>NC_136912.1:645277-677583 GCF_949606895.1 Notothenia rossii | reverse complement strand
TCACTGACGTTACTTCCAGATACTCACTGAAGTTACTTCCAGATACTCACTGAAGTTACTTCAGATACTCACTGAAGTTACTACCAGATACTCACTGAAGTTACTTCCAGATACTCACTGACGTTACTACACCAGACAGTACCAGATACTCACTGAAGTTACTTCCAGATACTACCAGATACTCACTGAAGTTACTTCCAGATACTCCCTGAAGTTACTTCCAGATACTCACTGAAGTTACTTCCAGATACTCACTGACGTTACTACCAGATACTCACTGAAGTTACTTCCAGATACTCCCTGAAGTTACTTCCAGATACTCACTGAAGTTACTACCAGATACTCACTGAAGTTACTACCAGATACTCACTGAAGTTACTACCAGATACTCACTGAAGTTACTTCCAGATACTCCCTGAAGTTACTTCCAGATACTCACTGAAGTTACTTCCAGATACTCACTGAAGTTACTTCCAGATACTCACTGAAGTTACTTCCAGATACTCACTGAAGTTACTACCAGATACTCACTGAAGTTACTTCCAGATACTCACTGAAGTTACTTCCAGATACTACCAGATACTCACTGAAGTTACTTCCAGATACTCACTGAAGTTACTTCCAGATACTACCAGATACTCACTGAAGTTACTACCAGATACTCACTGAAGTTACTACCAGATACTCCCTGAAGTTACTTCCAGATACTCACTGAAGTTACTTCCAGATACTCACTGAAGTTACTACCAGATACTCACTGAAGTTACTTCCAGATACTCACTGAAGTTACTTCCAGATACTCACTGAAGTTACTACCAGATACTCACTGAAGTTACTTCCAGATACTCACTGAAGTTACTTCCAGATACTCACTGAAGTTACTTCCAGATACTCACTGAAGTTACTACCAGATACTCACTGAAGTTACTTCCAGATACTCACTGAAGTTACTTCCAGATACTCACTGACGTTACTACCAGATACTCACTGAAGTTACTTCCAGATACTCACTGAAGTTACTTCCAGATACTCACTGAAGTTACTACCAGATACTCCCTGAAGTTACTTCCAGATACTCACTGAAGTTACTTCCAGATACTCACTGAAGTTACTACCAGATACTCACTGAAGTTACTACCAGATACTCACTGAAGTTACTACCAGATACTCACTGAAGTTACTACCAGATACTCACTGAAGTTACTTCCAGATACTCACTGAAGTTACTACCAGATACTCACTGAAGTTACTTCCAGATACTCACTGAAGTTACTACCAGATACTCACTGAAGTTACTTCCAGATACTCACTGAAGTTACTACCAGATACTCACTGAAGTTACTACCAGATACTCACTGAAGTTACTTCCAGATACTCACTGAAGTTACTTCCAGATACTCACTGAAGTTACTTCCAGATACTCACTGAAGTTACTACCAGATACTCACTGAAGTTACTTCCAGATACTACCAGATACTCACTGAAGTTACTTCCAGATACTCACTGAAGTTACTTCCAGATACTACCAGATACTCACTGAAGTTACTTCCAGATACTCCCTGAAGTTACTTCCAGATACTCACTGAAGTTACTTCCAGATACTCACTGAAGTTACTACCAGATACTCACTGAAGTTACTACCAGATACTCACTGAAGTTACTACCAGATACTCACTGAAGTTACTACCAGATACTCACTGAAGTTACTTCCAGATACTCCCTGAAGTTACTTCCAGATACTCACTGAAGTTACTACCAGATACTCACTGAAGTTACTACCAGATACTCACTGAAGTTACTACCAGATACTCACTGAAGTTACTTCCAGATACTCACTGAAGTTACTTCCAGATACTCACTGAAGTTACTTCCAGATACTCACTGAAGTTACTTCCAGATACTCACTGAAGTTACTACCAGATACTACCAGATACTCACTGAAGTTACTACCAGATACTCACTGAAGTTACTACCAGATACTCACTGAAGTTACTTCCAGATACTCACTGAAGTTACTACCAGATACTCACTGAAGTTACTTCCAGATACTCACTGAAGTTACTACCAGATACTCACTGAAGTTACTTCCAGATACTCACTGAAGTTACTACCAGATACTACCAGATACTCACTGAAGTTACTTCCAGATACTCACTGAAGTTACTTCCAGATACTCACTGAAGTTACTACCAGATACTCACTGAAGTTACTACCAGATACTCACTGAAGTTACTACCAGATACTCACTGAAGTTACTTCCAGATACTCACTGAAGTTACTACCAGATACTCACTGAAGTTACTTCCAGATACTCACTGAAGTTACTACCAGATACTCACTGAAGTTACTTCCAGATACTCACTGAAGTTACTACCAGATACTCACTGAAGTTACTTCCAGATACTCACTGAAGTTACTTCCAGATACTCACTGAAGTTACTACCAGATACTCACTGAAGTTACTTCCAGATACTCACTGAAGTTACTTCCAGATACTACCAGATACTCACTGAAGTTACTTCCAGATACTCACTGAAGTTACTTCCAGATACTACCAGATACTCACTGAAGTTACTTCCAGATACTCACTGAAGTTACTTCCAGATACTCACTGAAGTTACTACCAGATACTCACTGAAGTTACTTCCAGATACTCACTGAAGTTACTACCAGATACTCACTGAAGTTACTTCCAGATACTCACTGAAGTTACTACCAGATACTCACTGAAGTTACTTCCAGATACTCACTGAAGTTACTTCCAGATACTCACTGAAGTTACTACCAGATACTCACTGAAGTTACTACCAGATACTCACTGAAGTTACTTCCAGATACTCACTGAAGTTACTTCCAGATACTCACTGAAGTTACTTCCAGATACTACCAGATACTCACTGAAGTTACTACCAGATACTCCCTGAAGTTACTTCCAGATACTCACTGAAGTTACTTCCAGATACTCACTGAAGTTACTACCAGATACTCCCTGAAGTTACTTCCAGATACTCACTGAAGTTACTACCAGATACTCACTGAAGTTACTTCCAGATACTCACTGAAGTTACTACCAGATACTCACTGAAGTTACTTCCAGATACTCACTGAAGTTACTTCCAGATACTCACTGAAGTTACTACCAGATACTCACTGAAGTTACTTCCAGATACTCACTGAAGTTACTTCCAGATACTACCAGATACTCACTGAAGTTACTACCAGATACTCCTGAAGTTACTTCCAGATACTCACTGAAGTTACTTCCAGATACTCACTGAAGTTACTACCAGATACTCCCTGAAGTTACTTCCAGATACTCACTGAAGTTACTTCCAGATACTCACTGACGTTACTACCAGATACTCACTGAAGTTACTTCCAGATACTCCCTGAAGTTACTTCCAGATACTCCCTGAAGTTACTACCAGATACTCACTGAAGTTACTACCAGATACTCACTGAAGTTACTACCAGATACTCACTGAAGTTACTACCAGATACTCACTGAAGTTACTTCCAGATACTCACTGAAGTTACTACCAGATACTCACTGAAGTTACTTCCAGATACTCACTGAAGTTACTACCAGATACTCACTGAAGTTACTACCAGATACTCACTGAAGTTACTACCAGATACTCACTGAAGTTACTTCCAGATACTCACTGAAGTTACTACCAGATACTCACTGAAGTTACTTCCAGATACTACCAGATACTCACTGAAGTTACTTCCAGATACTCACTGAAGTTACTTCCAGATACTACCAGATACTCACTGAAGTTACTACCAGATACTCACTGAAGTTACTACCAGATACTCCCTGAAGTTACTTCCAGATACTCACTGAAGTTACTTCCAGATACTCACTGAAGTTACTACCAGATACTCCCTGAAGTTACTTCCAGATACTCACTGAAGTTACTTCCAGATACTCACTGACGTTACTACCAGATACTCACTGAAGTTACTTCCAGATACTCCCTGAAGTTACTTCCAGATACTCACTGAAGTTACTACCAGATACTCACTGAAGTTACTTCCAGATACTACCAGATACTCACTGAAGTTACTTCCAGATACTCACTGAAGTTACTTCCAGATACTACCAGATACTCACTGAAGTTACTACCAGATACTCACTGAAGTTACTACCAGATACTCCCTGAAGTTACTTCCAGATACTCACTGAAGTTACTTCCAGATACTCACTGAAGTTACTACCAGATACTCCCTGAAGTTACTTCCAGATACTCCCTGACGTTACTACCAGATACTCACTGAAGTTACTTCCAGATACTCCCTGAAGTTACTTCCAGATACTCACTGAAGTTACTACCAGATACTCCCTGAAGTTACTTCCAGATACTCACTGAAGTTACTTCCAGATACTCACTGAAGTTACTTCCAGATACTCCCTGAAGTTACTTCCAGATACTCCCTGAAGTTACTTCCAGATACTCACTGAAGTTACTACCAGATACTCCCTGAAGTTACTTCCAGATACTCACTGAAGTTACTTCCAGATACTCACTGAAGTTACTTCCAGATACTCCCTGAAGTTACTTCCAGATACTCACTGAAGTTACTACCAGATACTCCCTGAAGTTACTTCCAGATACTCACTGAAGTTACTTCCAGATACTCACTGAAGTTACTACCAGATACTCACTGAAGTTACTACCAGATACTCACTGAAGTTACTTCCAGATACTCACTGAAGTTACTACCAGATACTCGCTGAAGTTACTACCAGATACTCCCTGAAGTTACTTCCAGATACTCACTGAAGTTACTACCAGATACTCCCTGAAGTTACTTCCAGATACTCGCTGAAGTTACTACCAGATACTCCCTGAAGTTACTTCCAGATACTCGCTGAAGTTACTACCAGATACTCCCTGAAGTTACTTCCAGATACTCACTGAAGTTACTTCCAGATACTCACTGAAGTTACTACCAGATACTCACTGAAGTTACTACCAGATACTCACTGAAGTTACTACCAGATATTCACTGAAGTTACTTCCAGATACTCACTGAAGTTACTTCCAGATACTCACTGAAGTTACTTCCAGATACTCACTGAAGTTACTTCCAGATACTCACTGAAGTTACTTCCAGATACTCACTGAAGTTACTACCAGATACTCACTGACGTTACTTCCAGATACTCACTGAAGTTACTTCCAGATACTCACTGAAGTTACTTCCAGATACTCACTGAAGTTACTACCAGATACTCACTGAAGTTACTACCAGATACTCACTGAAGTTACTACCAGATACTCACTGACGTTACTTCCAGATACTCACTGAAGTTACTACCAGATACTCACTGAAGTTACTTCCAGATACTCACTGAAGTTACTACCAGATACTCACTGACGTTACTTCCAGATACTCACTGAAGTTACTTCCAGATACTCACTGAAGTTACTTCCAGATACTCACTGAAGTTACTACCA
Organism: Notothenia rossii; assembly: GCF_949606895.1. NCBI lineage: Eukaryota > Metazoa > Chordata > Actinopteri > Perciformes > Nototheniidae > Notothenia > Notothenia rossii. Next base: position 672,115 of record NC_136912.1, on the reverse strand, counting down.
GATACTCACTGAAGTTACTTCCAGATACTCACTGAAGTTACTTCCAGATACTACCAGATACTCACTGAAGTTACTTCCAGATACTCACTGAAGTTACTTCCAGATACTACCAGATACTCACTGAAGTTACTACCAGATACTCACTGAAGTTACTACCAGATACTCCCTGAAGTTACTTCCAGATACTCACTGAAGTTACTTCCAGATACTCACTGAAGTTACTACCAGATACTCCCTGAAGTTACTTCCAGATACTCCCTGACGTTACTACCAGATACTCACTGAAGTTACTTCCAGATACTCCCTGAAGTTACTTCCAGATACTCACTGAAGTTACTACCAGATACTCCCTGAAGTTACTTCCAGATACTCACTGAAGTTACTTCCAGATACTCACTGAAGTTACTTCCAGATACTCCCTGAAGTTACTTCCAGATACTCCCTGAAGTTACTTCCAGATACTCACTGAAGTTACTACCAGATACTCCCTGAAGTTACTTCCAGATACTCACTGAAGTTACTTCCAGATACTCACTGAAGTTACTTCCAGATACTCCCTGAAGTTACTTCCAGATACTCACTGAAGTTACTACCAGATACTCCCTGAAGTTACTTCCAGATACTCACTGAAGTTACTTCCAGATACTCACTGAAGTTACTACCAGATACTCACTGAAGTTACTACCAGATACTCACTGAAGTTACTTCCAGATACTCACTGAAGTTACTACCAGATACTCGCTGAAGTTACTACCAGATACTCCCTGAAGTTACTTCCAGATACTCACTGAAGTTACTACCAGATACTCCCTGAAGTTACTTCCAGATACTCGCTGAAGTTACTACCAGATACTCCCTGAAGTTACTTCCAGATACTCGCTGAAGTTACTACCAGATACTCCCTGAAGTTACTTCCAGATACTCACTGAAGTTACTTCCAGATACTCACTGAAGTTACTACCAGATACTCACTGAAGTTACTACCAGATACTCACTGAAGTTACTACCAGATACTCACTGAAGTTACTTCCAGATACTCACTGAAGTTACTTCCAGATACTCACTGAAGTTACTTCCAGATACTCACTGAAGTTACTTCCAGATACTCACTGAAGTTACTTCCAGATACTCACTGAAGTTACTTCCAGATACTCACTGAAGTTACTTCCAGATACTCACTGAAGTTACTTCCAGATACTCACTGAAGTTACTACCAGATACTCACTGACGTTACTTCCAGATACTCACTGAAGTTACTACCAGATACTCACTGAAGTTACTTCCAGATACTCACTGAAGTTACTTCCAGATACTCACTGAAGTTACTTCCAGATACTCACTGAAGTTACTTCCAGATACTCACTGAAGTTACTACCAGATACTCACTGAAGTTACTTCCAGATACTCACTGAAGTTACTTCCAGATACTCACTGAAGTTACTAACAGATACTCACTGAAGTTACTTCCAGATACTCACTGAAGTTACTACCAGATACTCACTGAAGTTACTTCCAGATACTCACTGAAGTTACTTCCAGATACTCACTGAAGTTACTTCCAGATACTCACTGAAGTTACTACCAGATACTCACTGAAGTTACTTCCAGATACTCACTGAAGTTACTTCCAGATACTCACTGAAGTTACTACCAGATACTCACTGACGTTACTACCAGATACTCACTGAAGTTACTTCCAGATACTCACTGAAGTTACTTCCAGATACTCACTGAAGTTACTTCCAGATACTACCAGATACTCACTGAAGTTACTTCCAGATACTCACTGAAGTTACTACCAGATACTCACTGAAGTTACTTCCAGATACTCACTGAAGTTACTTCCAGATACTCACTGAAGTTACTTCCAGATACTCACTGAAGTTACTACCAGATACTCACTGAAGTTACTTCCAGATACTCACTGAAGTTACTTCCAGATACTCACTGAAGTTACTACCAGATACTCACTGAAGTTACTACCAGATACTCACTGAAGTTACTTCCAGATACTCACTGAAGTTACTCTCAGATACTCACTGAAGTTACTTCCAGATACTCACTGAAGTTACTTCCAGATACTACCAGATACTACCAGATACTCACTGAAGTTACTACCAGATACTCACTGAAGTTACTTCCAGATACTCACTGAAGTTACTACCAGATACTCACTGAAGTTACTTCCAGATACTCACTGAAGTTACTTCCAGATACTACCAGATACTACCAGATACTCACTGAAGTTACTACCAGATACTCACTGAAGTTACTTCCAGATACTCACTGAAGTTACTACCAGATACTCACTGAAGTTACTTCCAGATACTCACTGAAGTTACTTCCAGATACTACCAGATACTACCAGATACTCACTGAAGTTACTACCAGATACTACCAGATACTCACTGAAGTTACTTCCAGATACTCACTGAAGTTACTTCCAGATACTCACTGAAGTTACTTCCAGATACTCACTGAAGTTACTACCAGATACTCACTGAAGTTACTACCAGATACTCCCTGAAGTTACTTCCAGATACTCACTGAAGTTACTTCCAGATACTCACTGAAGTTACTACCAGATACTCACTGAAGTTACTTCCAGATACTCACTGAAGTTACTACCAGATACTCACTGACGTTACTTCCAGATACTCACTGAAGTTACTTCCAGATACTCACTGACGTTACTACCAGATACTTCCAGATACTCACTGAAGTTACTTCCAGATACTCACTGAAGTTACTTCCAGATACTCACTGAAGTTACTTCCAGATACTCACTGAAGTTACTACCAGATACTTCCAGATACTCACTGAAGTTACTTCCAGATACTCACTGAAGTTACTTCCAGATACTCACTGAAGTTACTACCAGATACTCACTGAAGTTACTTCCAGATACTCACTGAAGTTACTACCAGATACTCACTGAAGTTACTACCAGATACTCACTGAAGTTACTTCCAGATACTCACTGAAGTTACTTCCAGATACTCACTGAAGTTACTTCCAGATACTACCAGATACTCACTGAAGATACTACCAGATACTCACTGAAGTTACTTCCAGATACTCACTGAAGTTACTTCCAGATACTACCAGATACTCACTGAAGTTACTTCCAGATACTCACTGAAGTTACTTCCAGATACTCACTGAAGTTACTACCAGATACTTCCAGATACTCACTGAAGTTACTTCCAGATACTCACTGAAGTTACTTCCAGATACTACCAGATACTCACTGAAGTTACTTCCAGATACTCACTGAAGTTACTTCCAGATACTCACTGAAGTTACTACCAGATACTTCCAGATACTCACTGAAGTTACTACCAGATACTCACTGAAGTTACTTCCAGATACTCACTGAAGTTACTACCAGATACTTCCAGATACTCACTGAAGTTACTTCCAGATACTCACTGAAGTTACTTCCAGATACTCACTGAAGTTACTACCAGATACTCACTGAAGTTACTACCAGATACTCACTGAAGTTACTACCAGATACTCCCTGAAGTTACTTCCAGATACTCACTGAAGTTACTTCCAGATACTCACTGAAGTTACTTCCAGATACTCACTGAAGTTACTTCCAGATACTCACTGAAGTTACTTCCAGATACTCACTGAAGTTACTACCAGATACTCACTGAAGTTACTTCCAGATACTCACTGAAGTTACTACCAGATACTCACTGAAGTTACTACCAGATACTCACTGAAGTTACTACCAGATACTCACTGAAGTTACTTCCAGATACTCCCTGAAGTTACTACCAGATACTACCAGATACTCACTGAAGTTACTACCAGATACTCACTGAAGTTACTACCAGATACTCACTGAAGTTACTACCAGATACTCACTGAAGTTACTACCAGATACTACCAGATACTCACTGAAGTTACTTCCAGATACTCACTGAAGTTACTACCAGATACTCACTGAAGTTACTACCAGATACTCACTGAAGTTACTACCAGATACTCACTGAAGTTACTACCAGATACTCACTGAAGTTACTACCAGATACTCACTGAAGTTACTACCAGATACTCACTGAAGTTACTTCCAGATACTCACTGAAGTTACTACCAGATACTCACTGAAGTTACTTCCAGATACTCACTGAAGTTACTTCCAGATACTCACTGAAGTTACTACCAGATACTACCAGATACTCACTGAAGTTACTTCCAGATACTCACTGAAGTTACTACCAGATACTCACTGAAGTTACTACCAGATACTCACTGAAGTTACTACCAGATACTCACTGAAGTTACTTCCAGATACTCACTGAAGTTACTTCCAGATACTCCCTGAAGTTACTACCAGATACTCACTGAAGTTACTTCCAGATACTCACTGAAGTTACTTCCAGATACTCACTGAAGTTACTTCCAGATACTCACTGAAGTTACTACCAGATACTCACTGAAGTTACTACCAGATACTCACTGAAGTTACTACCAGATACTCACTGAAGTTACTACCAGATACTCCCTGAAGTTACTTCCAGATACTCACTGAAGTTACTACCAGATACTCACTGAAGTTACTTCCAGATACTCACTGAAGTTACTACCAGATACTCACTGACGTTACTTCCAGATACTCACTGAAGTTACTACCAGATACTACCAGATACTCACTGAAGTTACTTCCAGATACTCACTGAAGTTACTACCAGATACTCACTGAAGTTACTACCAGATACTCACTGAAGTTACTTCCAGATACTCACTGAAGTTACTACCAGATACTCACTGAAGTTACTACCAGTTACTCACTGAAGTTACTTCCAGATACTCACTGAAGTTACTACCAGATACTTCCAGATACTCACTGAAGTTACTTCCAGATACTCACTGAAGTTACTTCCAGATACTCACTGAAGTTACTACCAGATACTCACTGAAGTTACTACCAGATACTCACTGAAGTTACTACCAGATACTCCCTGAAGTTACTTCCAGATACTCACTGAAGTTACTACCAGATACTCACTGAAGTTACTTCCAGATACTCACTGAAGTTACTACCAGATACTCACTGAAGTTACTACCAGATACTCACTGAAGTTACTTCCAGATACTCACTGAAGTTACTACCAGATACTCACTGAAGTTACTTCCAGATACTCACTGAAGTTACTTCCAGATACTCACTGAAGTTACTACCAGATACTTCCAGATACTCACTGAAGTTACTTCCAGATACTCACTGAAGTTACTTCCAGATACTCACTGAAGTTACTACCAGATACTCACTGAAGTTACTACCAGATACTCACTGAAGTTACTACCAGATACTCCCTGAAGTTACTTCCAGATACTCACTGAAGTTACTACCAGATACTCACTGAAGTTACTTCCAGATACTCACTGAAGTTACTACCAGATACTCACTGAAGTTACTACCAGATACTCACTGAAGTTACTTCCAGATACTCACTGAAGTTACTTCCAGATACTCACTGAAGTTACTTCCAGATACTCACTGAAGTTACTTCCAGATACTCACTGAAGTTACTACCAGATACTTCCAGATACTCACTGAAGTTACTACCAGATACTTCCAGATACTCACTGAAGTTACTTCCAGATACTCACTGAAGTTACTACCAGATACTCACTGAAGTTACTACCAGATACTCACTGAAGTTACTTCCAGATACTCACTGAAGTTACTACCAGATACTTCCAGATACTCACTGAAGTTACTTCCAGATACTCACTGAAGTTACTACCAGATACTCACTGAAGTTACTACCAGATACTCACTGAAGTTACTTCCAGATACTCACTGAAGTTACTTCCAGATACTCACTGAAGTTACTACCAGATACTACCAGATACTCACTGAAGTTACTTCCAGATACTCACTGAAGTTACTTCCAGATACTCACTGAAGTTACTTCCAGATACTCACTGAAGTTACTTCCAGATACTTCCAGATACTCACTGAAGTTACTTCCAGATACTCACTGAAGTTACTTCCAGATACTCACTGAAGTTACTTCCAGATACTCACTGAAGTTACTACCAGATACTCACTGAAGTTACTTCCAGATACTCACTGAAGTTACTTCCAGATACTCACTGAAGTTACTACCAGATACTTCCAGATACTCACTGAAGTTACTTCCAGATACTCACTGAAGTTACTACCAGATACTCACTAAAGTTACTTCCAGATACTCACTGAAGTTACTTCCAGATACTCACTGAAGTTACTTCCAGATACTCACTGAAGTTACTTCCAGATACTCACTGAAGTTACTACCAGATACTCACTGAAGTTACTTCCAGATACTCACTGAAGTTACTACCAGATACTCACTGAAGTTACTTCCAGATACTCACTGAAGTTACTACCAGATACTCACTGAAGTTACTTCCAGATACTCACTGAAGTTACTACCAGATACTACCAGATACTCACTGAAGTTACTACCAGATACTACCAGATACTCACTGAAGTTACTTCCAGATACTCACTGAAGTTACTACTAGATACTCACTGAAGTTACTTCCAGATACTACCAGATACTCACTGAAGTTACTACCAGATACTACCAGATACTCACTGAAGTTACTTCCAGATACTCACTGAAGTTACTACTAGATACTCACTGAAGTTACTACCAGATACTACCAGATACTCACTGAAGTTACTACCAGATACTACCAGATACTCACTGAAGTTACTTCCAGATACTCACTGAAGTTACTACCAGATACTCACTGAAGTTACTTCCAGATACTCACTGAAGTTACTACCAGATACTACCAGATACTCACTGAAGTTACTTCCAGATACTCACTGAAGTTACTACCAGATACTCACTGAAGTTACTTCCAGATACTCACTGAAGTTACTACCAGATACTACTAGATACTCACTGAAGTTACTACCAGTTACTACCAGATACTCACTGAAGTTACTTCCAGATACTCACTGAAGTTACTACCAGATACTCACTGAAGTTACTACCAGATACTCACTGAAGTTACTTCCAGATACTCACTGAAGTTACTACCAGATACTACCAGATACTCACTGAAGTTACTACCAGATACTACCAGATACTCACTGAAGTTACTTCCAGATACTCACTGAAGTTACTACCAGATACTCACTGAAGTTACTTCCAGATACTCACTGAAGTTACTTCCAGATACTCACTGAAGTTAACACCAGGCATCAAACCATGAGCATAAAACTCAGAACTGCAGGAACATTAGATTTTGTTATTCTGCTCCAAACATCTCCCAGAAACCTGCAGGTCCGCTGCAACTCTAACTACTTCTAAATCCAGGCTGAAGATTTATAATATAACTATTCTTATCTCACGCTGCACTCTAACTTTCATTCATATATTTTTTTCTTTTGATGTTTATTTTAATATCCATGTTTTTTAATGAAGGTTTTTAAATGCCATTTTCTTAATGTCTTTCATTTTCGTAAAGCACTTTGAATGACCTTGCGTTGAAAGGTGCTGTATAAATAAACCTGCCTTGCCTAGATTATCCTGCTGAACTAAAAGTATCATAAACGTTGGGGTTATTTCCTCGAATGCACAACCCACTCGTGGTGCAGTGGGTAGAGCGTTGGTGTTGGGATCAGGGAGCTCAGGTTCAAACCCCACTGCAGTCAGCATGTCGTTGTGTCCCTGAGACACTTCAACCCAAAGTGCTCCTGTGGGGATTGTCCACAGTATTGAGTATGTGAGTCGCTTTGGATAAAACCGTCTAACAAGGGACATGTAATCTAAAAATCAGATGGAGGAATCCCATTGGCCCAGGGAGACGCTGCCTTCAGGGACCCACAGAGGAACAGGACATCCTGCAGGTGTGTTCAGGTGTGATCAGGTCCGTCACCAGGAACCGGTCAGACGGTAAACATGGAGGATCCGGTTCCCTGAACAAAGGCCCTCTCTTGAAGAAACTAGCGGCCTTTTATTTTATGTTGCATGATATTGTGGTATGAATGTTTTATTAGAAGAAAGACGGGACAAAAGGTTCAACTCCAGGACAAAGACATTCTTATGAACTTCAGGGCTGAGAGTATGGACGCAGATTTTGTCTTTTTTGTGCAGTTAATTGTATTTTTAGGGAAATGTTATATCCTTAAAAAAAAAGGGCTGACTCCAAATCAAATGTTGTACATTCCTATCAAGAATTTAAACAATATATTAGCACTATTAAAAACATTAGGAATAAGAAGGCAATCAAATCTAATTTGGTATTTAAAAAATATTTAATCTGAAGTTTCAAAATGAATTTTTCTTTCCTTTTTTCTTTATTTACTGTATTTAATGTCTTGTTGGTTTGTATGTCTTATATGTGGACTTTGTTGAATGTAGAATGTATGATGTTGAATAGATGAATACAAAAAATAATACAAATGATAAAAACAAAGACCGTCTCTGACCCCTCCCTCTGAGACCCTCTCTGACCCCTCCCTCTGAGACCCTCTCTGACCCCTCCCTCTGAGACCCTCTCTTACCCCTCCCTCTGGTGACGGTGTTCCTCGAGTGATTTGGATTATATGAAATATCCTTACGTGGGACTATCTGACTACCTGAGTGTTTGAACCACACATTAACATCAGGTGTTTACCTGTCCTGCAGCCTGGCTCTCCAGCTGGACCCGGAGCTCCTGCAGGTCGGCGTCTCTGAGCGCCAGCGCCCCCTGCAGCTCTGAGGAGGAACAGCAGGAAACACAAGATATGCAGTTATTACGGGTCGAGTGGATGCGATGGAAAGACAGAAAGAGGCTGAAGGAATACTTTATTTCCTCGGTTATTGGGTGGAAACGGAGCCGGTTAGAAGTCCAATGCTCTGTGTCACCATAAAGCAATGAGAGTGCATATGGACTGGGATGTTTCTGTAATGTTTTGGGAGCATAACAGAAACTCAACAGCTCAATAATAAGCAAAGAACAGAGAAAGACAGAAAGAGCTCTTGATGAAAAGCTGTTATTTTAACACTCATTATATTTTCCTCCGTGAGTATGTACTCACCGCTAACGGCGGCGGCCTCCTGCTGTGCGGCGTTCAGCTCTGACATCACTTCCTGCAGACGCTGCTGCAGAGCGTGCTCAGTGTCCTAAACACACAACACACTTCCTGTTAGCTACACACACAACACACTTCCTATTAACTACAGCTAAACTCACAACACACTTCCTGTTAGCTACACACACAACATACTTCCTGTTAGCTACACACACAACACACTTCCTGTTAGCTACACACACAACACACTTCCTGTTAGCTACACACACAACACACTTCCTGTTAGCTACACACACAACACACTTCCTGTTAGCTAAACACACAACACACTTCCTGTTAGCTACACACACAACACACTTCCTGTTAGCTACACACACAACACACTTCCTGTTAGCTACACACACAACACACTTCCTATTAACTACAGCTAAACACATAACACACTTCCTGTTAGAAAAAGGATAAACTCCATGTCTCCTTAGAAATCCTCCGTGCTTGCCTCTCTGACTCCCAGACGGAAGTCAAAGCAGCCAAAATGGAGCACATTTCTCTGTTAATCTCCAAAAACAGCCATAAACCTTCTTTTGAATGTCCTCAACTCGATCATTAACCCCTGTGATGCTTCTCCAGTTGTGCCATGGACTACTCTCTGTGATAAGTTCCTTACATTTTTTATTGAAAAAGTATCTGCTCTTAGGCTAGCCCACACTAGTGCTGCTCCAGATCCTGCTCCTTTCCTGTGCCCTGCTGTCCTCGACCACTTTGAGCCTGTACCCCTCGCTTCTCTCTCGGATGTGGTCAAGCACCTGCGGCGGACAAACTGCAGCTCAGACAGCATTCCCTCTCGCCTTCTCAGAGATGTTTTCGAATCAGTTGGAGCAAGTGTTTTATTACTTATAAACACCTCTCTTAGCTCAGGATGTGTCCCAGCTGCCTTCAAACATGCCGTGGTCAAGCCACTACTTAAAAATAAATATCTCGACCCCTCCATTCTTGCAAACTTTAGGCCCATCTCCCAGCTAGCTTTTTGATCTAAAGCCCTGGAGCGAGTAGTCTACGCCCAGCTGCAGTCTTTTTTAACCACACATGGAATCCATGAAAAGTTTCAGTCTGGCTTCAAACCCATGCACAGCACTGAAACAGCCCTTTGAAGAGTTTTTAATGATCTGCTCCGAGCCGCCGACTCAGGTAGCCCAGCTGTCCTGGTGCTGTTAGACCTGACAGCTGCCTTCGACACTGTGGACCATAGCATCCTGTTGTCACGGCTTGAACAGTCCGCAGGCATCACAGGCTCTGCCCTTGCATGGTTCAGGTCCTACCTGACAGACCGTAGCCTCTCTGTGCAGCTAGGTGCCTTCTCCTCTGCTAAAGCCCCTCTTACCTGTGGGGTTCCCCAAGGCTCGATACTCGGCCCCATCCTCTTTGTCCTGTACATACTGCCCCTAGGTTCAATTCTCAAAAAACACAACATCCCCTTCCTCTGCTACGCCGACGATGTACGGATCTATCTGCCTCTCAAAGCAAACACTCACTACAGCAGTTGATCGACTGCTTGACAGAGATCAAATCCTGGCTGAGCCAAAATGTCCTCACCCTCAATGAGAGCAAGACCGAGGTCATCTTTTTTGGATCCCAACCTCCAGCCTCTCAGGTTGATATTCTGGGTTCCCTCAAAAATAATATCCTCCCCTCTGTCACGAACCTTGGAGTGACCTTCAATAGCGCTTTTAAATTTGATAAGCAGGTCAGCAGCGTAGTCAAAACCTGCTTTTTTAAAATACGACTATTGGCTAAGACCAAGTCATTTTTATCTTTTAAAGACCTGGAAAGGGTTATTAACGCCTTTGTTACCTCGAGGTTGGACTACTGCAACGCTCTGTACGTGGGTACGGACCAGGCGTCAATTAAACGCCTGCAGCTAGTTCAGAACGCAGCTGCACGTCTTCTCACTGGCCACAAAAAGCGTGACCACATCACCCCAACTCTGGCCTCACTGCACTGGCTTCCAGTTCGGTTCAGAACTGATTTGAAAATCCTTTTATTTGTTTTCAAAGCCCTAAATGGGCTGGCTCCTCCTATGGAGCTGAACTCCTCCAGCGCTACACTCCAGAGCCTTAAGGTCTGCTGACCAGCTGCTGCTGGTAGTGCCCAAGACCAGGCTCTAAACCCGAGGGCACCGAGCCTTCAGCTGGTCCCAGGCTCTGGAACACTCTGCATGTAAGCTACACACACAAACGTACAACACACTTCCTGTTAGCTGCAGCTAAACACACAACACACTTCCTATTAGCTACACACACAAACTCACAACACACTTCCTGTTAGCTGCAGCTAAACACACAACACACTTCCTGTTAGCTACACACACAAACACACAACACACTTCCTGTTAGCTGCAGCTACACATATAAATGGCTCACTTTTAGCATTAAACTAATCCTAAAGCCTTTAATCCGAAGAGAGCCTCGTCTGTCACTTCAGGTTGCCATAATAATCTGGTCTGATGAACATAAAACATCTGAACACTTTTGATGGTAGTTTGTTATTTAAAATGGTGACTCAGCCAGGATGTCTTGTTCTCTCCGACCAATCGGTGTCCTGCAGTGTTTTAACGTCAACTCTTAGTATCGCTAGGAAAACTAAACGAGTGGCTGGGACCATGCACAACTTCTCCTAATGTGAATCCATAAAGAGAGTCAGGATAACCTCTGAGATCAGATTTGGACTATTCTTGTCTTATTCTTTGCAAATGCAATGCTAGACTTCTACACCACCTTAAGAACAGGCTCAATGTCTCAATACCTGAAACATGAATTAATCTTTAAAGACATACGAATGTTGTCTTATGTCTGATACGTTTGGTTCAGTGAGTTATCTGTGAGGTTTCTGATGCTACATGTGGTTGTTTCTTATAATTGAGAACCCTGAGAGAGTGGAGTGTTGTGCAGTGTTTAAGCCTCTCGTGTTTCAGCCTCTTGTGTTTCTGACCCGGGTTTGGGCTGCTTCCTGCTCGGCGGCGGCCATCTTTGCCTCCAGGCCACGGCGGCGCTCCTCGTCGGCGCGCAGAGCGTCGCTACGCTCCGTTAGCTCGCGGCTGAGGTGCAGGCAGTCGCTCCGCAGACGGGCCAGCTCGGCGTTCTGCCGGCTCTCCGCCTGGCTGCTCGCTTGGTTCAGAGCGTCGCGCAGGATCGAGTTCTCCTGCTGCAGCCGAGCCAGCTGAGCGTTCGGCCCGTTCTCCAGCTGCTCCTGCAGAACAACAACCTGTCAAGGTAAACACACCGTTAGCTCAACATGCTACAATACACTGTTACCTCAACAGGCTACAAACACACCAATCTGTCAACGGTAAACACACCGTTAGCTCAACATGCTACAAACACACCAATCTGTCAACGGTAAACACACCGTTAGCTCAACCTGCTACAAACACACCGTTAGCTCAACATGCTACAAATACACTGTTAGCTCAACAGGCTACAAACACAACGATCTGTCCACGGTAAACAGAACGTTAGCTGATATGAGACACAGGATCAAGATCAAACTTGCCATTTGGTCCCGGTGTGGGACAAGAAAAGGATTTCTGAACAACTGAATTAGAACTGAATTACATCTACTCAGAGAAACACAACCCGGGACTTGAGTCTTGACTTGGACCTGCACCCCAGGACTGGAAATGTGATTCAATCACACCCTCAAGATGTTCTGGATTGATGTAGACTTTCCCTAAAGGACTTTTCCTGGGCTTGGCTTCTTGAAGACTTCACTTGATCAACCCTTAAGGGCTTGAGGCGTTTCGTTAACAGGACTTAAGATTTAACCGAGCTGTCCCTCATGGACATCAAACCCTTGAAGAGAAACTTGACCTTGCCCCTCAGGAACGGAGAGTCGGAGCGTACCTTCTGGTTCAGCGTCTCGGTGAGTTTCAGGTGCTCCTGCTCGCCGGCCTTCATGCTGACCCGCATGGCGTCCAGTTTCTGAGTCTGAGCGCTCAGCTCCGCCTTCAGACGCGCATCCAGAGAGCCCATCTTGGATTTCTCTGCACCAAGTTCCTGAAGGAGGAAACCAAGAAGAACCGAGGTGAGTTCTGATGGAGAAACTACAAGGTAAGAAAATGAAGCTGCTGTGATGCAGACTCGATATGATGTTAAAGTGTTATCGAATCGTAAGAACACTGACTCATCAAGTTTACCAACCCATGTACCCATGTACCTCTACTACCATAACATTTAATCAGAAAACATTCATTTGGTTAATCTGAGCAACCTTTTGAAGAGCACCTTTACAGGAGGTAGCGTTCTGTGTTTGGTAGCGTTGTTGTGATATTGAGAAACTAACAGGACATAATGATGAACTCTTTAGAGATCACATGACTCACCTTGCTGAGCTCTTTGAGGCGGGTCTTGGCGGCGGCGGCAACTTCCTGCTCGGCGGTCCGAAGCTTCTCCTTCTCCTCCAGCTGCTTCTTCAGGGTGGACAGAGGGTCTCCTTTCTGACAAGCCTGAGGGACGAACAGACGTTACTGTAACATGCTACAAGACTAAAACCAGCTGTCAAGAACTTTCTGGAGGAGATGAGTCCTGAACCCTGACCTGAGTCAGCATTATGAGTCCTGAACCCTGAGTCAGCATTATGAGTCCTGGACCCTGAGTCAGCATCATGAGTCCTGAACCCTGAGTCAGCATTATGAGTCCTGGACCCTGAGTCAGCATCATGAGTCCTGAACCCTGAGTCAGCATTATGAGTCCTGAACCCTGAGTCAGCATTATGAGTCCTGAACCCTGAGTCAGCATTATGAGTCCTGAACCCTGAGTCAGCATTATGAGTCCTGAACCCTGAGTCAGCATTATGAGTCCTGAACCCTGAGTCAGCATTATGAGTTCTGAACCCTGAGTCAGCATTATGAGTCCTGAACCCTGAGTCAGCATTATGAGTCCTGAACCCTGAGTCAGCATTATGAGTCCTGAACCCTGAGCTGAGTCAGCATTATGAGTCCTGAACCCTGAGTCAGCATTATGAGTCCTGAACCCTGAGCTGAGTCAGCATTATGAGTCCTGAACCCTGAGTCAGCATTATGAGTCCTGAACCCTGAGTCAGCATTATGAGTCCTGAACCCTGAGTCAGCATTATGAGTCCTGAACCCTGAGTCAGCATTATGAGTCCTGAACCCTGAGTCAGCATTATGAGTCCTGAACACTGAGTCAGCATTATGAGTCCTGAACTCTGACCTGAGTCAGCATTATGATTCCTGAACCCTGAGTCAACATTATGAGTCCTGAACCCTGAGTCAGCATTATGAGTCCTGAACCCTGAGTCAGCATTATGAGTCCTGAACCCTGAGTCAGCATTATGAGTCCTGAACCCTGAGTCAGCGTTATGAGTCCTGAACCCTGAGTCAGCATTATGAGTCCTGAACCCTGACCTGAGTCAGCATTATGAGTCCTGAACCCTGAGTCAGCATTATGAGTCCTGAACCCTGAGTCAGCATTATGAGTCCTGAACCCTGAGTCAGCATTATGAGTCCTGAACCCTGAGTCAGCATTATGAGTCCTGAACCCTGAGTCAGCGTTATGAGTCCTGAACCCTGAGTCAGCACTATGAGTCCTGAACCCTGACCTGAGTCAGCATTATGAGTCCTGAACCCTGAGTCAGCATGATGAGTCCTGAACCCTGAGTCAGCATTATGAGTCCTGAACCCTGAGTCAGCATTATGAGTCCTGAACCCTGAGTCAGCATTATGAGTCCTGAACCCTGAGTCAGCATTATGAGTCCTGAACCCTGAGTCAGCATTATGAGTCCTGAACCCTGAGTCAGCATTTCTTCACTTCATGTCCCTGGGTCTGGAGGTCAATGGTTTTCTAAATGTGTGCTTGGTTGTTATCCTGAAATAAGGTCTGTGGTTAACACAAGCTGAAGAGATGTTTACGTTTTACACTCGTCAGTAAATACCCCACTGGGTTTAGCTTTTTACTTCAGAAATCATGAAGTGGTGTTAATATGTGGAGATTATCCTGCTCAACTAAACGTGTCAGAATCATAAACATTAGTTTGACAGAGATTATTTTCAGACATAACCCTAAATCACATGGAGGGCTCCCATTGGTCCAGCAGATGCTGCAGGACTCTGTTTTCTGCTAACATCTGCAGTGATGGTTCTAGCGGCTAACATTGAATCTGTTGTGTTTATGTACCAATTGCCAGGAGTCGCCGGCCTTCTGGTTCAGGACCTCCATCAGTTTGCTGGTCTGGTCCTCGCTGAGCGTCCGGTTGGACACGGCGGACAGCAGCTCGCCGTACAGCAGCGAGGTCACTAACAGAGAAACAAGGACGAAACACAACCCGTCATTTAAAGGTCCCCTAAATTATACTCTTCTTCATCAATATCTCCAATGGCTCAGATTTACACAGAGCCTGTCACTGATTGGCTGAAACACCAAACAGATCATTGCAGCATTACCCACAATCCCCTCTGTTTCAGCCCTTTTTCCAAAGTGCTGATTCTCTGTCTGTTACTTTAGATGAAAATAAGGAGCCCCTCCCCACACCCCTCTGAGAGACATTTGGTTACAAAGAACTCAATGGTGCTCTAGAGGAGATCCAGGTGATAAGGGGGGGGGGGGGGGGGGGGGAGGAACTTTGACAGTCTCTTTACACAGAGGGGACACATGTTTATGTATAAAAGACATGAAAAAGTGGATTTTGCATAATAGGTGACCTTTAACACTTCATCGTGTGGTTCTACCGAGGTATGTGATTGTGATATCTGATATACGTTCATCAGAATCCCTCATTATGACCCCCCCCGTAGGAGCCATTTAGGCCTATTATTATGTCTGGTTCATGTTTATTACTATATAGTGCTCAGGTCCAATGGCGTGACGCTACTGAGGCATTGGAAGTCTGCAAGGTGGAATGAAAACGTATTTCCGCCGGCAAGCGTCCGCACACCTGATAATGTTTTAGTGGTTGTGTTTATTTCACTATGTCCAGTTCAAAAGTATCTCTAGGTCGGTAATGGAGCGCCAAGAGACGTGTGGATTCAACCCTTAAAGGTCCCATGTCATGCTTTTCTGGTTCTTACCCGTCCCCTTGTGTGTTATGAAGGTTTCTCTGCATGTAAACGGTCTGCAGAGTCAAAACCCTCAAAGTACACCCTGTAGGAAGTAACACTCTAAAGGCCCGGACGCACCAAGCTGACCCCAGAGGACACGTCCTGATGGAACAGACTGTTGGGTCGCCTCACGTCTCCTGCTTCTTGGCCAACAGTCGCACTGGAACACACCGCAAAGACTTCAGCCGACGGCCAAGAAGCACGTACGAACTGCGCATGCGTGAGTGGCAATAACTCTCCTCACCAGCAGGCGGCGGTAGTGTGTATTCGTCATTCAAAAGAAGCAACCGGAACACAGAGAAGAAGAACAGACTCCGTGATTTAAACAAACAACAAACAGCATGTGCGTTCCGTTTTCACTCTCGTCCATCGAAAACATGTCTCGTGCGGTACTGGAGCTATCAGCCATTGGAGTGTTGCTTGCGGAAGACATGCTTCGTGCCTTCTTAAAGCGTTTGTTTACGTCCCTCACTTCTGTTTCGCTTCTCATGCACTAATTCGCTAGCTGAACAGCCAATCAGAGTGATTTATTTGGCCCGACTTCCCGACCCGACGCACGGCCAATTCAACATGTTGAATCGGCCACGAAAGGCCAAATAAGGAGTGTCACGTCCATTTCTCGTTTTACATTTTTTTCTTCCTGAGCATAGTGACGTGACCAGACCCAATCCGTGGAGCTACACAGACACACTCACTCGCCTTATCTTTTCTCAGCTGCGGCTCCGCGGATTTCTCAGCCTGAGACAGCGATACACCGCAAAACTCAGCCTGAGCACACACACACACACACACACAAACACACACACAAACACACACACTCACAGCCAGCTCACACTGTCCGCAGCAGCAACGTCCCCCCAACACGGCCCCCAGACC
Organism: Notothenia rossii; assembly: GCF_949606895.1. Taxonomy (NCBI): domain Eukaryota; kingdom Metazoa; phylum Chordata; class Actinopteri; order Perciformes; family Nototheniidae; genus Notothenia; species Notothenia rossii. Next base: position 655,091 of record NC_136912.1, on the reverse strand, counting down.
CCACGCAGCAATCTCATCTGTTTGTCATTACTGGTGTCATTTTCTGGTTGCTAACAAACGCCATTGTAAAACATAATCACTGATGTTCCGTTGTAACGGTGGTAAACTCATCAGAACAGAGTGGGCGAGCTGACCAATCAGAGCCCAGTGGGCTCACAGAGGGGGGGGGCAGGAGCTCCAACAAGGCCTGTAGGACAGAGAGTGAATACACATGCTATACAGAGATGCTGTTTGAGAAACCAATGTGAGTTTGGAACATTGAACAATGTGATTCTATTCTAGCAGACCTCAACGATGGGATCATGATCAGTAGAGATGACATGGGACCTTTAAGACTTATCTGTGACTACATGGCCTTCATAAAAGTACTGTATTGTGCTGCATCGTAGCTTATTGTATCGTATCGTACCGTATGGTATCGTGTGTAATTGTATCGGTCGAAGTGGTATGATATGTGGAATTATAACTCTCTACTTTTGACAAACGACCACTAAGGACAGAGGGTGTCGTATTGTCATACTGATATTCTGTACAAACTGTGAAGTCCACTGAGACAAATGTAACATTTGTGATATTGGGCTATATAAATAAACATTGATTGATTGATTGATTGATTGACTACAACCCGACTCTTCTCACCTGGCTCCGGTTTGTTCTTGTTCTTCTTCTTGTTGCCTGCGGGGGCCTCTTTGGGTTCTTCAGGTTTACTAGCAGCCGGCAGTTCTTTGGTGACTTTAGCGACGACGTTAACGGGAGAAACGTCGATCACCGGCGCCACCGCCATCATCAGAACTTCCTTTGCGGCAGTTTCCACCGCCACGACAACCGGCTCCACCTTGGCGGACTTCTTCTTCTTCTTCTCCTTTGGTGCGGCGGCTGGAGGAGCCTCGATGGTGGGGGCAACCACGATGGGTTCTGGTTCTGGTGTAGGTTCAGGTTCAGCCTCAGACTCAGCGGCAGGTTCTGGTTCAGATTCTGGTTCGGTTGGAGCCACCTCAAAGTCAAAGTCAACTTTATTGTCAATCTTTCAGTTTGTGTGTACAGAAAGAGAGATCTAAATACCCATCGTTTCTCACGATCCCAAATATAAAAAGAAGTATATATAAAAATATGTATAAAAATATGTATAAAAATATGTATAAAAATATGTATATACCTAAATGATGCCCCTGTTACGAAACATCCCTGTTATTGTATAAAGTTCATGAACATTGTATAAGACGCATCAGATGATCAGTAAAAAGAGAGGACAATGAGAAGGTGAGGTTTCGGTCCGGCAGTGGCTCAGTCAGTAGGGACTTGGACTGGGAGCTATAGGGTCGCCGGTTCAAGTCCCCGGACAGACCTAAATATGGAGTGTGGACTGCTACTTGGAGAGGTGCCAGTTCACCTCCTGCCCTGCCGTGGTGCCCTTCAGCAAGGCACCGGACATCCCCCTTCCCCCCTCACTCCCATTGCTCCCCTGGCGCTGTACAATAGCTGCCCACTGCTCCTAGTACTAGACTCCTGGTGCTAGACCCCTGGTACTAGACTCCTAGTACTAGACTCCTGGTGCTAGACTCCTGGTACTAGACTCCTGGTGCTAGACCCCTGGTACTAGACTCCTAGTACTAGACTCCTGGTGCTAGACTCCTGGTACTAGACTCCTGGTGCTAGACTCCTGGTGCTAGACTCCTGGTGCTAGACTCCTAGTACTAGACTCCTGGTGCTAGACTCCTGGTACTAGACTCCTAGTACTAGACTCCTGGTGCTAGATTCCTGGTACTAGACTCCTAGTACTAGACTCCTGGTGCTAGACTCCTGGTACTAGACTCCTGGTGCTAGACTCCTGGTGCTATTCTCCTGGTGCTAGACTCCTGGTACTAGATTCCTAGTGCTAGACTCCTGGTGCTAGACTCCTGGTACTAGACTCCTAGTACTAGACTCCTGGTGCTAGACTCCTGGTACTAGATTCCTGGTGCTAGACTCCTGGTGCTAGACTCCTGGTACTAGACTCCTAGTACTAGACTCCTGGTGCTAGACTCCTGGTACTAGATTCCTAGTGCTAGACTCCTGGTGCTAGACTCCTGGTACTAGACTCCTAGTACTAGAATCCTGGTGCTAGACTCCTAGTACTAGACTCCTGGTGCTAGACTCCTGGTGCTAGACTCCTGGTACTAGACTCCTGGTGCTAGACTCCTGGTACTAGACTCCTAGTTCTAGACTCCTGGTACTAGACTCCTGGTGCTAGACTCCTGGTACTAGACTCCTAGTTCTAGACTCCTGGTGCTGGGATGGGTTAAAAGCAGAGGCCACATGTCGCTGTGTGCTCTGCTTGTGACCGCAAGTCTATTTCATTGCAACTGGTGAAATGTTCTCAGCTGTCTTCTAAATAAAATTTGAAAAAAAATGTATATCCTATATACACAATCAACAGACACATTTATACATTAAGACCTAAATAAAAGCACCTCCTCGCCGGCGTCGCTCCCCGGTTCCTCCTCCAGCTTCTCCTCCTTCCTCTTGGCCTTGTTCTTCTTCTCCTGGTTCTTGTCCTTCTTCTTCTTCTCTGCTCTGGTGGGCGGCAGTTGTTTGCGGCGCTGCTTGGCGAGCGCATCCTCGTACGACGTCTCCTTCATGGAGAGTGTCGACACCAGCGCGATGCCGACCGCCGAGATGAACATGAAGCCTCCGAAGACCATGAAGCCGAGAGTCTGCGGGTCGGAGACGTCCATGACGAGTCAGAGCGGGGAGCAGGAAGTCTGCGGGACGGCAAACATTTAGTCCACTTTAGTTTAGTAGAGGACTCTTTAAAGTAGAGACAATACATACTGATATACACCTGAACATCAGCAAGAGAGGACTCTTTAAAGTGGAGACACTACATACTGATATACACCTGAACATCAGCAGGAGAGGACTCTTTAAAGTGGAGAGACTACATACTGATATATACCTGAACATCAGCAGGAGAGGACTCTTTAAAGTAGAGACACTACATACTGATATACACCTGAACATCAGCAGGAGAGGACTCTTTAAAGTAGAGACACTACATACTGATATACACCTGAACATCAGCAGGAGAGCACTCTTTAAAGTGGAGACACTACATACTGATATACACCTGAACATCAGCAGGAGAGGACTCTTTAAAGTAGAGACACTACATACTGATATACACCTGAACATCAGCAGGAGAGGACTCTTTAAAGTAGAGACACTACATACTGATATACACCTGAACATCAGCAGGAGAGGACTCTTTAAAGTAGAGACACTACATACTGATATACACCTGAACATCAGCAGGAGAGGACTCTTTAAAGTAGAGACACTACATACTGATATACACCTGAACATCAGCAGGAGAGGACTCTTTAAAGTAGAGACACTACATACTGATATACACCTGAACATCAGCAGGAGAGGACTCTTTAAAGTAGAGACACTACATACTGATATACACCTGAACATCAGCAGGAGAGGACTCTTTAAAGTAGAGACACTACATACTGATATGCACCTGAACATGAGGAGTATATAGGTTCCATTTAACAGAAAATATAAATAAAGTAAGTAAAGAAGAATTATACTGAAGTGCTAAATGTCCTTAAAAACGTTCTACCATGAAAATAAAACAGTAAAATTAACAATCAATGTGAAATCTCTCTTTTTACTTTTTAAGTACATTTTGTTCCGAGTTCGCCATCATCTAACTGAAGTCACATTTCAATACAGAACTTTTATATTTACTGCAGGGAAGCGTCCCAACATGTATTCACCACTGAGTGACTATTGACTTACAATAATCGACAAATCAATTAATGGTTTGTTCGATTCATTAATCAATTAAGCTCCAGTGAGTTGATGTTTTTCTACAGGGCCTCATATGTAGACATAGTGATGCAGTAAAAAGCACCATACAAAGATAGATGGAATAAAAAGTACCTCAGATTAAACACAGTACTACATGCACTTTATTAAACTACTCTCCAGCATGATGATAACACTCTGACACGGACCGCTACCAGGACGTCTCTCTTTTTACGCTTTAAGTACATTTTGTTCCGAGTTCTCCCATCATCCCACGAAAGTCACATTATCAGTGCATCATGTGAAGTCAATGAATCTGGTATTCAGCACTGAGAGCGCTGATCTAAATCAGAAGAGGATGATAATAAACTGGACACATCAAATATGATTTTACAGTTCAAACACAGAGAGGGTCTGAGAAAGAGCGACGTGTCCGAGTCCACAATTAACCCTTTGTACAGTGAACACACACACGCACGCACACACGCACATACACGCACGCACACACGCACATACACACACGCACACACAGTTATGTAACTGTCTTCAGAACACCTCAGGTACAGAATTTCAAAATTAAACACCGTTAATAACCCTGAAATAAACGTTTGTATTTGTTCACACTCAGTTGAGTGCACGTCCAGCCCGCAGCCATAGCACTGTGTTATATATATATATGAATGTTATATGTTTGATATATTTATTGAAGTAGTTCCAGGCTGTTCCAGGCTATTTAAAGAGATTCACTGAGACACATCTCTACCCTCGCAGAAATCATTCAAACCTTATTTCCCTTCTCTTTATCACTAACTGTCTCTTTGGTCAAATCAAGGATTATTTTGCCTTTTTCTCTGAGTTTTCATCCAAATCCAGTTTTTCCCAAACTTTCTGACTTTGCAGCGTCAGACTTAAAGTGTTCAGTTTCAGATTTGAGTCTCAGTTTCAGAGTTTAGTCTCAGTTTCAGAGTTTAGATGTGTTGCAGAGAGCAGTCAGAGTTTAGTCTCAGGTTATGTTTTAAAGAAAGACAGTTAAAGAATTGATATGAGTAGAATAAAGGGTCTCACCTCAGGAGAGTCGGGCTGCGGAGTCGTGGCACTTTCTCTGGACGGGAGCAGAAGCCCCGCCCCCAGCCGACAGCGCGGCTCCTCATTGGTCAGCAGCAACGTCACATTTAGTCCAGCCCATTCAACTCATGGGAGATGTACAAACCTTAACGTTTTTACTTTATCGTGTGTTGTTGTTGTTGTGTGTGTGTGTGTGTGTGTGTGTGTGTGTGTGTGTGTGTGTGTGTGTGTGTGTGTGTGTGTGTGTGTGTGTGTGTGTGTGTGTGTGCGCGCGTGCGTGTATGTGTTCACTGTACAAAGGGTTAATTGTGTGCTCGTGAATTGTTGTTACGGAAACAGAGGGGTTTTAGGTTGCCATAAGGCTGTTGACGGTCTTATTATAGGCTGCATCCATTGGTTGGTTTTGTGGCACATTTGTAACGCTGTGCCAACTTGGGCAAGCATGCAGGCAAACTTGAGGAGCGCACACAGGGTGGAGTGAGGTTGAGCGATGGAGAGAAAGGGAGAGAGAGAGATTGAGCGAGGCAGATAGCGTGTGCAGCGGTCTGCTTGCGCACAGAGCCGGAGTTTGTGAGAGAGCCGGCTTGAATCAATTTCTCTTCAAAATATAATTGATTGATTACGTTGGTAACGTAACTGTTTCTTTTAATGTGCCTGCATCTGGCGCTGAGTTGCCATATTCATTTCATGAACCACTTCCTGATATCCATTGTTGCAGATAAATATAAATGATAATAGCCAAACTAACCTAGCAAGAGTAAACTGACGGGCTGCTGTGTCGCATCTCACTCAAAAACCCACACGACTCAACCCAGCGAAAAACCAGTCTCGCGCGCAGCCTTTCATTCAGAATTTAATTCAGAATTTAATTCAGAATTTCATAGCTTTCAACATAGTTTAAAACAAAAATAAATATTAGGACAGAGCCCTACAAATAACAACCATAAACATAATAATAGAACAATTAAAATGTTGTATTCAGCCCGGATTAAAACTCCCCCACCCCCCCCCCCCCCCCCCCGTCGACAGGGGGTCGCCAGTCTCTGGCACTGTTATTTTGGGGGTCGCGAGCTGAAAAGTTTGGGAACCCCTGCCTTAAAGAGCCGCGGGTTGGAGTTACAGAAAGTAACGTCAGTAGATGGAGTTACTGAGAGTAACGTTAGTAGATGGAGTTACTGAGAGTAACGTCAGTAGATGGAGTTACTGAGAGTAACGTCAGTAGATGGAGTTACAGAGAGTAACGTTAGTAGATGGAGTTACAGAGAGTAACGTTAGTAGATGGAGTTACAGAGAGTAACGTTAGAAGAGGGAGAGCCCAAAAAGACCGCCTTCATAAATGTAGACAGTCAGAGAAAAGCCTCCCCCGGTCTGCAGACATTACATCATTCTCTTTAGAAAAACAAGATTTGGTCTTCAAAAAGGTATTTCCTTCTTGATGAAGAGGGGTCGTCCTATCATCAGGGGCGTCTTCTATTGGGGTCAATACGGTACTTCATAGAAACATCGTTAGTCTTCAGTGTGAGTGGCATCATGCGAGGGTCTCGTGGGTTGATGTTTATCGTCACTCAAGCTTCTGGAAGCATTTCTCTTCTGCATGGCTCCTTGATATCTCTCTAGAAATACTTCAACAGCTTCTTATTCTTTATTAGTTCTCTTCTCACCTTTCCATTCACATCCAATAGTCCTCCAATTTAGATGAACCGTTTCTTTCACAAGGGGTCACAACATGTGCAAGGTCTCAAATCCTGTGTGCGTGTGTGTGTGTGTGTGTGTGTGTGTGTGTGTGTGTGTGTGTGTGTGTGTGTGTGTGTGTGTGTGTGTGTGTGTGTGTGTGTGTGTGTGTGTGTGTGTGTGTGTGTGTGTGTGTGTGTGTGTGTGTGTGTGTGTGTGTGTGTAGATACCCGTTCCTCTCAGATCTTCTTTTCTCTGGATGGCTCGAAGCCAGAGACGGAGCCTCGGGGGGGCAGCAGGAAGTACATCGGGCCGCTCCTGTTGCATCAGGTCTCGACATTAAGGACTGCCCGATGGCCCGGGGCCATCTAGTATTTAGCTCGGGCAATGAAGCCTCACCTGCTGGTTGCCCGATCGGGCAATCTATTATGCCAGTATCATGCAGCTCGCGGATCCAGTAATGAGTGACCCGACAGTAAAACTAAACATATCTATAACTAGGTAGTTTGAGAGGTAATTAAAATAGCTACGAGTGATATTCTAACCTGAAGTGTGTGTTTTGTTCCGCTCATCGCTGCATGTGATCATGCAGAGCTGCGTGTGGACTCATCAGCAGCAGCTGATCTCTCTCTCCCGTCAGATTAGACTTCACTCGCGTTTATGTCCATATCGATCAGATCCAGCTAGTTTTAGCTAATGATATGACTACCTGCTTATTAAAAGACACCTAAACAATAAGTGTCGCTATGCAACCGGGTGAGGCCACAAAGTATAGCGCAGCATTATGCATTTGTTTACATGCCCACCGGAACCCCGAGGCATTACCAACAGATCAACGCACAATCAACCCAGACAGGACATCTCTTTCTCCACATTAAGTGTTAGACATTAGAATTGACTATTATTGTCTGTCACATACTCTTCTTCTCTGTCACATAAGTGGCGCAACTGAAGCGGTATTGCGCTAAAGGGAAATTATTTTTGACCGAAGAGATTTAGATTTGCCGGCTAACGGGAACTCCGACGTCACCATTTTGTGTGCTTCGCGGATGCGCTCGGCTCCTCTCGACTGCTGCTCGGGTCTGCTCGGTCTGCTTCCGGATGAGGAAGCATTCATTCGACCAACTTACAGTAGATAACATTACAAACATTTTTAACAGGAGCCATAATAGTGTAAATAATGTTTGTTTTGGCAGTTATAACTGAATGTAATGTTTTCTACTTTTTTACATCTGGGAAGGCATTTGCCTTCATCAGATGGAAAGTGTCTTGACCAACAACTTAAGTATTTCTTATAGCTATGCAGGGCATGCAAGCGAGCAAACAAGAACAAACAAACAAGTGAAATGAAGAATAAAATTGAAATTGTACAATATAATATTGTGATGGTTCATCTTATAATTCAGTCTAGAGAATGCACCAGACATCTACAGTAAGACCTGGAAAAATCTAAATGTTCTAGGGGGAGGCCCCCCAAACCCTTCGTGCCATTTCGTCCGTGCGCATTTTTCAGGGCAATCTCTATTGGGCTCAGGGCCATCTGTAAATTAGCTTAGATGGCCCACAGGGCCATCTCCCAAAATCCTTAATGTCATGCACTGTGCATGCTGGGAAGGTGACGGTCAGAGCGATGGCTGTCACCAGGTATTAAATACACCATGATCTTAAAATACTGCGCTCCAAGTAAAAGTAAAAGTATTATTATTATAACATTTAAAAGTTCTCACAATGTCTCTTTTCACAACACAATATTATTATAGAATATTAAATCATCCTGACTTTATAACTAACAAATAATTGTAATCAATCAAAGTTTATTTATATAACCCAATATCACACAGATAGTGGGAGAAACCCCCAGTTAGTGGGAGAAACCCCCCAGTTAGTGGGAGAAACCCCCCAGTTAGTGGAGAAACCCCCCAGTTAGTGGGAGAAACCCCCCAGTTAGTGGAGAAACCCCCAGTTAGTGGAGAAACCCCCCAGTTAGTGGAGAAACCCCCAGTTAATGGAGAAACCCCCCAGTTAGTGGAGAAACCCCCAGTTAGTGGAGAAACCCCCCAGTTAGTGGGAGAAACCCCCCAGTTAGTGGAGAAACCCCCCAGTTAGTGGAGAAACCCCCCAGTTAGTGGGAGAAACCCCCCAGTTATTGGAGAAACCCCCAGTTAGTGGAGAAACCCCCCAGTTAGTGGAGAAACCCCCAGTTAGTGGAGAAACCCCCCAGTTAGTGGAGAAACCCCCAGTTAGTGGAGAAACCCCCAGTTATTGGAGAAACCCCCAGTTAGTGGAGAAACCCCCCAGTTATTGGAGAAACCCCCAGTTAGTGGAGAAACCCCCAGTTAGTGGAGAAACCCCCCAGTTAGTGGAGAAACCCCCAGTTAGTGGGAGAAACCCCCCAGTTAGTGGAGAGACCCCCCAGTTAGTGGGAGAAACCCCCCAGTTAATGGAGAAACCCCCCAGTTAGTGGAGAAACCCCCCAGTTAGTGGAGAAACCCCCCATTTAGTGGAGAAACCCCCAGTTAGTGGAGAAACCCCCCAGTTAGTGGAGAAACCCCCCATTTAGTGGAGAAACCCCCCAGTTAGTGGAGAAACCCCCCATTTAGTGGAGAAACCCCCCAGTTAGTGGAGAAACCCCCCATTTAGTGGAGAAACCCCCCAGTTAGTGGAGAAACCCCCCAGTTAGTGGAGAAACCCCCAGTTAGTGGAGAAACCCCCCAGTTAGTGGAGAAACCCCCCAGTTAGTGGAGAAACCTCCCAGTTAGTGGAGAAACCCCAGTTAGTGGAGAAACCCCCCAGTTAGTGGAGAAACCTCCCAGTTAGTGGAGAAACCCCAGTTAGTGGAGAAACCCCCCAGTTAGTGGAGAAACCTCCCAGTTAGTGGAGAAACCCCCCAGTTAGTGGAGAGACCCCCCAGTTAGTGGAGAAACCTCCCAGTTAGTGGAGAAACCCCCCAGTTAGTGGAGAAACCTCCCAGTTAGTGGAGAAACCCCCAGTTAGTGGAGAAACCTCCCAGTTAGTGGGAGAAACCCCCAGTTAGTGGAGAAACCCCCCAGTTAGTGGAGAAACCCCCCATTTAGTGGAGAAACCCCCCAGTTAGTGGGAGAAACCCCCCAGTTAATGGAGAAACCCCCCAGTTAGTGGAGAAACCCCCCAGTTAGTGGATAAACCTCCCAGTTAGTGGAGAAACCCCCCAGTTAGTGGAGAAACCCCCAGTTAGTGGAGAAACCCCCCAGTTAGTGGAGAAACCCCCAGTTAGTGGAGAAACCCCCCAGTTAGTGGAGAAACC
>NC_136912.1:567777-640277 GCF_949606895.1 Notothenia rossii | reverse complement strand
TAGGTGGCGGTATGCACCTTGAAGTTGTTTGCAATCCGCCAATAACCAAGAGAAGAAGAAGAAGAGTGAGCCAGATAGCAGCAGGCTAACGTAAAGCTAAGCTAACGTGAAGCTACCGTGATGTCTACAGTCTCTAAAGTGGTTCTGGGAGTTTCTGTGGGTGTGACTCTGAGCACCGTTGCTGCTGTTCACCTGAACCAGACCTGGGACCGAGAGGTAAACCGGGCCGAACCGGGATAACAATCGGGCCGAGCAGGGCTAACAACAGAGCTAACCTTTAGCGTAGCTGTTAGCTTAGCAGTTAGCAGAGACGTGAGGTCACATTGATAGAACGGAGTGTTAAATCATCACAGCTAACTGCAGCTAACTGCAGATACACCAGTAAAGAGCCTCTTACTGTTCCCACGGAGGAAACCAGTTACATTAGTGTGTGTTAGTCTGTGTTGTAGTGTTTTAGTGTGTGTTAGTCTGTGTTGTGTAAGCGTGTTAGTATGTGTTGTGTGAGTGTGTTAGTCTGTGTTGTCTAAGTGTGTCAGTGTGTGTTAGTCTGTGTTGTTGTGTGTCAGTCTGTGTTGTGTAAGTGTGTTGGGTATGTGTGTTAGTCTGTGTTGTGTGAGTTACACTCCAACACACTGCCTCCAACACACACCAACACACTGCCTCCAACACACACCAACACACTGCCTCCAACACACACCAACACACTGCCTCCAACACACACCAACACACTGCCACCAACACACACCAACACACTGCCTCCAACACACACCAACACACTGCCACCAACACACACCAACACACTGCCTCCAACACACACCAACACACTGCCACCAACACACACCAACACACTGCCTCCAACACACACCAACACACTGCCTCCAACACACTGCCTCCAACACACACCAACACACTGCCTCCAACACACACCAACACACTGCCTCCAACACACACCAACACACTGCCTCCAACACACACCAACACGCACAAACACACTGCCTCCAACACACTGCCTCCAACACACACCAACACACTGCCTCCAACACACACCAACACGCACAAACACACACCAACACACTGCCTCCAACACACTGCCTCCAACACACACCAACACACTGCCTCCAACACACACCAACACACTGCCTCCAACACACACCAACACACACCAACACACACCAACACACTGCCTCCAACACACCAACACACACCAACACACTGCCACCAACACACTGCCTCCAACACACTGCCTCCAACACACACCAACACACTGCCTCCAACACACACCAACACACTGCCTCCAACACACACCAACACACTGCCTCCAACACACACCAACACGCACAAACACACACCAACACACTGCCTCCAACACACTGCCTCCAACACACACCAACACACTGCCTCCAACACACACCAACACACTGCCTCCAACACACACCAACACACACCAACACACACCAACACACTGCCTCCAACACACCAACACACACCAACACACTGCCACCAACACACGCCAACACACTGCCTCCAACACACTGCCTCCAACACACTGCCTCCAACACACACCAACACACTGCCTCCAACACACACCAACACACTGCCTCCAACACACTGCCTCCAACACACTGCCTCCAACACACACCAACACACTGCCTCCAACACACACCAACACACTGCCTCCAACACACTGCCTCCAACACACAGAAGTGACTTCCCCCCGGACCCTTCCCCCCGGACCCTTCCCGCCGGACCCTTCCCCCCGGACCCTTCCCCCCGGACCCTTCCCCCCGGACCCTTCTCAGCGAACCTGTTTTTAGTTCTATTTTGGTCTTTTCTGTTTTTGCTTCAAAATGTTCTAAATGGCAGATCTGTGTCTCAGAGCTTCTGTTTGTGTGTCTCCTCCTGCAGCGCCTCCACCAGGGAGTCGTACGGGACCTGGAGCGCCAGGACAGGAAGACGGACAACCTGAGACTGCTGAAGGAGCAGAGGAGTCTGACTGCACTGCTGCAGGAGGAGGAGGAGCAGAGGAGGAGCAGAGGAGTCTGACTGCACAGCTGCTGCAGGAGGAGGAGCAGAGGAGCCCTGAGACAGGTGAGTCAGTGTTAGACTCAGGAGCTCTGCCAGTGGGCCGAACAGAGAATAGTCTTTAATGAACTTCTCCTCTTTGTATGCACTTTATAGCGTTTAGCGCTTGGCTCTCCAACACGTCGCCCGCGAGCCACCGGTAGCTCGCCGCTCGATCATCCATCATAGCGTAGTTAGGTTGCTCCATCATCCATCATAGCGTAGTTAGGTTGCTCCATCATCCATTATAGCGTAGTCAGGTTGCTCCATCATCCATTAGAGCGTAGTTAGGTTGCTCGATCATCCATCATAGCGTAGTTAGGTTGCTCCATCATCCATCATAGCGTAGTTAGGTTGCTCGATCATCCATCATAGCGTAGTTAGGTTGCTCCATCATCCATTAGAGCGTAGTTAGGTTGCTCGATCATCCATTATAGCGTAGTTAGGTTGCTCGATCATCCATCATAGCGTAGTTAGGTTGCCCGATCATCCATCATAGCGTAGTTAGGTTGCTTGATCATCCATCATAGCGTAGTTAGGTTGCTCGATCATCCATTATAGCGTAGTTAGGTTGCTCGATCATCCATCATAGCGTAGTTAGGTTGCTCGATCATCCATCATAGCGTAGTTAGGTAGCTCGATCATCCATCAGAGCGTAGTTAGGTTGCTCGATCATCCATTATAGCGTAGTTAGGTTGCTCGATCATCCATCATAGCGTAGTTAGGTTGCTCCATCATCCATTAGAGCGTAGTTAGGTTGCCCGATCATCCATCATAGCGTAGTTAGGTTGCTTGATCATCCATCATAGCGTAGTTAGGTTGCTCGATCATCCATCATAGCGTAGTTAGGTTGCTCGATCATCCATCATAGCGTAGTTAGGTTGCTCGATCATCCATCATAGCGTAGTTAGGTTGCTCGATCATCCATTATAGCGTAGTTAGGTTGCTCAATCATCCATCATAGCGTAGTTAGGTTGCTCGATCATCCATCATAGCGTAGTTAGGTTGCTCGATCATCCATCATAGCGTAGTTAGGTTGCTTGATCATCCATCATAGCGTAGTTAGGTTGCTCGATCATCCATCATAGCGTAGTTAGGTTGCTCGATCATCCATCATAGCGTAGTTAGGTTGCTTGATCATCCATCATAGCGTAGTTAGTTTGCTTGATCATCCATTATAGCGTAGTTAGTTTGCTTGATCATCCATTATAGCGTAGTTAGTTTGCTTGATCATCCATCATAGCGTAGTTAGGTTGCTTGATCATCCATCATAGCGTAGTTAGGTTGCTCGATCATCCATCATAGCGTAGTTAGGTTGCTTGATCATCCATCATAGCGTAGTTAGGTTGCTCGATCATCCATCATAGCGTAGTTAGGTTGCTCGATCATCCATCATAGCGTAGTTAGGTTGCTCGATCATCCATCATAGCGTAGTTAGGTTGCTTGATCATCCATCATAGCGTAGTTAGTTTGCTTGATCATCCATTATAGCGTAGTTAGTTTGCTTGATCATCCATTATAGCGTAGTTAGGTTGCTCGATCATCCATCATAGCGTAGTTAGGTTGCTTGATCATCCATCATAGCGTAGTTAGGTTGCTTGATCATCCATCATAGCGTAGTTAGGTTGCTTGATCATCCATCATAGCGTAGTTAGGTTGCTCGATCATCCATCATAGCGTAGTTAGGTTGCTTGATCATCCATCATAGCGTAGTTAGGTTGCTCGATCATCCATCATAGCGTAGTTAGGTTGCTCGATCATCCATCATAGCGTAGTTAGGTTGCTCGATCATCCATCATAGCGTAGTTAGGTTGCTCGATCATCCATCATAGCGTAGTTAGGTTGCTTGATCATCCATCATAGCGTAGTTAGGATGCTCGATCATCCATCATAGCGTAGTAAGGTTGCTCGATCATCCATCATAGCGTAGTTAGGTTGCTCGATCATCCATCATAGCGTAGTTAGGTTGCTCGATCATCCATCATAGCGTAGTTAGGTTGCTCGATCATCCATCATAGCGTAGTTAGGTTGCTCGATCATCCATCATAGCGTAGTTAGGTTGCTTGATCATCCATCATAGCGTAGTTAGGATGCTCGATCATCCATCATAGCGTAGTAAGGTTGCTCGATCATCCATCATAGCGTAGTTAGGTTGCTCGATCATCCATTAGAGCGTAGTTAGGTTGCTCGATCATCCATCATAGCGTAGTTAGGTTGCTCGATCATCCATCATAGCGTAGTTAGGTTGCTCGATCATCCATCATAGCGTAGTTAGGTTGCTCCATCATCCATCATAGCGTAGTTGGGTTGCTCGATCATCCATTAGAGCGTAGTTAGGTTGCTCGATCATCCATCATAGCGTAGTTAGGTTGCTCGATCATCCATTATAGCGTAGTTAGGTTGCTCGATCATCCATTAGAGCGTAGTTAGGTTGCTCGATCATCCATCATAGCGTAGTTAGGTTGCTCGATCATCCATCATAGCGTAGTTAGGTTGCTCGATCATCCATCATAGCGTAGTTAGGTTGCTCCATCATCCATCATAGCGTAGTTAGGTTGCTCGATCATCCATTAGAGCGTAGTTAGGTTGCTCGATCATCCATCATAGCGTAGTAAGGTTGCTTCTAGATTTTTCGGCCGCAGCCGGACAATAACGTTCTTTTACTTTAGCGGTCTGCTTTCTCCAGCAGCACCACAGGACCTGCTCTGAATCAGGACCTGCTCTGAATCAGGACCTGCTCTGAATCAGGACCTGCTCTGAATCAGGACCTGCTCTGAATCAGGACCTGCTCTGAGTCAGGACCTGCTCTGAATCAGGACCTGCTCTGAATCAGGACCTGCTCTGAGTCAGGACCTGCTCTGAATCAGGACCTGCTCTGAATCAGGCCCTGCTCTGAGTCAGGCCCTGCTCTGAATCAGGACCTGCTCTGAATCAGGACCTGCTCTGAGTCAGGACCTGCTCTGAATCAGGACCTGCTCTGAGTCAGGACCTGCTCTGAGTCAGGCCCTGTGGCTGAGGGGCAGACACACAGCGTTATCCTCATGTCAGGCTCTTGGTGGATCTAAGTCTTGGATTGCAGAGTGTGAATGTCCTCTTGCTATTTTCAGTTGATAAATACGTAAAGTTTGTGAAGGCAGGAGGAAAGCCTCCGCGATCACCGTCTCCTCTGTTCCTCCAAACCCCGCCCCCTCCCTGAAAATAATGAGTGACAGGCTGATAGTGACCCGATAGATCCTTTGTTATTCACTTAATCCCTGATTGAGATGATGAGGCTAACTTCATCACGTTCATGGGCTTCATGTGACAGTGAGACAGAGAGAGAGTGCAGCATGCAGTACTTCATGTGCTCAGACTCAAGTCCTGTGTGTGATGCATTCAGGACCTTCAGTGTCAGAAGACCCAGAAGCTGCAGCTACACTGCAGAAGCATTCGTTTTTTGTTTTTCAGGATGGAACAATTTCACACACAGATATAGAGAGGACCTCTACACTTGATTTATTATGGTTTATCCTTTCATGTCAAGACGAAGAAGAAGAAGGAGATCCTCTGGAGCCTTGTAGACCCAGAGAACTCTAAGAACGTTCACCAAGCAGCACTGAGCACGTGAGTGATGAGCATGGAGTCCACCAGAGAGGGGTCCAGCAGACCCCTCTCTGGTGGACTCCATGCAGGGCCAGCCCTCTCACTGACTGGGACCCCTCTATGGTGGACTCCATGCAGGGCCAGTCCTCTCACTAACTGGGACCCCTCTCTGGTGGACTCCATGCAGGGCCAGTCCTCTCACTAACTGGGACCCCTCTCTGGTGGACTCCATGCAGGGCCAGTCCTCTCACTAACTGGGACCCCTCTCTGGTGGACTCCATGCAGGGCCAGTCCTCTCACTAACTGGGACCCCTCTCTGGTGGACTCCATGCAGGGCCAGTCCTCTCACTGACTGGGACCCCTCTCTGGTGGACTCCATGCAGGGCCAGTCCTCTCACTAACTGGGACCCCTCTATGGTGGACTCCATGCAGGGCCAGTCCTCTCACTGACTGGAACCCCTCTCTGGTGGACTCCATGCAGGGCCAGTCCTCTCACTGACTGGGACCCCTCTCTGGTAGACTCCATGTAGGGCCAGTCCTCTCACTGACTGGGACCCCTCTCTGGTGGACTCCATGCAGGGCCAGCCCTCTCACTGACTGGGACCCCTCTCTGGTGGACTCCATGCAGGGCCAGTCCTCTCACTAACTGGGACCCCTCTCTGGTAGACTCCATGTAGGGCCAGTCCTCTCACTGACTGGGACCCCTCTCTGGTGGACTCCATGCAGGGCCAGTCCTCTCACTGACTGGGACCCCTCTCTGGTGGACTCCATGCAGGGCCAGCCCTCTCACTGACTGGGACCCCTCTCTGGTGGACTCCATGCAGGGCCAGTCCTCTCACAGACTGGGACCCCTCTCTGGTGGACTCCATGCAGGGCCAGTCCTCTCACTGACTGGAACCCCTCTCTGGTGGACTCCTTGCAGGGCCAGTCCTCTCACTGACTGGGACCCCTCTCTGGTGGACTCCATGCAGGGCCAGTCCTCTCACTGACTGGGACCCCTCTCTGGTGGACTCCATGCAGGGCCAGTCCTCTCACTGACTGGAACCCCTCTCTGGTGGACTCCATGCAGGGCCAGTCCTCTCACTGACTGGAACCCCTCTCTGGTGGACTCCATGCAGGGCCAGTCCTCTCACTGACTGGGACCCCTCTATGGTGGACTCCATGCAGGGCCATTCCTCTCACTGACTGGGACCCCCTCGCTGTGTGAATGAATGGAAGCGATGCAAGTAGCTCTCAGATGGAGAAAGGTTGGAGAGCCCTGATTGTTCTTAACTATTGTTTATTTTATTTTAACACGTCAGAAAAAGGCACATCACATCAATCAGAGTTCATGAACTGAATTCAAACTGTTTATGAACAAAAAACAGAAGGTCGTAAAAAAACACAAAAGGTCGATGGGGAGTTTACATATTTAGACATCTGTACAATTGTTGTGCGTTTTACCTTTGCAACATTTATTCTCTTTTTAGTATCATGTGATTAAGAAGACAATAAGAGTCGCTCTGAAGACGTGTTCCTAATTCACTCTTTAGTTTTCAGAATTTGATATAATCAGACGTTAAGAGCGGCAGGTTTCGCTCACTGCCAATGAACCACTACCAGTGTTTCCCACAGAAATTGATTCTATTTGTGGGGGCATCGCACCCCCCCCCCCCCCCGGCAAGAAAAGCCAAAGGCCCCTTAACCTATTCGGGTGGTCCATGCATTCACCCCCCCCCTCAAATAAGATAATACATGCGAGTTCATGGCTACTGTAGACAACGATCTTGTTGCTCTGTGTTGCGTTGTTAGTGAGACACAGCGGGGTTGAGGGTCTTTGGGGTTTAGTGTCCCAGAAATATCATTTACACTTCAGGCATTTAGCAGATGCCTTATTCCACAGCAACTTACAAGTGCCTTACTCAAGGGCAAGTGGTGTTCCAGGCAGGATTTGAACTCGCAACCTTCCGATCATCAGCCCACCTCACTATCCATTAGACTACCAAAAAAAGAATTAATAATAATATATATATTTTTTTATGAGATCCATTTGTGGCGGACAATATTTAAATCAATAAATCAATGTATGGGAAACCCTGACTACTGGAGAACATCCCAGAATGTTTGAACTGAAGTGCAGGAACAGAAAAGATGTTCTCATCTTTACATATCTGAGTTTCAGAAGGAGCTTTTATTTCAATCTAAATCTAATCTGTGGTGGAAGAAATGATGGCAAAGGCAAAATGGACTTCTCCACTTTTGGCGGACTTCCTATTCTTCCTGTCAGCCCCACACTAACCGTTTGACTTCCTGTTTACCTGCTCAGGTGTGATGGACAGCAGCAGCGAGCCGCTGGGCGGGGGGGAGGATGAGGGTCTGGAGGAAGGGGAGGTGGAGGGGGAGACGCTGCTGATCGTGGAATCGGAGGACCAGGGATCTGTTGACCTGTCACATGACCAGAGCGGAGACTCGTTAACCAGCGAGCTGGAGGAGGGGGGGGGCTGCGAGGAGACGAGCTTCCACTGCGACCGCTGCCACAAGTGGATCCCCGCAGGTGAGGAGATGGACAGTTCAGTAATATCACTGATGGTGGAGTGGTGGGGGGCTCTTATTGACACAGCTTTGTTTAAAGGTCCCCTATTCTACTGTTGGTAGGCAGATATTACAGGTCTCAGATATAAGGACATGTCTCTGAAGTGTCCTGCTCCAAACCCCAAACAGATACTTGTAGCCCCCCCCCCCCCACCTCTCTCTCTTCCAGCTGTTACTAAGGACATGTCTCTGAAGTGTCCTGCTCCAAACCCCAAACAGATCCTTGTAGCCCCCCCCTCTCTTCCAGCTGTTACTAAGGACATGTCTCTGAAGTGTCCTGCTCCAAACCCCAAACAGATCCTTGTAGCCCCCCCCTCTCTCTCTCTTCCAGCTGTTACTAAGGACATGTCTCTGAAGTGTCCTGCTCCAAACCCCAAACAGATCCTTGTAGCCCCCCCCCCCCCACCTCTCTCTCTTCCAGCTGTTACTAAGGACATGTCTCTGAAGTGTCCTGCTCCAAACCCCAAACAGATCCGTGTAGCCCCCCCCCCCCCCCCCACCTCTCTCTCTTCCAGCTGTTACTAAGGACATGTCTCTGAAGTGTCCTGCTCCAAACCCCAAACAGATCCTTGTAGCCCCCCCCCCCCACCTCTCTCTCTTCCAGCTGTTACTAAGGACATGTCTCTGAAGTGTCCTGCTCCAAACCCCAAACAGATCCTTGTAGCCCCCCCCTCTCTTCCAGCTGTTACTAAGGACATGTCTCTGAAGTGTCCTGCTCCAAACCCCAAACAGATCCTTGTAGCCCCCCCCCCCCTCTCTCTTCCAGCTGTTACTAAAGACATGTCTCTGAAGTGTCCTGCTCCAAACCCCAAACAGATCCTTGTAGCCCCCCCCCCCCCACCTCTCTCTCTTCCAGCTGTTACTAAGGACATGTCTCTGAAGTGTCCTGCTCCAAACCCCAAACAGATCCCTGTAGCCCCCCCCCCCCCCCCCACCTCTCTCTCTTCCAGCTGTTACTAAGGACATGTCTCTGAAGTGTCCTGCTCCAAACCCCAAACAGATCCTTGTAGCCCCCCCACCCTCTCTCTTCCAGCTGTTACTAAGGACATGTCTCTGAAGTGTCCTGCTCCAAACCCCAAACAGATCCTTGTAGCCCCCCCACCCTCTCTCTTCCAGCTGTTACTAAGGACACGTCTCTGAAGTGTCCTGCTCCAAACCCCAAACAGATCCTTGTAGCCCCCCCCCCTCTCTTCCAGCTGTTCCTAAAGAGCTGACTCTGGGTCAGTAGCTTCAGAGAGAGAGTAGATCTCATCAGCAGAAACTCAGCTAAATGCTGCCGTGATGAAACTCCACATCCTGTTCCAAACCACATCAAGGATCCTCTCTGAAACAGGATGGAGTTCAAACTCTCTCTCTCTCTCAGGTTTACCTCAAGGTGACTTCCTTTTGATTTCCTGCTTCTTCACTCACTCTCTCCAGTACAGGTTAGCTCTGAGTGTTAGCATGCTAATGTAAACACAGACCTATTACTTCAGAACACATCTCATTGTTTCTGACAGCAACCTTTCTGATTGGCCCGTGGGCGTAAAGCCCGCCCACATTTTAGTAATGTTGTCATGACGCAGCAAATCTGGATCAGCTTCGTTGTTCCCCCGTTTTTAGAGATGTGGGTACGGAGGAGAAGAGAGAGGGGTTTATTTCCTGACACTTTGAGAGTCTCCTGACACACGGGGACACACACAGGGGACACACCGGGGACACACGGGGGACACATGGTGATGTAGAGAAGACATCAGAGAGTGCATTTTGCATGATCGGAGAGCTTGTTAATGACGTTAATTCATGTTTCTGTGAGCAGCCCAGCTGAGGGGGGAGCAGCCGAGCTACCTGAAGGGAGATAACTTCTTTAAGTTCGTCTGCAGCGACTGTTCTGAGGACGGGAAGGAGAGCTTCGAGAGGATGAGGCTCACCTGGCAGCAGGTAACATCGTCTCTGTGGACACACTCCAAGTCAAAACACTGACTCTGGATCAGCAGCTAATCCCTCCTAAACTGTGAAATAGAGAATATGCTCAGGCTGTGCAATCGTTCTATCATACTCCACACTATAACATATTCTACAGTTCTTGTTGAAGTTTGCAATATCCTACATGAGTCAATTCACTTTGCATTACTTCAGGAACCTGGTTTTCATTATGGTGTTTATAAAGTCTTTTCTTCTTCAGGTGGTGATGCTGGCGATGTACAATCTGTCTCTGGAGGGAACCGGCCGGCAGGGATACTTCAGGTGGAAAGAGGACATCTGCGCCTTCATCGGACGACACTGGAACTTCCTGTTGGGAACAAGGTCACTGACATTCCTTTCATTCCTATTACTCTCTGCAGGAAGAAGACCTCGACCTGGTGGCGCACGGTGGCCGGATGCTAACGGCTAACAGCTAACTTTGTGGTTTCTCTGCAGGAAGAAGACCTCGACCTGGTGGAGCACGGTGGCCGGCTGCCTGTCGGTCGGCAGTCCCACCTTCTTCCGGTCCGGAGCGCAGGAGTTCGGAGAGCCCGGCTGGTGGAAGCTGGTCCAGAACAGACCACCAACTCTGAGGCCAGACACTGAAAAATCCACCACCAAGGCCAAAGGTATGGTCCATCTGCGCTGAACCAGGGTTCCAGTTAAACCCTGACTAATACTTTTCATGTAACCTTGGATTATACTATGATCGAGAAACCTCTTTGACCCAGAGAGAAGAGGTAATGCCATCCTAAAACAATAAAAGCCAATGTTGTGTTTAGGGAAAATACTTTTTACAAATCAAACAATTCTACGGCCTCGATACGACAACAGGTCTCCGGACTCTCGACCGGACAGATAGTCTCTGTACTGTCTACTTAAAACAGGGTTCTAGACTCACGAGGCCTTGAATCAAAATGTGAAACCCAGATGTGTTAGAAAAATCTCCCTCAGTTTGAACCTCAGGATCCATGTATCTGTGATCCTCTCCAGAATGGAAGGAGTCATCACATACAGAGCATCATCTAGTTCCTGAACAGTGTCCTTCACATGCTGATATCCAAGAGAGGGAGTTCCACAGTCACAAGATGGAGGAATAGAAAGCAGTATTCAATGTTTACTTCAGATTAGCTCCACGTCAGAAATGAGCATGCTTGTCACATGTCTCTCTCCATAGAGGCTGAATCATCATGTTAATCACATAGCTATCATATGCCTCAAACAGTCCTGATGCTCTTCTAGGTAATCACACATCCTGTCATGTTCACAGCTACAGTTGATACCTTTGATATCATGTTGCTCTCATGTTGGAAGAGGACACTCAGTGTTTTCCCAACATTGTGATTGATGAAAGCAGTACATGTGTCAGATTTCCCCGAACACATCAGGTGTTTTAAAGTCTGTAACTGACTCTGAGCCGTCTGACCTGCAGCCTCGAAGCCCGTCATGGAACCCATCATCACGGTGGAGGGTCTGAGGAAGCGAGGGGCCAGGAACCCGGTGGAGAACGCCATCCAGCTGAAGGAGAAGCGCTGCCGGACGCAGGAGGCCAAAGACATACGGCGGGCTCAGAAGGAGGCGTCGGGCGGAGGGGGGGGGTACAACGACCGCAGCGCTTCCTCCACACCCGTCAAACTGGGCGGAGGCCGGGGGGGGAACGCCGGGCGCCGACCGGACCTGGTCCTGGAGAAAGGAGAGGTGATTGATTTCTCCTCCCTCAGCTCGTCGGACCGGACCCCCCTCACCAGCCCCTCACCATCACCCTCCCCAGATTTCTCCGCCCCGGGGACGCCGGCCTCGCACTCAGCGACGCCCAGCCTGCTGTCGGAGGCCGACCTGATCCCCGACGCCATGCCCCCGCAGGCCCTATTCCACGGTGAGTTCAGATCCTCCAGGTCTGTTGTGAGTAGTTCATATGATACGATAACACTGCTCTTCAGATCAAGTCTGAAATGTTTCCTGCATCACAGCAGCTCGGTGTGCAACAAGGACAGATGTTAAGACACGATACAAGGAAACAGTTTAACATAAAATCATGTGACTGAAAGAACAACATGTTCAAGACCCGATCAGATCTGGGATTAAACTCTGTATTTGAGGATTGACTTGTGCACAAAGAGAGCCTCAGTCTGACTTTATTCAATCCTGGGACGCTGTATCTCCGATATGATATTTATATTCTCTGCTCAGGACGTGTTGGGGTCAGAGATGATGTTGTCCGGCAGCCTCACTGTGTTGTTCCGTCTGCTGGTTCACGGAGTTTCTCACAGGGTTGACCTTCAACCTTTGAACATGTAGTAAACATGTTATCCTTTGCAGACGATGAGGAGATGGAGACGGAGGGGATGATCGACCCGGGGATGGAGTACCTCCCTCCTCCTCGAGCCAGCCTCGTCGCCCGGAAGAAGCTCCGTCCGGCAGCGCCTCACATCAAACGTGAAGCCGAGAGCGAGGACGACGAAGGACACGACGAAGAGTTTGAAGGGCCGGCGGGACGCAGGGAGGGGCTGTCGCTCTCTGCCGGGGGCTGTGTTGGCGCCGGAGGCCCCGAGAGGAGGAGGATAAATCACCCGGAGAAAGCAGACGAAGAACCCCAGACCCCCTGCTTCTCCCCCCTCAGTCTGTACGAGGAGAGGATGCTGCTCCGCCGGCTGGCCTCCTGCCCGCTAGCGTTAGCCGTCACTCCGCAGGCCAAACGCCTCCACAGGAAGCTGCTGGTGCGCCAGGCCAAGAGGCAGCGAGGGCTCCCCCTGCTGGACGTCGACCGGGCGGTCAGCGCCACCCTCAGCCTGGTGGGGGGGATCTACGGCGCCACGGGGACCCTGATGCGAGGGGGACTCCTTGGGAAATACTGCACCAACAGCCAGGAGTCGCGGATCCTTGATCGCTTCCAGGTACCTCCAACCTTCGTCCTGGTCTTATTCAGTGTCCTTTCCTTGTCAACCCTTGTAGACTAAATGTGTTTGTGTGCAGACCAGCCTCTCCAGCCGAAGAGGCCTTCAGCAGACCCCGGTGTCCTTCTGCCATCGTCTGACGGGAGCAGAAGGCAGTTCGGACCTGAGCATCAAGAGTCCGTACACCGCCCGCATCCTGAAACCCTACATCAGGTAAAGAGTCCCTCTTAAATGAATCAGGTAGAAAACGTCCACATCACTTTTTTCATGTAAAAAGGATATAGACTTTGTGTTGTTTAGAGAGTTTGGGTATCTTTTGATTTGAAGCGGGTCCCGATGAAAGACCACCGACCAGTGTCCGGTAGAGATTATGGCCCGAGACTTAGACCTAGAGTCCTGAGACTTTTCAGGGGAGGAGAATCCGTAGACCATTTGTCGTGAAGGGTCCTTAACCTTTGGGCAGGTAGATGGGGCAGGAGAACAATTGTCAAGGAAAGACTATTTTCCCAAGACTTTACATGGGGTGGAGACTAGAGTCCCTAGACTCAGACCTCTTATTAGGTAGAGACTAGAAACTACAGTCCTGAGACCTGCTGTCAGGCAGAAAGTCTAACCACAACCCTCTTGATGGTAAGGGGGTCCCGATGAAAGACGAATTTGTCGGGTCGAGACTTTAGTCCTGAGACCTTTCAGGGCTTCAGGTAGTCTGGAGGATTTTTGTCGGGTAGAAAGTCCAGAGATGTGTCGATGGTAAGGGGGTGCCGATAAAAGATACACTTTTCTAAAGTCCTCAGAACTTTCAGGACTTCCGGAATTCTGTAAACATTGCGTTTCGATGCTCTCTCATTGGTTGTAGTAATCTGAGTAGGTGTTTCTGTAGTAGCACTTCTCTGTTTGTTTTTCAGGAGGGATTATGAGAGTCGTCCGGTGAAGCTGAGGTTGTTGGAAGAGATCAGAGCTTACCCCCACAGAAAGAACCCCAACTGGGTCCCTGAACCCAACGCTCCCATCGACTACTGCTACGTCCGCCCCAACCACATCCCCTCGGTGAACGCCATGTGCAACGAAAGCTACTGGCCAGGTACACAAAGTCCTACAAACCTAAAACCCCCCTACCATGAATCTGTCTCTTCTTACCAACAACCCCCCTACCATGAATCTGTCTCTTCTTACCAACAACCCCCCTACCACAAATCTGTCCAAACCCACCGTGTCCCTGGCTCTCTTCCAGGTGTGGACCTGTCAGAGTGCCTGCAGTACCCGGACTTCAGCGTGGTCGTCCTGTATAAGAAAGTGGTGATCGCCTTTGGTTTCATGGTGCCGGATGTGAAGTACAACGAGGCCTACATCTCCTTCCTGTTGGTCCATCCGGAGTGGAGGAGGGCCGGCATCGCCACCTTCATGATCTACCATCTGATCCAGGTGAGCTCAGACAGTCCTTTGAAGGAAAGTACCAATATGGAAGCCAGTGTTTCCGTGAGCAGGTATTTACCGGACTTCGACCCTAAATATCAGTAGAAGTCCGGTAAATTCAAATCTTTAGGGGCATAGTTTCTGTTAAAAGTAATTAAAAATGTACCCTGAGACAGATGTAGGGCGATTAAACATCGGGAAATGATTGTAATGTCGATACCGATCCCACAGAATATGAGTGTGACAGCAGCGGTCGCTTCATAGAGCATCTCTTCAGATATGGCGATCCCAGCTATGCTCTGATCAGGGATCTGTTTCGGCTGACTGTTTTCCTGTGTTTTTCAGACGTGCATGGGGAAAGACGTGACGCTGCACGTGTCGGCCAGTAACGCCGCCATGCTGCTCTACCAGAAGTTTGGTTTCAAAGCAGAGGAGTACATCCTGGACTTCTACGATAAGTATTACCCAGTGGACAGCATCGAGTGCCGCCACGCCTTCTTCCTGAGACTCAGGCGCTGACCTTCACCTGCAGGAGTCCAACCGGTCGAGAGGAGACGGAGATCTTCCTCTTATAATGGACATCCACCCGGCTGCAGCACAGTGCCTGGCTCAAAGGCAGCAGGGTAGAAACAGATACACCAATGCCTGATAGAGCGCGGGAAACTGAGACAATGTTGGATGGATTTATCAGAAAGTTGGAAATGTCCCGCTCCAACTTATCTCCATTTGTTTGGACTGTGTTTGTTTGTACTCAGGTAAAGATGAAGGTATTAGTGTTAGACTGTCAGTAGTTCTATTCCAGTGGTTGTTCCAATAACTCCAGAGCGTTATAAAGTCCAAATGCAACTAACCAAATATTCTGCTTCAGTACAGATTGTATACTTGTTAAACATCTTCACGGACGGGTTGGGTTCATTAAATAAAAGACAAGGATTTCTTTTGTTCTTGACAGATATTCAAAGCTTCATGCAAAAACACTGAAAGACTTGGAGTCGGTACAGCCTGTAAATAAACACCTCTCTACTTCCTTTGGAGCGATGATGACGAATCAAAGTGTGTTTCTGTGACTGTGGTGCTTTCAGAAGAAAATAATTCAGAAAACCTCACCGTGTTTCTTTTGTAAGATCGGAACAATAAATATATCTGGCCTTAAGTATCATCATCAATCCGTCAGTTCCGTTTTCCAGTAAACCTGTATTTCCTGAGGGAGCAGGACTTGCCTTCCCCCCTGCGGTGTGAGGATCTACTGTATGGAAGGTGTTGTGCATTATCGACTGCAGTAAGAAACGTAATCCAGTGCTTCTTTAAAACAAGCTTTATTTCAGACGGGGACACATCGTACATCTGTCTCTGGGACGAGGCACAGGCTGGAAGAGGTTCAGGCTGAAGATGTCGCTGTCGAAGCGAGACATTTAACAAACAGACACTAGAAGATCTCAACAAACCTGCATTATGACAATGATCTCAAACTACAGCCAGTAAACCAGAGAAGTATCACTGTTATCAAATCTGTCTTGCAGTAAGTCCACATCCGGCTGCAGGACGTGTCCCGGTGCTTCAGACAGACTCAGGATCAGTCTGTGGTTCAGGAGACGTCGAGGTTCAGTCTGTGGTTCAGGAGACGTCCAGGTTCAGTCTGTGGTTCAGGAGACCTCCAGGTCAGTCTGTGGTTCAGGAGACGTCCAGGTTCAGTCTGTGGTTGAGGAGACGTCCAGGTTCAGTCTGTGGTTCAGTCTGTGGTTCAGTCTGTGGTTCAGGAGACGTCCAGGTTCAGTCTGTGGTTCAGAAGACGTCCAGGTTCAGTCTGTGGTTCAGGAGATGTCCAGGTTCAGTCTGTGGTTCAGAAGACGTCCAGGTTCAGTCTGTGGTTCAGAAGACGTCCAGGTTCAGTCTGTGGTTCAGTCTGTGGTTCAGGAGACGTCTAGGTTCAGTCTGTGGTTCAGTCTGTGGTTCAGAAGACGTCCAGGTTCAGTCTGTGGTTCAGGAGACGTCCAGGTTCAGTCTGTGGTTCAGGAGACGTCCAGGTTCAGTCTGTGGTTCAGTCTGTGGTTCAGAAGACGTCCAGGTTCAGTCTGTGGTTCAGGAGACGTCCAGGTTCAGTCTGTGGTTCAGGAGACCTCCAGGTTCAGTCTGTGGTTCAGGAGACCTCCAGGTTCAGTCTGTGGTTCAGTCTGTGGTTCAGTCTGTGGTTCAGGAGACCTCCAGGTTCAGTCTGTGGTTCAGTCTGTGGTTCAGGAGACCTCCAGGTTCAGTCTGTGGTTCAGTCTGTGGTTCAGGAGACCTCCAGGTTCAGTCTGTGGTTCAGTCTGTGGTTCAGTCTGTGGTTCAGGAGACGTCCAGGTTCAGTCTGTGGTTCAGGAGACATCCAGGTTCAGTCTGTGGTTCAGGAGACGTCCAGGCTCGGTCAGTTGTCTCAGCAGCTGGTCTCCGGTCTGAGCTGTAATCAGGGACACGGTCTCTCTGTAGCCGGATCTCAGCGCCACGTCGTACGCCGTCTGACCGCCGGAACTCGTGCGCCCAACGCTCGCCTTGCAGCTGGAACACAGATAGAAGACAAACGTCTGAGAAAAACATTCCAACCAATCAAAACAAACCGTGGATTTCAGATGAACTAAAGTGTCTCTTCGTCGTTACAGTTTCTTAGCAATCAACCATGATAGTGTATTTGCTCATTGAGTCCTGTTGTATGTTAGAAATGTACAGCAGGGCCTCCAGAACAAACTGCTCGGTGCTAACGTGCAGATGTTGGGACATTTAGACACAAGATGAAGAATGAATGATTTACCATTATAGCCTGTGGTTAAAACAACTGTTAAAAAGTGTTTTGAGGTTATCGAGGATACTGAATCTATTTCTGACATTTTAACCAGGAAGAGGCCGTTTCTCTACTTTTTTGGTAGATTTTGAAGATTTAGTAGAGACTGGATCTTTGGACAGATTGCTTAGTGAACTCTTAAAGATCAGAACAGCTTCCTGCCGAGGTGCAGTCCAGATGTGTGTTTCTGTCTACCATCGGAGATGTGTGTTCTTGCTGCAGTCCCTTAGTGTGGCAGTGTGTGTGTGTGTGTGTGTGTGTGTGTGTGTGTGTGTGTGTGTGTGTGTGTGTGCAGGTGTGTGTGTGCAGGTGTGTGTGTGTGCAGGTGTGCAGGTGTGTGTGTGTGCAGGTGTGCAGGTGTGTGTGTGTGTGTGCAGGTGTGCAGGTGTGCAGGTGTGTGTTACCTGAGCAGGACTCTAGCAGACTGCAGGCCTTCAGGTCCCAGAGCTGCAGCTTCATGCAGAGCCGTGGTCCTCATCCTGAGGAGGTTGAACCGGTTTAGAAAGTGTACCTGTTTTCTTTCCTTATGCTCACTGTTTCTCCGGTGTTTTGTCGTATTGGTCACATGCGTTTGCAAATCAAGTAGAAGATAAAAAGGAAAACTGAAATCTTTCCGGGCAGAGTTTCTGCTAAAAGTAATGAGGCGAGGCGGTGCTGCTCGGGGGTGAAGGCAGAGCCACCGAAGATAAACTACCCAACTACGCCACCGGGGGAGTTTCACCCCAGGGCCTATTAAAGTGAACACCTCACGGAATACAAAGGCTACACGAGTTTAGTGACTGAGACAAGGCAGAGACTGAATTATCTTTGTGCACTAATTGGTTCAAACCAATCTAGTGGTTTTTCCATCAATGGCCCGTCAGAAACTGAGGAGACGTTTGCATTGACTTTATTTTGAACGTCCGTTCCCCTTGAACTCACTTTTTAAAAGGATTATCACTCGTTCCTTTACTGTAGTGGCGTTAAGAACATTTTCTGTAATGCATCTATTTCGTCTCTTTCCATTGACTGTATATCAAATCAACTTTGTGATATATATGTTTACGCAGCATTAGAAAAGTTAGTTTCTGGTTCCTCTCTTACGGTCCGGACTGCTGGTCCACGTCGGCGCCTCTTTGCACCAAAACAGGAAGTACGTCATGGTGACCGTTCACCACGGCAACCGCCAGCGCGTGCCGGCCGTCACCGTGGCAGCAGGAAGGATCCGCCCCCTGAAGGAGAAACAGACCAATCAGAGTGAAGTTTATCAGCAGAGCAGGCGTCTGATTGGCTGCTGAGGCTCGTACCTGGTCCAGGAGCTGCTGCACGGCGCTGACCCGACCCCCCCCCGGACCCAGCTCCTTCAGCAGCTGCACGTCCAGCACCTGCACACCGGGGACCAATCACAGAGCAGCACACCACTTCAGGTGAGTTTCTTCTTCTTCTGTTTTAAGTTAGTGTAATGGAACATTGTATCATGCTGAGCGAGCATTTCAAGAATCTGTTCTTCTTTTAAAAGACATTTCTAACAAAGTGATTGACAGGTGGCAGCACGACCTAAACGAGTCCGAAATAATGTTAGAGCGATTCTAAGGTTAGTGCAGACACGATGTTTCTCCGTTTGTGTTTAAAAGAATCCTGCATGTTTATCTTTGTGTTTGTCTCCTCCTCTTGTATTCTTAGTGTTTAGATGTGGATCTCAGACCCTCTGCAGACCCTCTGCAGACCCTCTGCAGACCCTCTGCAGACCCTCTGCAGGCCCTCTGCAGACCCTCTGCAGACCCTCTGCAGACCTCCTGATGCAGGCCCTCTGCAGACCCTCTGCAGACCCTCTGCAGACCTCCTGATGCAGGCCCTCTGCAGACCCTCTGCAGACCTCCTGATGCAGACCCTCTGCAGACCCTCTGCAGACCTCCTGATGCAGACCCTCTGCAGACCCTCTGCAGACCTCCTGATGCAGACCCTCTGCAGACCCTCTGCAGACCCTCTGCAGACCTCCTGATGCAGACCCTCTGCAGACCCTCTGCAGACCTCCTGATGCAGACCCTCTGCAGACCCTCTGCAGACCTCCTGATGCAGACTGCTTGACTCTGTGACGATTTACCTTCTTTAAGAATAAACTCCCTTAAAGACTGTTTATTCCAAGAGACTTCATTTCAGTATAACGGAAAGGTTTCCTCACCATTTTACAATTATTTGTTAGTTTGTCTCGATACATTTCCACCACATGAGTTACTCACCGGAGGTTTGGGAGTCCGGTTCAGTTTGGGAGGTTTCGTCAGACCTGTGGACCAACGGAGGAAGTGAGGTCACGCAGCAAAGACATCTTTTTAAACGTATGAAACAATGAAGTTTATTAACTTGAAGCTGGTTCTTACCTCTGTGGGCAGATGTTTCTGTGACGCTGCTCAGAGAGTCTGAAGCTCCGCCTCCTGCAGGATCCACCTGAGAAGAACTGCAGGCTTTTCAAAGTTGACTTTTTCTAAAAATCTTAAAATGTTCACTTTTTCCGCAAAATGTTGACTTTTTTCTAAAAATCTTAAAATGTTTTCCTTAAAATTTCTGAATTATGACTTTTTCTGAAGTGTTTCATGTTTCTGACTTTTATCAAAATCCAAAAAAATCTTAAAATATCAGAATTATGACTTTTCCAAACATTTCTCAGGATTATTTTTCTCAAAATGTTAAAAAGCTTTTTTTTCTCGACATTTTCATTTTTTGGACTAATTTGCTCAAAATCTAAAATGTTTTCTTCAGACATCAGAGTCTGCAGTCAGTCTGCAGTCAGTCTGCAGTCTGCAGTCAGTCTGCGGTCAGTCTGCGGTCAGTCTGCAGTCAGTCTGCAGTCAATCTGCGGTCAGTCTGCGGTCAGTCTGCAGTCAGTCTGCAGTCTGTCTGCAGTCAGTCTGCAGTCTGTCTGCAGTCAGTCTGCAGTCAGTCTGCAGTCAGTCTGCAGTCTGTCTGCAGTCTGTCTGCAGTCTGTCTGCAGTCAGTCTGCAGTCAATCTGCGGTCAGTCTGCGGTCAGTCTGCAGTCAGTCTGCAGTCAGTCTGCAGTTTGATGTCTGTTTTGCATTTCATGAATCAAGTCTCTCAGTTTGTTCAACTTTGCTCTTAAATGATGATCTTCCTCGTCGTCAAGTTCAAGATTCACCAACTATATTTCACATGACTTAGTACCGGCCCATCGGGATTCAATGGCCAGTCCGCCATTGTCATTAAACAACAACAACAACAACAACAACAACAACAACATGGCAGAGATAATAAATGAGGACCTGCGGAGGTTCCCGTCCGGCCGACACGAAGCTGATGCTCACAGTGACCTCATGTTGATCCTCCTGAATCACAGCCGAGACCATCTGAGGAGGACAGGTGACAGGTGAGAGGAGGACAGGTGAGAGGAGGACAGGTGAGAGAAGGACAGGTGAGAGGAGGACAGGTGAGAGGAGAGAGGAGGACAGGTGAGAGGAGGACATGTGAGAGGAGGACAGGTGAGAGGAGAGAGAAGGACAGGTGAGAGGAGAGAGAAGGACAGGTGAGAGGAGAGAGGAGGACAGGTGAGAGGAGAGAGGAGGACAGGTGAGAGGAGGACAGGTGAGAGGAGAGAGGAGGACAGGTGAGAGGAGGACAGGTGAGAGGAGAGAGGAGGACAGGTGAGAGGAGGACAGGTGAGAGGAGAGAGGAGGACAGGTGAGAGAAGGACAGGTGAGAGGAGGACAGGTGAGAGGAGAGAGGAGGACAGGTGAGAGAAGGACAGGTGAGAGGAGGACAGGTGAGAGGAGAGAGGAGGACAGGTGAGAGAAGGACAGGTGAGAGGAGGACAGGTGAGAGGAGAGAGGAGGACAGGTGAGAGGAGAGAGGAGGACAGGTGAGAGGAGGACAGGTGAGAGGAGAGAGGAGGACAGGTGAGAGAAGGACAGGTGAGAGGAGGACAGGTGAGAGGAGAGAGGAGGACAGGTGAGAGAAGGACAGGTGAGAGAAGGACAGGTGAGAGGAGAGAGGAGGACAGGTGAGAGGAGAGAGGAGGACAGGTGAGAGGAGGACAGGTGAGAGGAGAGAGGAGGACAGGTGAGAGAAGGACAGGTGAGAGAAGGACAGGTGAGAGGAGAGAGGAGGACAGGTGAGAGGAGAGAGGAGGACAGGTGAGAGGAGGACAGGTGAGAGGAGAGAGGAGGACAGGTGAGAGAAGGACAGGTGAGAGGAGGACAGGTGAGAGGAGAGAGGAGGACAGGTGAGAGAAGGACAGGTGAGAGGAGGACAGGTGAGAGGAGAGAGGAGGACAGGTGAGAGAAGGACAGGTGAGAGGAGGACAGGTGAGAGGAGAGAGGAGGACAGGTGAGAGAAGGACAGGTGAGAGGAGGACAGGTGAGAGGAGGACAGGTGAGAGGAGAGAGGAGGACAGGTGAGAGGAGGACAGGTGAGAGGAGAGAGGAGGACAGGTGAGAGAAGGACAGGTGAGAGGAGGACAGGTGAGAGAAGGACAGGTGAGAGGAGGACAGGTGAGAGGAGAGAGGAGGACAGGTGAGAGGAGGACAGGTGAGAGGAGGACATGTGAGAGGAGAGAGAAGGACAGGTGAGAGGAGGACAGGTGAGAGGAGGACATGTGAGAGGAGGACAGGTGAGAGGAGAGAGGAAGACAGGTGAGAGGAGGACAGGTGAGAGAAGGACAGGTGAGAGGAGGACAGGTGAGAGGAGAGAGGAGGACATGTGAGAGGAGGACAGGTGAGAGGAGAGAGGAGGACAGGTGAGAGGAGGACAGGTGAGAGGAAGACAGGTGAGAGGAGAGAGGAGGACAGGTGAGAGGAGAGAGGAGGACAGGTGAGAGGAGGACAGGTGAGAGGAGGACAGGTGAGAGGAAGACAGGAGAGAGGAGGACAGGTGAGAGGAGGACAGGTGAGAGGAGGACATGTGAGAGGAGGACAGGTGAGAGGAGACAGAAGGACAGGTGAGAGGAGAGAGAAGGACAGGTGAGAGGAGGACAGGTGAGAGGAGAGAGAAGGACAGGTGAGAGGAGGACAGGTGAGAGGAGGACAGGTGAGAGGAGGACATGTGAGAGAAGGACAGGTGAGAGGAGGACAGGTGAGAGGAGAGAGAAGGACAGGTGAGAGGAGAGAGAAGGACAGGTGAGAGGAGGACAGGTGAGAGGAGGACAGGTGAGAGGAGGACATGTGAGAGGAGGACAGGTGAGAGGAGAGAGGAAGACAGGTGAGAGGAGAGAGAAGGACAGGTGAGAGGAGGACAGGTGAGAGGAGGACAGGTGAGAGGAGGACATGTGAGAGGAGGACATGTGAGAGGAGGACAGGTGAGAGAAGGACAGGTGAGAGGAGAGAGGAGGACAGGTGAGAGGAGGAAAGGTGAGAGGAGGACATGTGAGAGGAGGACAGGTGAGAGGAAGACAGGTGAGAGGAGAGAGGAGGACAGGTGAGAGGAGGAAAGGTGAGAGGAGGACATGTGAGAGGAGGACAGGTGAGAGGAAGACAGGTGAGAGGAGAGAGGAGGACAGGTGAGAGGAGGAAAGGTGAGAGGAGGACATGTGAGAGGAGGACAGGTGAGAGGAAGACAGGTGAGAGGAGAGAGGAGGACAGGTGAGAGGAGAGAGGAGGACAGGTGAGAGGAGGACAGGTGAGAGAAGGACAGGTGAGAGAAGGACAGGTGAGAGGAGGACAGGTGAGAGAAGGACATGTGAGAGGAGGACAGTTGAGAGAAGGACATGTGAGAGGAGGAAAGGTGAGAGGAGGACATGTGAGAGGAGGACAGGTGAGAGGAAGACAGGTGAGAGGAGAGAGGAGGACAGGTGAGAGGAGAGAGGAGGATAGGTGAGAGGAGGACAGGTGAGAGAAGGACAGGTGAGAGGAGGACAGGTGAGAGGAGGACAGGTGAGAGAAGGACATGTGAGAGGAGGACAGTTGAGAGAAGGACATGTGAGAGGAGGACATGCAACTGAGTGTGTAGCATAAAAGGTAAAAGAAACAGCCGCACTGTGTGGCACAGGTGAGGTACAGGTGAGGTACAGGTGAGGTACAGGTGTGGTACAGGTGTGGTACAGGTGTGGTACAGGTGTGGTACAGGTGAGGTACAGGTATGTTACAGGTGTGGTACAGGTGAGGTACAGGTGTGGTACAGGTGTTGTAGAGGTGAGGTACAGGTGAGCTGAAGTTACCCGGCCGAGGCGAGGTTCTCCCAGCAGTGTCCTGAAGGAGGCGTTGTTCTGAGCATAACTCCTCAGGTGAGAACACACGTGGTCCACCTGCTGCCTCCAGAAACCTGAGGACAACAAGACAGCTTTCTCTTTGTCGTCGCTCGTTTGTAGTTCTGTAGTTTTGTAGTTATGTAGTTTTGTAGTTTTGTAGTTATGTAGTTTTGTATTTATGTAGTTCTGTAGTTTTGTAGTTCTGTAGTTTTGTAGTTCTGTAGTTTTGTAGTTATGTAGTTTTGTAGTTATGTGGTTTTGCAGTTATGTGGTTTTGCAGTTATGTGGTTTTGCAGTTATGTAGTTTTGTAGTTATGTAGTTTTGTACTTATGTAGTTTTGTAGTTATGTAGTTCTGTAGTCTTGTAGTTCCGTAGTTTTGTAGTTCTGTAGTTTTGTAGTTTTGTAGTTCTGTAGTTCTGTAGTTCTGTAGTTTTGTAGTCCTCACCTCTCCCCGGGCTGACGGCGCTCGCCGGTTGCCGCTCTGCGTTTGTTTTGCTGCGTTTCTCTCTCTGTTGCTCCTTCCTCTGCAGCTCGGTGGCTGATGGGTAATAGAGTCCAACAGTCTGAGTGGAGCACTCAGCAGTGGGCGGGGCCATCTTTTTGCGGGGGGCGGGGCCTTTGGAGGGCAAGGTTGCATCATGGGAAGTCGGTGCTGAAGCCTGCAGGCAGAGAGCGTCACGTTAACTGTTCGTACAAACAGGGCCGGCCCTAGAATTTTGGGGGCCCTAAGCGAGCTTTGGCTTGGGGGCCCCCCTCACTCATATTTTACAAATCACTTAAACTGTATTCTTGTTTTGTCATATAGTATTTCTTAACTGTTTTTCATGTATTCTCTGTGGCTGTCCATCTCATAATGTTCACATAGAAACTAGCTCTCAATAGGAATATCATTCAGAAGAATTATAATTTCTTGCAAAAATCTGTCTCAAAAAGAGGTTGCACATTTAAATGCAGGTGTTGTTATGGCAACGTCAGTGGCCAAACAGTCACATTTACTGCTGCAAATACGTTCAAACATGCTGTCGACACGTAAAGCAGTGGCATGCCACCATTTCAGCTGACCTTTACTCAGAAATACTGTCACAAAACATCATTTCATTGCTAGGTTGATGCTTAGCTAAGCTAACTATGAAACACTTTAACTGACAGGACTCAGGATCAACTGTGTCCTGTAAGGTAGCTTCTAGCTTCATGTCGAACAGTAAGTCAACATTTTCCAGAGAGCTTTCTTTGAAATCACCAGGTAACGCTAAAAAACATTACATTTAGATTATATGACAAAGTGGTTATTTAATATATCTGGCTAGCTATAGCTACTTGCTAACGGTTTAGCTTACCCCCGCGATTCAAAGTAACGTCAACGTAGCTGTAATTTATGCTTTGCTTACATGTTCGCGTAACTTGGAAGTTTACTGACATTTACATACTGTACCTTGTTCTCCTGGCTCAGGTGGTGGCTCTGGGGTTGTTGTGTGAGCCACCACTTGAGAATTGTCATATTTTTTAAGAAAATGTTTTATTATGTCCATCTTCAAAAACTCTGAGTCCGACTGACAGTTTAAACATTGTCACAGGTCACAGGATAGGTACCTGTCAGCCAATAAGACAGATGTTTATTTCCATTCAACTCTCTGGTTGGTCTGGTGTCTTGCCTCTGTTGCATTCACTGAACACGGGAAATTACAATCCTGCCGTCCTCTCTTGTGTCATGATGAGGTTCAGGTAAAGCACGGTTGATGTATTATATTATTGACTCAATAATATAATACATGACTTTGAGAGTAGGCAAATAGGCACATTAACACAATTAATTAAACATACTTATCACGGCGACGGTGTATTTTTATTTGTTTTGCTAGGGGCCCCCTTAGTGGCTGCGGGGCCCTAAGCGGCCGCTTATGTTGCTTAATGGGTCGGGCCGGCTCTGCATACAAATGTGTATTTCGGTGGTTGGTGTAAAGCTGTGGAGTTCTCAACAGAATGATCTGAAGAATTGTAGAGGTATTGTTCAGTTACAGAACTTGTATAAATTAAGAAAAATAGGACTATATGAAGCGGAATGTGAATAAGGTCATGTGCCGTGGCCCTGCATTGGTAAATATTTGTGATGTCTGTTCTTTATTTGCAGGTCCCATTATTATTGTTATTATTATTGTTATTATTGTGCGCCGCTTTCCCCCTTTGACTCCAGTAGGACTCAGATGTTCCACTTTTCCTTGTTCATGTGATGTTTGTTGTTGTTGTTGTTGTTTAGTTTAGTTTCTTTCCGTTAACTGTCAAGTGGGAACTAAGTATGTTTTGTACGTTTTTGTGTTTCTCTTATTTTTCTACGATACTGTTATGATTGGCTGTGGATGAGTAAATATGAAGGACAGACCATCTATTTCTATTTATTCATTATATTTGTTGAGAAAGGGGCCGGTCATATCAGATTATTTTCTTCTCCCTGCTCCTTTTGGGGTACGGTGTGTTTATAGAGACATGTTCTGTAAATAATTGTTATACATTAAGTTGTGCACACCATGAACGGAACAAATCAAAATGAAATGAAATACTGTGTTGTGCATTAGCATGATGTGGGGGGGCAGCTACCTGTTTGGCCTTGAAGCCCTCGACAGGTGTTGTGATGTCACTACGGGATGTTCGGGGGGGCGGAGCCTGAAGGAAGGTGCTGCAGGCGGGGCAGTAGGAGGCGTTCGGGGGGGCACTCGCTCCACAGCGCCAACACAACACACAGCTGACTGCATGACCCTGCGACCACACACAGACACACACACTACATCTCCCACAATGCTTCACTCTCAGAACTAGCTTAGCACTATGACTTATGTACAGTCCTTTCCAAAACTATTGGAATTATTATTATTATGTTATTGCAAGCAAACGGTTTGCAACTAAATATGGATTATTGTTCCTGTTTCAAACCGTTTTAAGTCTCTGTTCATATACTTTTGCTCACCTAAAATCTGGTGTCCGTTAAAAACTACGTTCTCAGTTCTTTGACAAATCTAGATGTAAATACCTGGTATATAAGCTGAAATACTGATCTCTTGTCTCATATTCATCTTTTGATGTCAAACCCAATGTTTTCAGTGTACAGCCAAAATAAAGCAATTGGCCTCGCTGTTCCAATAGTTTTAGAGTATGTCAAAGATATGTGATTCATGAGTCTTTTCACCTTGGAGCCGCACCAGTCGCAGAATCTGGCGTCAGAGCGGTTCAACCGTTTACACCGAGAGCAGCTCAACATCCTGCCAGAGGGGGCGCTGCTGCCCACACACACCGCCTGCAACACAGTAGGTTACACTTAATTAAAATAAACTCATTAAAGGTGAACAGGAGCCCCTCTGTCATGGAGAGTATGAACTCTGAGTCTCTGAGAGTATGAACTCTGAGTCTCTGAGAGTATGAACTCTGAGTAGGAGAGTATGAACTCTGAATCTGAGAGTATGAACTCTGAGAGTATGAACTCTGAGTCTGAGAGTATGAACTCTGAGTCTGAGAGTATGAACTCTGAGTCTCTGAGA
The DNA here is from genome assembly GCF_949606895.1 of Notothenia rossii. Taxonomy (NCBI): domain Eukaryota; kingdom Metazoa; phylum Chordata; class Actinopteri; order Perciformes; family Nototheniidae; genus Notothenia; species Notothenia rossii. Next base: position 613,298 of record NC_136912.1, on the reverse strand, counting down.
GTATGAACTCTGAGTCTCTGAGAGTATGAACTCTGAGTCTCTGAGAGTATGAACTCTGAGTCTCTGAGAGTATGAACTCTGAGTAGGAGAGTATGAACTCTGAATCTGAGAGTATGAACTCTGAGAGTATGAACTCTGAGTCTGAGAGTATGAACTCTGAGTCTGAGAGTATGAACTCTGAGTCTCTGAGAGTATGAACTCTGAGTCTGATAGTATGAACTCTGAGTCTCTGAGAGTATGAACTCTGAGTCTCTGAGAGTATGAACTCTGAGTCTCTGAGAGTATGAACTCTGAGTAGGAGAGTATGAACTCTGAATCTGAGAGTATGAACTCTGAGAGTATGAACTCTGAGTCTGAGAGTATGAACTCTGAGTCTGAGAGTATGAACTCTGAGTCTCTGAGAGTATGAACTCTGAGTCTGAGAGTATGAACTCTGAGTCTCTGAGAGTATGAACTCTGAGTCTGAGAGTATGAACTCTGAGTCTGAGAGTATGAACTCTGAGTCTCTGAACTCTGAGTCTGAGAGTATGAACTCTGAGTCTGAGAGTATGAACTCTGAGTCTCTGAGAGTATGAACTCTGAGTCTGAGAGTATGAACTCTGAGTCTGAGAGTATGAACTCTGAGTCTGAGAGTATGAACTCTGAGTCTGAGAGTATAAACTCTGAGTCTCTGAGAGTATGAACTCTGAGTCTGAGAGTATGAACTCTGAGTCTCTGAGAGTATGAACTCTGAGTCTCTGAGAGTATGAACTCTGAGTCTGAGAGTATGAACTCTGAGTCTGAGAGTATGAACTCTGAGTCTGAGAGTATGAACTCTGAGTCTCTGAGAGTATGAACTCTGAGTCTGAGAGTATGAACTCTGAGTCTGAGAGTATGAACTCTGAGTCTCTGAACTCTGAGTCTGAGAGTATGAACTCTGAGTCTGAGAGTATGAACTCTGAGTCTGAGAGTATGAACTCTGAGTCTCTGAGAGTATGAACTCTGAGTCTGAGAGTATGAACTCTGAGTCTGAGAGTATGAACTCTGAGTCTGAGAGTATAAACTCTGAGTCTCTGAGAGTATGAACTCTGAGTCTGAGAGTATGAACTCTGAGTCTGAGAGTATGAACTCTGAGTCTCTGAGAGTATGAACTCTGAGTCTGAGAGTATGAACTCTGAGTCTGAGAGTATGAACTCTGAGTCTGAGAGTATAAACTCTGAGTCTCTGAGAGTATGAACTCTGAGTCTGAGAGTATGAACTCTGAGTCTGAGAGTATGAACTCTGAGTCTGAGAGTATGAACTCTGAGTCTCTGAGAGTATGAACTCTGAGTCTTAGAGTATGAACTCTGAGTCTCTGAGAGTATGAACTCTGAGTCTGAGAGTATGAACTCTGAGTCTGAGAGTATGAACTCTGAGTCTCTGAGAGTATGAACTCTGAGTCTGAGAGTATGAACTCTGAGTCTCTGAGAGTATGAACTCTGAGTCTGAGAGTATGAACTCTGAGTCTGAGAGTATGAACTCTGAGTCTGAGAGTATGAACTCTGAGTCTCTGAGAGTATGAACTCTGAGTCTGAGAGTATGAACTCTGAGTCTGAGAGTATGAACTCTGAGTCTGAGAGTATGAACTCTGAGTCTCTGAGAGTATGAACTCTGAGTCTGAGAGTATGAACTCTGAGTCTCTGAGAGTATGAACTCTGAGTCTGAGAGTATGAACTCTGAGTCTCTGAGAGTATGAACTCTGAGTCTGAGAGTATGAACTCTGAGTCTGAGAGTATGAACTCTGAGTCTCTGAGAGTATGAACTCTGAGTCTGAGAGTATGAACTCTGAGTCTCTGAGAGTATGAACTCTGAGTCTGAGAGTATGAACTCTGAGTCTCTGAGAGTATGAACTCTGAGTCTGAGAGTATGAACTCTGAGTCTGAGAGTATGAACTCTGAGTCTGAGAGTATGAACTCTGAGTCTGAGAGTATGAACTCTGAGTCTCTGAGAGTATGAACTCTGAGTCTGAGAGTATGAACTCTGAGTCTGAGAGTATGAACTCTGAGTCTGAGAGTATGAACTCTGAGTCTGAGAGTATGAACTCTGAGTCTCTGAGAGTATGAACTCTGAGTCACGGTATAATCATGCTGCTCATTTGTACTATGTACTAATTGGATGTAATAAACATGTGCTTGCCGCCCCTTTACTATATGTTAGTGTACTTATTTTGCCTTTGCTGTAACTCTGTAAATGTCCTCGCTGTGGGACGGATAGATGATTTCTGATTCAGACGCACACTGTCAGACTTCACCTGGCTGATCACCTGAGCCTCAGACAGTAAGGTCATTAATGATGTTGAAAATAGATAATGATCTCCAGACAGTAGAGTGTGTTACCGGCTGCAGGCGGCTCTCACAGGTCACACATCTGGAGGCCTGAGCTGGGTTCCCACAACCACAGCTGACACACATCACATGATCCTGAACACACACACACACACACACACACACACACACACACACACACACACACACACACACACACACACACACACACATACATACATACATACACATACACATACACACATACACACACACACACACACACACACACACAGACAGACAGACAGACAGACAGACAGACAGACAGACAGACAGACAGACAGACAGACAGACAGACAGACAGACAGACAGACAGACAGACAGACAGACAGACAGACAGACAGACAGACAGACAGACAGACAGACAGACAGACAGACAGACAGACAGACACACACACACACACACACACACACACACACACACACACACACAGACACACACACACACACGTTGTCATCTTTAATGCAAGTTATCTAAAGGACGTATGTCATGGTTTACGGTACAGAGCTTCATGTAATCAGAGATATAATATAATAATAATTGATGTATTGTAATATGACCTGCAGTTTGATGCTGGCCTGAGGCTGCTGTGTGACGGAGGTTTCACAGATCAAACAGCTCCGAGTGTTCACAGGAACCAGAGAACCACAGGACTCACAGGACACCACCTACACACACACACACACACACACACACACACACACACACACACACACACACACACACACACACACACACACACACACACACACACACACACACACACACACACACACACACACACACACACACACACACACACACACACACACACACACACACACACACACACACACACACACACACACACACACACACACACCATGCCCATCAATCTTGTATTAATTGCCTAAATTAAGGAAATAAGTTATTCATTGATAAATGTATTTACAATCATATATTTCTTATTATTATTTTCAAAAGCTTCATTTCTTTTTCAGACCTTATCACATCATCCAAAAAATAAATCCTTACTTTAATTACAGTTTGAGTTTTCATCTGCCATGAACAGAGAAAGTAGACGTATTTATATATTTATTCCATCCATCTGCTTTTAAAGGTGGGTTCACAGAAACGTTGCCTGCACTAACAACAGATAAACAGCTGCAGTACCTGTCCTCCCTCAGCAGGGGGCGGTCTCTGTGCAGGTAAACCAGGAAGTGCTGCTCCACACTGAGCACAGAACCGAGAGAACGGGTCAGAGGGACGGAGAGTGAGACACTGAGCACACCTGGAGAGTGAGACAGGGAGTGAGACACTGAGCACACCTGGAGAGTGAGACCGATAGAGAGAGTGAGACAGGTAGAGAGAGTGAGACACTGAGCACACCTGGAGAGTGAGACAGGGACAGGGAGTGAGACACTGAGCACACCTGGAGAGTGAGACAGGTAGAGAGAGTGAGACAGGTAGAGAGAGTGAGACACTGAGCACACCTGGAGAGTGAGACAGGTAGAGAGAGTGAGACAGGTAGAGAGAGAGAGACACTGAGCACCCATGGAGAGTAAAAAACAGGTAGAGAGAGTGAGACGGGTAGAGAGAGTGATACACTGAGCACACCTGGAGATTGAGACAGGGAGTGAGACACTGAGCACACCTGGAGAGTGAGACCAATAGAGAGAGTGAGACAGGTAGAGAGAGTGAGACACTGAGCACACCTGGAGAGTGAGACAGGGACAGGGAGTGAGACACTGAGCACACCTGGAGAGTGAGACAGGTGGAGAGAGTGAGACAGGTAGAGAGAGTGAGACAGGTAGAGAGAGTGATACACTGAGCACACCTGGAGAGTGAGACAGGGAGTGAGACACTGAGCACACCTGGAGAGTGAGACCAATAGAGAGAGTGAGACAGGTAGAGAGAGTGAGACACTGAGCACACCTGGAGAGTGAGACAGGGACAGGGAATGTGACACTGAGCACACCTGGAGAGTGAGACAGGTAGAGAGAGTGAGACAGGTAGAGAGAGTGAGACACTGAGCACACCTGGAGAGTGAGACAGGTAGAGAGAGTGACACAGGTAGAGAGGGTGAGACACTGAGCACACCTGGAGAGTGAGACAGGGAGTGAGACACTGAGCACACATGGAGAGTGAGACAGGTAGAGAGAGTGAGACAATGAGCACACCTGGAGAGTGAGACAGGTAGAGAGAGTGAGACAGGTAGAGAGGGTGAGACACTGAGCACACCTGGAGAGTGAGACAGGGACATGGAGTGAGACACTGAGCACACCTGGAGAGTGAGACAGGGACAGGGAGTGAGACACTGAGCACACATGGAGGGTGAGACAGGTAGAGAGAGTGAGACGGGTAGAGATAGTGAGACACTGCGCACACATGGAGAGTAAAACAGGTAGAGAGTGAGACACTGAACATACATGGAGAGTGAGACAGAGTGAGACAGATGTAGGGAATCCTTCCTTTTTTTCCTGTAGTTTTCTGCATTCTGACTTTTTCTTAAAAGGTCAGAATTATGACTTTTTCAGAAACTTCAAAAATGTTGACTTTATTCCCCCTTTCTACTTTTTCCTCAGAATCTCAGACATTTCTCAGGATTAAATGTTTAGCTTAAAATTCTGACTTTTTCCTCGAAATCAATTTATTTTGACTTTTTGTTCTAAAAATCTTAAAATATTTATTTTTTCCTCAAAATCAAAAAAATCTGACTTTTCCGAAATTTCTCAGGATTCTATTTGTTTCTTAAACATCTGACTTTTCCCCTCTAAGTCTCAACTTTTTTTTCAGATCTGAACTTTTTGACTTTTTTCCAAAATACAGATTTTTTTCTTAAATCTTAAAATTCAGACTTTTTAAAAAAAATTCTGAAAATCTATTTTTTTCTCCCCTCCAATATGTTTTATATTTCTTTGATATGCACATGTTCTTGCCTTCTTTAAAACTGTTAAGCTAACATGAGTCTTGAGTTTTCGTACCGCAGGAAGTCGGTCTCTCTCTGGATTCTGGACGTCTCCGTGCTGCTCAACCCACCTGAGCTCTGACAGACAGGAAACAGACAATGAAAACCTGCTCACACACATTTCAGCACGACAGTGTTAGTGTCTTACCTCTGCTGGGAGGCGTGGGGGGGGTCCGGTCTTCTGCTGTGTGTTCGGAGAGCCCAGCCGACCAATCAAAAACCGAGGACCTGCGAGAGGAGAGCTTCCCATCATCCTCGGCTCTAAAGACAAACAGGAAGTGACGTCACAGTGACTCTAGAGTTCCTTCTTTCACTTGAAAAACATTTCCCGACTGAAGCCCTCACTCTCAACCGATGACACAAAAAAACTGGTTCATGCACTCGTCTTCTCAAGACTAGACTACTGCAATGCAGTCCTCTCCGGTCTCCCAGCCAAATCCATCAACCGCCTGCAACTTCTCCAGAACAGCAGCCAGAGTTCTCACCGCTTCAAAAAGTGCGCCCCCATACTTGCCGAACTACACTGGCTCCCAGTCCACTACAGGATCCAGTTTAAGGTTCTGCTCCTCACTCACAAAGCCCTGAATGGACAAAGCCCAAAATACCTCTGTGACCTCATCCGTACCCAGACACCGACCCACTCTCTCCGCTCCAGCCACGCTCCTGTTCTTTACATCCCCCGCACACGTCTCCGGACAATGGGAGACCGAGCCTTCTGCTCATTCGCCCCGCGCCTCTGGAACTCCCTCCCAGATCAGCTGAGATCTGCCCCTTCCACCGAGGTCTTCAAAACCGGCCTTAAGACCCTCTTCTTTCAGCAGGCCTTCCAATCCACTTGTATCATGGTACACCTGGAGTAATGCCATTTGTATCGCTATCTCTGATTTTTGTTTTGTTTTTTGTATTTAAACTTTTAAAACATTTTTTTTTTTAGCTTGTTATCTCTTAAATTTGATCAGTGTCGTCTGTTGTGAAGCACTTCGGGATTTGTCTTGGCAGATGAGAAGCGCTAAATAAATAAAATGTATTCTTTATTATTATTATTATGAGGATCAGTTTAAAGGTGTTCTGTTTATGTGAAAGCCGACAGGTGCAAAGGATCTACTTCACCCCTGTGTCTGCATGGTGGTTCTCCCGAAGTGTTTGGGGCTCTGTAGCACCTGTCGGCCACTGTAGGTCTGAAAGCTGCTACTTTAAAGGGGACCTATCATGCAAAATGCACTTTTGTACGTCCTCTCTACATGAATATGTGTCCCCGGGGTTCCAGGGAACTCACCAAGTGTCAGAAAACACAACCCTCTCTATTTTCCTCCATACCCAAATCTCTAAAAAAGGGGCTGCAACGGATCTGATACAGACTGATCCAGGTCTGAACACTTCTATGACGTCACAGAAGTGGTGCTACGGCTATTGGGCCAACTCCACCAATCAGGAGGAGACAGCCACGGACCTTGCTGTTGGAAAGCGCTGGAGACGCTGTAGTACATATGCCAGGCCTGTAGATGGTGCTGTTCTCACAGAATCAGCCCATGATGCAAAGACAGTGTTACATTGAGCGAAATGAGGAATGGCTAAAATGCATGATCTGTTTGTTATTTTGAAAAATAAAAAGTATAAATATGCCTCATATAGGTATGGTGCTACACTATGTTATTTAAATATAGCACGATAGGTCCACTTTAAGTAAAGTTTGTTATTATTAACACTAGAACCGCCAAGGGGGGTAACTTTGCCCCCCCTATCGCAACGGCATCAGCACCTCCATAGATATCATTTTCAAAACATTTCATTTGTACCTCTTCATTATTTCCTTATACACTAAGTAGCACTGAACAAAAAAACGATTTAAAACTCAGTCAATGGGGTTCGTTTTGAAATTGCTTCAGTTTATCATCGTAACAGATCAAAAAGTTAAGATTCATTTTACAATAAATCAATGAGTGATGCGTTTCTACAAACAAAACACAACATCATGAACACAACAGACTACCAACAGATGGACTGCATTATTCAAAGTTTACAGTAACTTAGGATCATTTCGCTCCCTTCCCCTCAGTGTCAGTCTCATGCTGACCGACGCTCTGACATCATATCAATGAAGGATTATAAAATACAGCCCCACGCACCTGGAGGCCTCAGTGGAGACCCGGCAGAGGCTCCTTCGGACGGACGCTGGAAGAAGAACAACATGTTGTGTTTACTTTAAGAAGCGGTGCTACCTGGTTACCGTGAGGTCAGGAGTGTTTACCTGCAGGCCGCTCAGCAGGGAGTCCTCCTCGCTCGACTTCCTGTTGGGATCGGCCGGATCAACGATGAAGACCTTCGTCACCGTGGAGCTGCTTCTGCCATCACTGCAGAGAAACTCTATTATAGTGTGACAGGTATTCAGAGGGGGAAAGACCCTCAGTACCTTTCTCCCGCCACTGACTGGGGGGTCTCTCCACTAACTGAGGGTCTCTTCCCACTAACTGGGGGTCTCTCCACTAACTGGGGGGTCTCTCCACTAACTGGGGGTCTCTCCACTAACTGGGGGGTCTCTCCACTAACTGGGGGTTTCTCCACTAACTGGGGGTCTCTCCACTGACTGGGGGGTCTCTCCACTAACTGGGGGTTTCTCCCACTAACTGGGGGTCTCTCCACTAACTGGGGGGTCTCTCCACTAACTGGGGGTTTCTCCACTAACTGGGGGTTTCTCCACTAACTGGGGGTCTCTCCACTGACTGGGGGGATTCTCCACTAACTGGGGGTTTCTCCACTAACTGGGGGTCTCTCCACTGACTGGGGGGTCTCTCCACTAACTGGGGGTCTCTCCACTAACTGGGGGTCTCTCCCACTAAATGGGGGGTCTCTCCACTAACTGGGGGGTCTCTCCACTGACTGGGGGGTTTCTCCCACTAACTGGGGGTTTCTCCACTAACTGGGGGTCTCTCCACTAACTGGGGGTCTCTCCCACTAAATGGGGGGTCTCTCCACTAACTGGGGGGTCTCTCCACTAACTGGGGGGTCTCTCCACTGACTGGGGGGTTTCTCCCACTAACTGTGGGTTTCTCCACTAACTGGGGGTCTCTCCACTAACTGGGGGTCTCTCCACTAACTGGGGGTCTCTCCACTAACTGGGGGTTTCTCCACTAACTGGGGGTCTCTCCACTAACTGTGGGTTTCTCCACTAACTGGGGGTTTCTCCACTAACTGGGGGTCTCTCCACTAACTGGGGGTCTCTCCACTAACTGGGGGTCTCTCCCACTAAATGGGGGGTCTCTCCACTAACTGGGGGGTCTCTCCACTAACTGGGGGATTCTCCACTAACTGGGGGGTTTCTCCCATAACTGGGGGTTTCTCCACTAACTGGGGGTCTCCCCCACTAAATGGGGGGTCTCTCCACTAACTGGGGGGTCTCTCCACTGACTGGGGGGTTTCTCCCACTAACTGTGAGTTTCTCCACTAACTGGGGGTTTCTCCACTAACTGGGGGTCTCCCCCACTAAATGGGGGGTCTCTCCACTAACTGGGGGGTCTCTCCACTGACTGGGGGGTTTCTCCCACTAACTGGGGGTTTCTCCACTAACTGGGGGGTTTCTCCACTAACTGGGGGTCTCTCCACTAACTGGGGGGTTTCTCCACTAACTGGGGGTCTCTCCACTAACTGGGGGGTCTCTCCACTAACTGGGGGTTTCTCCACTAACTGGGGGTTTCTCCACTAACTGGGGGGATTCTCCACTGACTGGGGGGTCTCTCCACTAACTGGGGGGATTCTCCACTAACTGGGGGTTTCTCCACTAACTGGGGGGTTTCTCCACTAACTGGGGGTCTCTCCACTAACTGGGGGGTCTCTCCACTAACTGGGGGTTTCTCCACTAACTGGGGGTTTCTCCACTAACTGGGGGTCTCTCCACTGACTGGGGGGTCTCTCCACTAACTGGGGGTCTCTCCACTAACTGGGGGTCTCTCCACTAACTGGGGGGATTCTCCACTAACTGGGGGTTTCTCCACTAACTGGGGGTCTCTCCACTAACTGGGGGTCTCTCCCACTAAATGGGGGGTCTCTCCACTAACTGGGGGGTCTCTCCACTGACTGGGGGGTTTCTCCCACTAACTGTGGGTTTCTCCACTAACTGGGGGTTTCTCCACTAACTGGGGGTCTCTCCACTAACTGGGGGTCTCTCCCACTAAATGGGGGGTCTCTCCACTAACTGGGGGGTCTCTCCACTAACTGGGGGGTCTCTCCACTAACTGGGGGTTTCTCCACTAACTGGGGGTCTCTCCACTAACTGGGGGTCTCTCCACTAACTGGGGGTCTCTCCCACTAAATGGGGGGTCTCTCCACTAACTGGGGGGTCTCTCCACTAACTGGGGGATTCTCCACTAACTGGGGGGTTTCTCCCATAACTGGGGGTCTCTCCACTAACTGGGGGTCTCTCCACTAACTGGGGGTTTCTCCACTAAATGGGGGGTCTCTCCACTAACTGGGGGGTCTCTCCACTGACTGGGGGGTTTCTCCCACTAACTGTGAGTTTCTCCACTAACTGGGGGTTTCTCCACTAACTGGGGGTCTCCCCCACTAAATGGGGGGTCTCTCCACTAACTGGGGGGTCTCTCCACTGACTGGGGGGTTTCTCCCACTAACTGGGGGATTCTCCACTAACTGGGGGTCTCTCCACTAACTGGGGGTTTCTCCACTAACTGGGGGTTTCTCCACTAACTGGGGGGTTTCTCCCACTAACTGGGGGTTTCTCCACTAACTGGGGGGTTTCTCCCACTAACTGGGGGATTCTCCACTAACTGGGGGTCTCTCCACTAACTGGGGGATTCTCCACTAACTGGGGGTTTCTCCACTAACTGGGGGGTTTCTCCCACTAACTGGGGGATTCTCCACTAACTGGGGGTCTCTCCACTAACTGGGGGTTTCTCCCACTAACTGGGGGGTCTCTCCACTAACTGGGGGATTCTCCACTAACTGGTGGTCTCTCCACTAACTGGGGGATTCTCCACTAACTGGGGGGTCTCTCCACTGACTGGGGGGTTTCTCCACTAACTGGGGGATTCTCCACTAACTGGGGGGTCTCTCCACTAACTGGTGGTCTCTCCACTAACTGGGGGGTCTCTCCACTAACTGGTGGTCTCTCCACTAACTGGGGGATTCTCCACTAACTGGGGGTCTCTCCACTAACTGGGGGTTTCTCCCACTAACTGGGTGGTCTCTCCACTAACTGGGGGTTTCTCCACTAACTGGGGGGTTTCTCCCACTAACTGGGGGTTTCTCCCACTAACTGGGGGGTCTCTCCACTAACTGGGGGTCTCTCCACTAACTGGGGGTTTCTCCCACTAACTGGGGGATTCTCCACTAACTGGGGGTTTCTCCACTAACTGGGGGATTCTCCACTAACTGGGGGGTCTCTCCACTAACTGGGGGGTCTCTCCACTAACTGGGGGATTCGCCACTAACTGGGGGGTCTCTCCACTAACTGGTGGTCTCTCCACTAACTGGGGGATTCTCCACTAACTGGGGGTTTCTCCCACTAACTGGGTGGTCTCTCCACTAACTGGGGGATTCTCCACTAACTGGGGGTTTCTCCCACTAACTGGGGGATTCTCCACTAACTGGGGGTCTCTCCACTAACTGGGGGTTTCTCCCACTAACTGGGGGTTTCTCCACTAACTGGGGGTTTCTCCACTAACTGGGGGTTTCTCCCACTAACTGGGGGATTCTCCACTAACTGGGGGTTTCTCCACTAACTGGGGGTTTCTCCCACTAACTGGGGGTTTCTCCACTAACTGGGGGTTTCTCCCACTAACTGGGGGTTTCTCCACTAACTGGGGGTTTCTCCACTAACTGGGGGGTTTCTCCACTAACTGGGGGTTTCTCCCACTAACTGGGGGTTTCTCCCACTAACTGGGGGATTCTCCACTAACTGGGGGTTTCTCCACTAACTGGGGGTTTCTCCCACTAACTGGGGGTTTCTCCACTAACTGGGGGTTTCTCCCACTAACTGGGGGTTTCTCCACTAACTGGGGGTTTCTCCACTAACTGGGGGTTTCTCCACTAACTGGGGGTTTCTCCCACTAACTGGGGGTTTCTCCACTAACTGGGGGTTTCTCCACTAACTGGGGGTTTCTCCACTAACTGGGGGTTTCTCCACTAACTGGGGGGTTTCTCCACTAACTGGGGGTTTCTCCCACTAACTGGGGGTTTCTCCCACTAACTGGGGGATTCTCCACTAACTGGGGGTTTCTCCACTAACTGGGGGTTTCTCCCACTAACTGGGGGGTTTCTCCACTAACTGGGGGTTTCTCCACTAACTGGGGGTTTCTCCCACTAACTGGGGGTTTCTCCACTAACTGGGGGATTCTCCACTAACTGGGGGATTCTCCACTAACTGGGGGGTCTCTCCACTAACTGGGGGGTCTCTCCACTAACTGGGGGATTCTCCACTAACTGGGGGGTCTCTCCACTAACTGGTGGTCTCTCCACTAACTGGGGGATTCTCCACTAACTGGGGGTCTCTCCACTAACTGGGGGTTTCTCCCACTAACTGGGTGGTCTCTCCACTAACTGGGGGATTCTCCACTAACTGGGGGTTTCTCCCACTAACTGGGGGATTCTCCACTAACTGGGGGTCTCTCCACTAACTGGGGGTTTCTCCCACTAACTGGGGGTTTCTCCCACTAACTGGGGGATTCTCCACTAACTGGGGGTCTCTCCACTAACTGGGGGTTTCTCCCACTAACTGGGGGTTTCTCCCACTAACTGGGGGATTCTCCACTAACTGGGGGGTTTCTCCACTAACTGGGTGGTCTCTCCACTAACTGGGGGATTCTCCACTAACTGGGGGGTTTCTCCCACTAACTGGGTGGTCTCTCCACTAACTGGGGGTCTCTCCACTAACTGGGGGTTTCTCCCACTAACTGTGAGTTTCTCCACTAACTGGGGGTTTCTCCACTAACTGGGGTCTCCCCCACTAAATGGGGGGTCTCTCCACTAACTGGGGGGTCTCTCCACTGACTGGGGGGTTTCTCCCACTAACTGTGAGTTTCTCCACTAACTGGGGGTTTCTCCACTAACTGGGGGTCTCCCCCACTAAATGGGGGGTCTCTCCACTAACTGGGGGGTCTCTCCACTAACTGGGGGATTCTCCACTAACTGGGGGTTTCTCCACTAACTGGGGGTTTCTCCCACTAACTGGGTGGTCTCTCCACTGACTGGGGGGTTTCTCCCACTAACTGGGGGGATTCTCCACAAACTGGGGGGTTTCTCCACTAACTGGGGGATTCTCCACTAACTGGGGGTCTCTCCACTGACTGGGGGGTTTCTCCCACTAACTGGGGGGATTCTCCACTAACTGGGGGGTTTCTCCACTAACTGGGGGGTCTCTCCACTAACTGGGGGATTCTCCACTAACTGGGGGATTCTCCACTAACTGGGGGTCTCTCCACTGACTGGGGGGTTTCTCCCACTAACTGGGGGTCTCTCCACTAACTGGGGGATTCTCCACTAACTGGGGGGTTTCTCCCACTAACTGGGGGTCTCTCCACTAACTGGGGGATTCTCCACTGACTGGGGGGTTTCTCCCACTAACTGGGGGTCTCTCCACTAACTGGGGGGTTTCTCCACTAACTGGGGGTTTCTCCCACTAACTGGGGGGTCTCTCCACTAACTGGGGGGTCTCTCCACTAACTGGGGGGTTTCTCCACTAACTGGGGGTTTCTCCCACTAACTGGGGGGTTTCTCCACTAACTGGGGGATTCTCCACTAACTGGGGGTCTCTCCACTGACTGGGGGGTTTCTCCACTAACTGGGGGTCTCTCCACTGACTGGGGGGTTTCTCCCACTAACTGGGGGTCTCTCCACTAACTGGGGGATTCTCCACTGACTGGGGGGTTTCTCCCACTAACTGGGGGTCTCTCCACTAACTGGGGGGTTTCTCCACTAACTGGGGGTTTCTCCCACTAACTGGGGGGTCTCTCCACTAACTGGGGGGTCTCTCCACTAACTGGGGGGTTTCTCCACTAACTGGGGGTTTCTCCCACTAACTGGGGGTTTCTCCCACTAACTGGGTGGTCTCTCCACTAACTGGGGGGTTTCTCCACTAACTGGGGGTTTCTCCCACTAACTGGGGGGTTTCTCCACTAACTGGGGGATTCTCCACTAACTGGGGGTCTCTCCACTGACTGGGGGGTTTCTCCACTAACTGGGGGATTCTCCACTAACTGGGGGTCTCTCCACTAACTGGGGGTTTCTCCACTAACTGGGGGATTCTCCACTAACTGGGGGTCTCTCCACTGACTGGGGGGTTTCTCCCACTAACTGGGTGGTCTCTCCACTAACTGGGGGGTTTCTCCACTAACTGGGGGATTCTCCACTAACTGGGGGATTCTCCACTAACTGGGGGTCTCTCCACTGACTGGGGGGTTTCTCCCACTAACTGGGGGTCTCTCCACTAACTGGGGGGTCTCTCCACTAACTGGGGGTTTCTCAACTAACTGGGGGTTTCTCCACTAACTGAGGGTTTCTCCACTAACTGGGGGTCTCTCCACTGACTGGGGGGTTTCTCCCACTAACTGGGGGGTCTCTCCACTAACTGGGGGTCTCTCCACTAACTGGGGGGTCTCTCCACTAACTGGGGGTTTCTCCACTAACTGGGGGTCTCTCCACTGACTGGGGGGATTCTCCACTAACTGGGGGTCTCTCCACTGACTGGGGGGTCTCTCCACTAACTGGGGGTCTCTCCACTAACTGGGGGTTTCTCCACTAACTGGGGGTTTCTCCACTAACTGGGGGTCTCTCCACTGACTGGGGGGATTCTCCACTAACTGGGGGTCTCTCCACTGACTGGGGGGTCTCTCCACTAACTGGGGGGTTTCTCCCACTAACTGTGGGTTTCTCCACTAACTGGGGGTCTCTCCCACTAACTGGGGGGTTTCTCCCACTAACTGTGGGTTTCTCCACTAACTGGGGGTCTCTCCACTAACTGGGGGTTTCTCCCACTAACTGGGGGTCTCTCCACTAACTGGGGGGTCTCTCCACTAACTGTGGGTTTCTCCACTAACTGGGGGTCTCTCCACTAACTGGGCGTCTCTCCACTAACTGGGGGGTCTCTCCACTAACTGGGGGATTCTCCACTAACTGGGGGTCTCTCCACTAACTGGGGGGTCTCTCCACTAACTGGGGGTTTCTCCACTAACTGGGGGTTTCTCCACTAACTGGGGGTCTCTCCACTGACTGGGGGGTCTCTCCACTAACTGTGGGTTTCTCCACTAACTGGGGGGTCTCTCCACTAACTGGGGGGATTCTCCACTAACTGGGGGTCTCTCCACTGACTGGGGGGTCTCTCCACTAACTGGGGGGTTTCTCCACTGACTGGGGGATTCTCCACTAACTGGGGGTCTCTCCACTGACTGGGGGGTCTCTCCACTAACTGGGGGGTTTCTCCCACTAACTGTGGGTTTCTCCACTAACTGGGGGTCTCTCCCACTAAATGGGGGGTCTCTGCACTAACTGGGGGGTCTCTCCACTAACTGGGGGTCTCTCCACGAACTGGGGGTCTCTCCCACTAAATGGGGGGTCTCTCCACTAACTGGGGGGTCTCTAAACTGACTGGGGGGTTTCTCCCACTAACTGTGGGTTTCTCCACTAACTGGGGGTTTCTCCACTAACTGGGGGTTTCTCCCATAACTGGGGGTTTCTCCACTAACTGGGGGGTCTCTCCACTAACTGGGGGTCTCCCCCACTAAATGGGGGGTCTCTCCACTAACTGGGGGGTCTCTCCACTAACTGGGGGATTCTCCACTAACTGGGGGGTTTCTCCCATAACTGGGGGTTTCTCCACTAACTGGGGGGTCTCTCCACTAACTGGGGGTCTCCCCCACTAAATGGGGGGTCTCTCCACTAACTGGGGGGTCTCTCCACTGACTGGGGGGTTTCTCCCACTAACTGTGAGTTTCTCCACTAACTGTGAGTTTCTCCACTAACTGGGGGGTCTCTCCACTAACTGGGGGATTCTCCACTAACTGGGGGTCTCTCCACTAACTGGGGGATTCTCCACTAACTGGGGGGTCTCTCCACTAACTGGGGGGTTTATCCACTAACTGGGGGGTCTCTCCACTAACTGGGGGGTTTCTCCACTAACTGGGGGTTTCTCCACTAACTGGGGGGTTTCTCCACTAACTGGGGGGTTTCTCCACTAACTGGGGGTTTCTCCATTAACTGGGGGTTTCTCCACTAACTGGGGGGTCTCTCCACTAACTGGGGGGTTTCTCCACTAACTGGGGGTTTCTCCACTAACTGGGGGGTCTCTCCACTAACTGGGGGGTTTCTCCACTAACTGGGGGGTTTCTCCACTAACTGGGGGGTTTCTCCACTAACTGGGGGTTTCTCCACTAACTGGGGGGTTTCTCCACTAACTGGGGGTTTCTCCCACTAACTGGGGGGTTTCTCCACTAACTGGGGGTTTCTCCACTAACTGGGGGTTTCTCCACTAACTGGGGGGTTTCTCCACTAACTGGGGGGTTTCTCCACTAACTGGGGGTTTCTCCACTAACTGGGGGGTTTCTCCATTAACTGGGGGTTTCTCCACTAACTGGGGGGTTTCTCCACTAACTGGGGGGTTTCTCCACTAACTGGGGGTTTCTCCACTAACTGGGGGGTTTCTCCACTAACTGGGGGGTTTCTCCACTAACTGGGGGTTTCTCCACTAACTGGGGGGTTTCTCCACTAACTGGGGGTTTCTCCACTAACTGGGGGGTTTCTCCACTAACTGGGGGTTTCTCCACTAACTGGGGGGTTTCTCCACTAACTGGGGGGTTTCTCCACTAACTGTGAGTTTCTCCACTAACTGGGGGTTTCTCCACTAACTGGGGGGTTTCTCCACTAACTGGGGGTTTCTCCACTAACTGGGGGGTTTCTCCACTAACTGGGGGGTTTCTCCACTAACTGGGGGTTTCTCCACTAACTGGGGGGTTTCTCCTCTAACTGGGGTTTCTCCACTAACTGGGGTTTCTCCACTAACTGGGGGGTTTCTCCACTAACTGGGGGTTTCTCCACTAACTGGGGGGTTTCTCCTCTAACTGGGGTTTCTCCACTAACTGGGGGTCTCTCCACTAACTGGGGGGTTTCTCCACTAACTGGGGGGTCTCTCCACTAACTGGGGGGTTTCTCCACTAACTGGGGGGTTTCTCCACTAACTGGGGTTTCTCCACTAACTGGGGTTTCTCCACTAACTGGGGGGTTTCTCCACTAACTGGGGTTTCTCCACTAACTGGGGGGTTTCTCCACTAACTGGGGGTTTCTCCACTAACTGGGGGGTTTCTCCACTAACTGGGGGATTTCTCCACTAACTGGGGGGTTTCTCCATTAACTGGGGGTTTCTCCATTAACTGGGGGGTTTCTCCACTAACTGGGGGGTTTCTCCACTAACTGGGGGGTTTCTCCATTAACTGGGGGGTTTCTCCACTAACTGGGGGTTTCTCTCACTAACTGGGGGGTTTCTCCTCTAACTGGGGTTTCTCCACTAACTGGGGGGTCTCTCCACTAACTGGGGGGTTTCTCCACTAACTGGGGTTTCTCCACTAACTGGGGGGTCTCTCCACTAACTGGGGGGATTCTCCACTAACTGGGGGGTTTCTCCACTAACTGGGGGGTCTCTCCACTAACTGGGGGGTTTCTCCTCTAACTGGGGTTTCTCCACTAACTGGGGGGTCTCTCCACTAACTGGGGGGTTTCTCCACTAACTGGGGTTTCTCCACTAACTGGGGGGTCTCTCCACTAACTGGGGGGATTCTCCACTAACTGGGGGTTTCTCCACTAACTGGGGGGTTTCTCCTCTAACTGGGGTTTCTCCACTAACTGGGGGGTCTCTCCACTAACTGGGGGGTTTCTCCACTAACTGGGGGGTCTCTCCACTAACTGGGGGATTCTCCACTAACTGGGGGTTTCTCCACTAACTGGGGGGTTTCTCCACTAACTGGGGGGTCTCTCCACTAACTGGGGGGTCTCTCCACTAACTGGGGGGTTTCTCCACTAACTGGGGTTTCTCCACTAACTGGGGGATTCTCCACTAACTGGGGGGTCTCTCCACTAACTGGGGGGTTTCTCCCACTAACTGGGGGATTCTCCACTAACTGGGGGGTTTCTCCACTAACTGGGGGTTTCTCCCACTAACTGGGGGATTCTCCACTAACTGGGGGGTTTCTCCACTAACTGGGGGGTCTCTCCACTAACTGGGGAGTCTCTCCACTAACTGGGGGGTTTCTCCTCTAACTGGGGTTTCTCCACTAACTGGGGGGTTTCTCCACTAACTGGGGGGTTTCTCATCTAACTGGGGTTTCTCCACTAACTGGGGGGTCTCTCCACTAACTGGGGGGTCTCTCCACTAACTGGGGGGTTTCTCCACTAACTGGGGTTTCTCCACTAACTGGGGGATTCTCCACTAACTGGGGGGTCTCTCCACTAACTGGGGGGTTTCTCCCACTAACTGGGGGATTCTCCACTAACTGGGGGGTTTCTCCCACTAACTGGGGGATTCTCCACTAACTGGGGTTTCTCCACTAACTGGGGGGTCTCTCCACTAACTGGGGGGTTTCTCCCACTAACTGGGGGATTCTCCACTAACTGGGGATTCTCCACTAACTGGGGGATTCTCCACTAACTGGGGGGTTTCTCCACTAACTGGGGGTTTCTCCACTAACTGGGGTTTCTCCACTAACTGGGGGATTCTCCACTAACTGGGGGGTCTCTCCACTAACTGGGGGGTTTCTCCCACTAACTGGGGGATTCTCCACTAACTGGGGGGTTTCTCCACTAACTGGGGGGATTCTCCACTAACTGGGGGGTCTCTCCACTAACTGGGGGGTTTCTCCCACTAACTGGGGGATTCTCCACTAACTGGGGGGTTTCTCAACTAACTGGGGGGTTTCTCCACTAACTGGGGGGTCTCTCCACTAACTGGGGAGTCTCTCCACTAACTGGGGGGTTTCTCCTCTAACTGGGGTTTCTCCACTAACTGGGGGGTCTCTCCACTAACTGGGGGGTTTCTCCACTAACTGGGGGGTTTCTCATCTAACTGGGGTTTCTCCACTAACTGGGGGGTCTCTCCACTAACTGGGGGGTCTCTCCACTAACTGGGGGGTTTCTCCACTAACTGGGGTTTCTCCACTAACTGGGGGATTCTCCACTAACTGGGGGGTCTCTCCACTAACTGGG
Organism: Notothenia rossii; assembly: GCF_949606895.1. NCBI lineage: Eukaryota > Metazoa > Chordata > Actinopteri > Perciformes > Nototheniidae > Notothenia > Notothenia rossii. The sequence goes on along the minus strand of NC_136912.1, from coordinate 594,814 downwards.
GGGTTTCTCCCACTAACTGGGGGATTCTCCACTAACTGGGGGGTTTCTCCCACTAACTGGGGGATTCTCCACTAACTGGGGTTTCTCCACTAACTGGGGGGTCTCTCCACTAACTGGGGGGTTTCTCCCACTAACTGGGGGATTCTCCACTAACTGGGGTTTCTCCACTAACTGGGGGGTCTCTCCACTAACTGGGGGATTCTCCACTAACTGGGGGTCTCTCCACTAACTGGGGGATTCTCCACTAACTGGGGGGTCTCTCCACTAACTGGGGGGTCTCTCCACTAACTGGGGGGTTTATCCACTAACTGGGGGGTCTCTCCACTAACTGGGGGGTTTCTCCACTAACTGGGGGGGTTCTCCACTAACTGGGGGGTCTCTCCACTAACTGGGGGGTCTCTTCACTAACTGGGGGGTCTCTCCACTAACTGGGGGTTTCTCCACTAACTGGGGGTTTCTCCACTAACTGGGGGTTTCTCCACTAACTGGGGGGTTTCTCCACTAACTGGGGGTTTCTCCACTAACTGGGGGGTTTCTCCACTAACTGGGGGTTTCTCCACTAACTGGGGGTTTCTCCACTAACTGGGGGGTTTCTCCACTAACTGTGAGTTTCTCCACTAACTGGGGGGTTTCTCCACTAACTGGGGGTTTCTCCACTAACTGGGGGGTTTCTCCACTAACTGGGGGGTTTCTCCACTAACTGGGGGTTTCTCCACTAACTGGGGGGTTTCTCCACTAACTGGGGGTTTCTCCACTAACTGGGGCGTTTCTCCACTAACTGGGGGGTTTCTCCACTAACTGGGGGTTTCTCCACTAACTGGGGGGTTTCTCAACTAACTGGGGGTTTCTCCACTAACTGGGGCGTTTCTCCACTAACTGGGGGGTTTCTCCACTAACTGGGGGTTTCTCCACTAACTGGGGGGTTTCTCCACTAACTGGGGGGTTTCTCCACTAACTGGGGGTTTCTCCACTAACTGGGGGGTTTCTCCACTAACTGGGGGGTTTCTCCACTAACTGGGGGGTTTCTCCCACTAACTGGGGGGTTTCTCCTCTAACTGGGGTTTCTCCACTAACTGGGGTTTCTCCACTAACTGGGGGGTTTCTCCACTAACTGGGGGTTTCTCCACTAACTGGGGGGTTTCTCCTCTAACTGGGGTTTCTCCACTAACTGGGGGTCTCTCCACTAACTGGGGGGTTTCTCCACTAACTGGGGGGTCTCTCCACTAACTGGGGGGTTTCTCCACTAACTGGGGGTTTCTCCACTAACTGGGGTTTCTCCACTAACTGGGGGGTCTCTCCACTAACTGGGGGGTTTCTCCACTAACTGGGGTTTCTCCACTAACTGGGGTTTCTCCCACTAACTGGGGGGTTTCTCCACTAACTGGGGTTTCTCCACTAACTGGGGGTTTCTCCACTAACTGGGGGGTTTCTCCACTAACTGGGGGGTTTCTCCACTAACTGGGGTTTCTCCACTAACTGGGGTTTCTCCACTAACTGGGGTTTCTCCACTAACTGGGGTTTCTCCACTAACTGGGGGGTCTCTCCACTAACTGGGGGGTTTCTCCACTAACTGGGGTTTCTCCACTAACTGGGGGTTTCTCCACTAACTGGGGGGTTTCTCCACTAACTGGGGGTTTCTCCACTAACTGGGGTTTCTCCACTAACTGGGGGGTCTCTCCACTAACTGGGGGGTTTCTCCTCTAACTGGGGTTTCTCCACTAACTGGGGGTCTCTCCACTAACTGGGGGGTTTCTCCACTAACTGGGGGGTCTCTCCACTAACTGGGGGGTTTCTCCACTAACTGGGGGGTTTCTCCACTAACTGGGGGGTTTCTCCACTAACTGGGGGTTTCTCTCACTAACTGGGGGGTTTCTCCTCTAACTGGGGTTTCTCCACTAACTGGGGGGTCTCTCCACTAACTGGGGGGTTTCTCCACTAACTGGGGTTTCTCCACTAACTGGGGGGTCTCTCCACTAACTGGGGGGATTCTCCACTAACTGGGGGGTTTCTCCACTAACTGGGGGGTCTCTCCACTAACTGGGGGGTTTCTCCTCTAACTGGGGTTTCTCCACTAACTGGGGGGTCTCTCCACTAACTGGGGGGTTTCTCCTCTAACTGGGGTTTCTCCACTAACTGGGGGGTCTCTCCACTAACTGGGGGGTTTCTCCTCTAACTGGGGTTTCTCCACTAACTGGGGGGTCTCTCCACTAACTGGGGGGTCTCTCCACTAACTGGGGGGTTTCTCCACTAACTGGGGTTTCTCCACTAACTGGGGGATTCTCCACTAACTGGGGGGTCTCTCCACTAACTGGGGGGTTTCTCCCACTAACTGGGGGATTCTCCACTAACTGGGGGGTTTCTCCACTAACTGGGGGGATTCTCCACTAACTGGGGGGTTTCTCCACTAACTGGGGGGTCTCTCCACTAACTGGGGAGTCTCTCCACTAACTGGGGGGTTTCTCCTCTAACTGGGGTTTCTCCACTAACTGGGGGGTTTCTCCACTAACTGGGGGGTTTCTCATCTAACTGGGGTTTCTCCACTAACTGGGGGGTCTCTCCACTAACTGGGGGGTCTCTCCACTAACTGGGGGGTTTCTCCACTAACTGGGGTTTCTCCACTAACTGGGGGATTCTCCACTAACTGGGGGGTCTCTCCACTAACTGGGGGGTTTCTCCCACTAACTGGGGGATTCTCCACTAACTGGGGGGTTTCTCCCACTAACTGGGGGATTCTCCACTAACTGGGGTTTCTCCACTAACTGGGGGGTCTCTCCACTAACTGGGGGGTTTCTCCACTAACTGGGGTTTCTCCACTAACTGGGGGGTTTCTCCACTAACTGGGGGGTTTCTCCACTAACTGGGGTTTCTCCTCTAACTGGGGGGTTTCTCCACTAACTGGGGTTTCTCCACTAACTGGGGGGTCTCTCCACTAACTGGGGGGTCTCTCCACTAACTGGGGGGTCTCTCCACTAACTGGGGGGTTTCTCCACTAACTGGGGTTTCTCCACTAACTGGGGGTTTCTCCACTAACTGGGGTTTCTCCACTAACTGGGGGTTTCTCCACTAACTGGGGTTTCTCCACTAACTGGGGGTTTCTCCCACTAACTGGGGGTTTCTCCACTAACTGGGGTTTCTCCACTAACTGGGGGTTTCTCCCACTATCTGTGTGATATTGGGTTATGTAAATAAACTTTGATTGATTACAATTATTTGTTAGTTATAAAGTCAGGATGATTTAATATTCTATAATAATATTGTGTTGTGAAAAGAGACATTGTGAGAACTTTTAAATGTTATAATAATAATACTTCAGGACTTTTTACTTGGAACGCAGTATTTTAAGATCATGGTGTATTTTAAGATCATGGTGTATTTAATACCTGGTGACAGCCATCGCTCTGACCGTCACCTTCCCAGCATGCAACAGGAGCGGCCCGATGTACTTCCTGCTGCCCCCCCGAGGCTCCGTCTCTGGCTTCGAGCCATCCAGAGAAAAGAAGATCTGAGAGGAACGGGTATCTACACACACACACACACACACACACACACACACACACACACACACACACACACACACACACACACACACACACACACACACACACACACACACACACACACACACACACACACACACACACACACACACACACACACACACACACACACACACAGTATATCTAATATAAGTGGGGTTTCCATACAAAAAGAAAAAGTATGTGTGTGTGTGTGTGTGTGTGTGTCTGTGTGTGTGTGTGTGTGTGTGTGTGTGTGTGTGTGTGTACCTGAGTGCATTGACACAGGTGTGTGTGTGTCCACGTGGTTCTTGGTTCTGTTAGTGTGCAGGTGCATGATGGGTATGATGAGCGGCGCTGACACGGCTCCTGCTGTCATGGCGACGGCCTCCTGTAAGTCAACCAATCAAAAGAGTGGAAAAAGTACTCAGTAAAAGTATAAATACCACAGTGACATCAATGTATAACACTAGTGCTCCTATTGGCCAGCGCTCCAACACATTGTACGATAGGCTAAGGGGCGGAACATCTCTAAGTAGTTGACCAATCACAACAGAGCTGGCCAGCTAACCAATCAGAGCAGCTCTGGTTTCAGTCAGAGGGTGAAAAGAGGAGCAGCAGCACAGGCAGTGGCCCATCTACTGCAGCCCCATGGGACCTTATTTCTGAAAAATTATGTATTGAAGTCAATGGGGAGAGAAAGTTTATCTTTCGATCCCGTTTGAATTGTGCCACGAATTACACATATGATGTTTCTCAATCTTAAAAAATCATTTCCATGTCAAAAAAGTCACAGTTTGTCTTAAAACTGTTGAAATATAAGACTATGAAAAATACGCAACTAGTAAGACTAGAAATTCCAGAGTCCCGTAAGTGAATTTAGCTAGCTGACATTAACGTTACACATTACACTCGTGTTACTCACCGAAACCGGTGACAACGCCATCTTAAGTGACTCTTGGGTTATTGTTTTAACAGTTTATAGACCGGAACTACTTTCCCTGATGTTCCTACGGGAATGAAGAGAAACTCTATCGTCTTGTATTTATATATATATATATATATAACATTATTATAATGAAGTAAAGTTCATTATAATAAAGCTTTAAGATTATTAAGTCTACTTACTTCAGATTTCAGCTCCGATTAAAAAACACACTTCCGTTAAACTGCTGTTGACTGTTCGGACGCGTCACCATAGCAACGAGATGTGCGCCTGCGTTGTTCACTGGCACGGAGCGGAGGGGCGGGGCTAATAAAACCCTGAGGATTCTTCAGAGACACAGTCCCCGCCCGCCCCGCCAGGATGAACTGGATTAGAAAATACATATTTTTAAAAACGACACATTTGTATTGTTTGCTTAATGTTGTGTACCATCATTCTTCTTCTTTCATATTTACAGTCTATGGTTTAAATATATAATAATATTTTACATCGATTTCCGCAAAATAGGATTGATTTGTTATTTTGAGAAATAAAAACATAGTATATTTTTGTGAAAATGGCGACATGATAACACCATAGACTGTATGGATAACACACATCTGTATTTGTGAAAAAGAAAATTAAATTAAAAAGTGGCGACAGATAACCTAGTGCCTTTATTTCTTTATTTTGTTCAGATGTTTTTGAACAGGCAGTTTTTAGGGCGGCCCCGCGAACTCCCCCCTAAGGACCCTGAACTCAGCATGTCAACATTAGCTTCCATGCTAACCTGATGCTAACAGACTACCTAGCTCGAGAGCTTCCTCAGAAACACACAGAATAGAGAATAAAGAAGATACTCAGGTAGAAGATGAGTGACGTCACGGTGAAGAAGGAGGGCATGGACCTGGCGGAGGTGGAGAGCAGGTCAGTCCGCGGAGGGAGAGCTTCACCCGGAGATCAATGCGCAGAACCCCCTTTACCTTCCCTCACATTTAGAGTTTAACGATCACTATCAGACACACAGGCCATACAATACAGCTCTTTTCACAGGTCCTCAGCCGGGGAGGGCTCACTGTTCATAACGCTATCCTCCAGTACACCTGGCTGCTTATTTACACCAAGAAACTCAACATTGCATCACTTCTTTAACTGCGTTTTACTGAAGGGCTATCCTCAGCATATCCCCTATTCATCACAGCAGCATGTTGACAAGGCATTAACACAATGGGAAAATAAAAAGGAGGACAAAAATGAACATCCCATCATTAGAAACTATTCCCTTCTTTATTTGAATATCTTGTTGAATCAATCCAATAGTTAAAGAGTCCTCTCCTGCTGATGTTCAGGTGTATATCAGTATGTAGTGTCTCTACTTTAAAGAGTCCTCTCCTGCAGATGTTCAGGTGTATATCAGTATGTAGTGTCTCTACTTTAAAGAGTCCTCTCCTGCTGATGTTCAGGTGTATATCAGTATGTAGTGTCTCTACTTTAAAGAGTCCTCTCCTGCTGATGCTCAGGTGTATATCAGTGTGTAATGTCTCTACTTTAAAGAGTCCTCTTCTGCTGATGTTCAGGTGTATATCAGTATGTAGTGTCTCTACTTTAAAGAGTCCTCTCCTGCTGATGTTCAGGTGTATATCAGTATGTAGTGTCTCTACTTTAAAGAGTCCTCTCCTGCAGATGTTCAGGTGTATATCAGTATGTAGTGTCTCTACTTTAAAGAGTCCTCTCCTGCTGATGTTCAGGTGTATATCAGTATGTAGTGTCTCTACTTTAAAGAGTCCTCTCCTGCTGATGTTCAGGTGTATATCAGTATGTAGTGTCTCTACTTTAAAGAGTCCTCTCCTGCAGATGTTCAGGTGTATATCAGTATGTAGTGTCTCTACTTTAAAGAGTCCTCTCCTGCTGATGTTCAGGTGTATATCAGTATGTAGTGTCTCTACTTTAAAGAGTCCTCTCCTGCTGATGTTCAGGTGTATATCAGTATGTAGTGTCTCTACTTTAAAGAGTCCTCTCCTGCTGATGTTCAGGTGTATATCAGTATGTAGTGTCTCTACTTTAAAGAGTCCTCTCCTGCTGATGTTCAGGTGTATATCAGTATGTAGTGTCTCTACTTTAAAGAGTCCTCTCCTGCTAATGTTCAGGTGTATATCAGTATGTAGTGTCTCTACTTTAAAGAGTCCTCTCCTGCTGATGTTCAGGTGTATATCAGTATGTAGTGTCTCTACTTTAAAGAGTCCTCTCCTGCTGATGTCCAGGTGTATATCAGTATGTAGTGTCTCTACTTTAAAGAGTCCTCTCCTGCTGATGTTCAGGTGTATATCAGTATGTAGTGTCTCTACTTTAACGAGTCCTCTCCTGCTGATGTTCAGGTGTATATCAGTATGTAGTCTCTCTACTTTAAAGAGTCCTCTCCTGCTGATGTTCAGGTGTATATCAGTATGTAGTCTCTCTACTTTAAAGAGTCCTCTCCTTCTGATGTTCAGGTGTATATCAGTATGTATGTCTGTACTTTAAAGAGTCCTGTCCTGCTGATGTTCAGGTGTATATCAGTATGTAGTGTCTCTACTTTAAAGAGTCCTGTCCTGCTGATGTTCAGGTGTATATCAGTATGTAGTGTCTCTACTTTAAAGAGTCCTCTCCTGCTGATGTTCAGGTATATATCAGTATGTAGTGTCTCTACTTTAAAGAGTCCTCTCCTGCTGATGTTCAGGTGTATATCAGTATGTAGTGTCTCTACTTTAAAGAGTCCTCTCCTGCTGATGTTCAGGTATATATCAGTATGTAGTGTCTGTACTGTGACATGTCTCCATTGTTTAATGTTCAATTATCCAATTTTGTGTGTGTGTGTGTGTGTGTGTGTGTGTGTGTGTGTGTGTGTGTGTGTGTGTGTGTGTGTGTGTGTGTGTGTGTGTGTGTGTGTGTGTGTGTGTGTGTGTGTGTGTGTGTGTGTGTGTGTGTGTGTGTGTAGGATCAAAGCGCTGTGTCAGCAGTTTCCTCACGGCATCACCGACGCAGTGATTCAGAACGACATGCCTCACCTGGATCCGCAGCAGAGAGCGCTGGCCATCAACAAGCTGCTCTCATTGGTCAGTCCCTTCTCTCTGTCCTGGCGTCTGATTGGCCGCTCGGAGCAGCCATGTTTGTAGTTCTGATGGGTTGTGTTGTCTCCACAGGGTCAGCTGGACCTGCTGAGGAATAGCTCGGGGCTCCTGTACAGGATGAAGGACGGCCAGGGTGCCAGGTACACAAAGCATCCTATAAATACTGTGTACTTTGTCAATATGTACTTGTACTATAGACTACTTTATTTACTTTATTTACAGGGAAGGCAGGTCTCTTTTATTATTTTACGTCCCACAACCGCCCCGAAAAATTATAATTTTCATGACTAATCTTTGAATCAGTCCAAAATACCGTATTGACCCGAATATAAGACAGGCTTTCTTTTCCAAGAATAAAATCTGAAAAAGAGTCTTTTATTCGGGGTCTAGACTTTTTGATGTAATTACACAGTCACACCAACAGATGGCGCCAAACGAGTCAGAGATTTTTGTTATACCTAAAACCGCCACCGGGGTCAAATTGACCCGGTATTAGAATGCATTGATTTTCAAGGTAAAAGTATTGCATTAAAAAGTCAAATTGTCCTGTGGTATTGGTATTTTGATTAGCAATTTTGTTAAATTGTTTCGTTTATCAACGCTACAACATAGCGTTTCGTGAGGCAGTTGTCGTTGTTGGGTGAAAAGCAAACAGCTGATTGCTGCGGAGCGCAGCACCAGCTGTCTCCTGTGAGCGGGAGCGCGCTCCTTCTTCACTACAGACTATCAATATATCTATCTATCTCTCTCTCTTTCTCTCTCTCTCTCTCTCTCTCTCTCTCTCAATCTATCTCTCAATCTATAAGGAACCGCAGTAGACAAAAGGCGTTGCTATAACAACACGTCATGTTTGTTTACACGCAAAATCAATAGCGTGAAAGGGGTGGGGTCAATATGACCCGCTGGGCGGAAATAGGTATAAATGGCCATTTTTTGGGCGATTTCTTCAATCTGACTTCATATTGACAATTTTTAACAACATAGGGTGCTACATAACACACTTTCAGGAAAAGTCACGGACTGGGAGACTTTAATCTTTTATTGAAAAAAAGTTACATACAATAAAGAACAGCTCTGGGTCAAATTGACCCGATTGGCGGTTCTAGTGTTAAAGAAACAGTTCAACAGGAGAGGGAGGCCTAATCCCAAACCACGCCCTACACCCTACCCCTACACACTCCCCCTCGGTTTGCGCGTGTCACTCAACAGTGTTCACTCCGTCATGGAGGGGTAGGGTGTAGGGCAGTGACCATCAACTGGCGGGCCAAATCTGGCACGTCAGACATTCTCATCCGGCACGGACGTTGGCGGAGTGGTTAGTGCGTTCGCCTCCCACAAAAAATGTGTTGACAACGTCTCGTGAGTAATGTGCAGTACCGGATTCCAACGGAGAGGCAGCAGCTGCGGGACAGTAGCCTTCCCTGCCCTGAAGAAAAAGTGATCCTTCGTTAGCTTGAAGAGTCTGCTTTATGTGCTCCACAGTAGCCCCCGCTACGAGGCTCCGGCAACTTCGCAGTACATGAACGTGCTCCACTAGCTATATAAAAATCACTGGCCCCAGAAAGTGTCTCTAGGAATAATTTTGGCCCTTGGACAAACCAGGTGATCCCTGGTGTAGGGCGTGGTTTGGAATTGGTCCAGTTTTAAGATAGAGTTACTGAGAGTAACGTTAGTAGATGGAGTTACAGAGAGTAACGTTAGTAGATGGAGTTACAGAGAGTAACGTTAGTAGATGGAGTTACAGAGAGTAACGTCAGTAGATGGAGTTACAGAGAGTAACGTCAGTAGATGGAGTTACAGAGAGTAACGTTAGTAGATGGTGTTACAGAGAGTAACGTTAGTAGATGAAGTTACTGAGAGTAACGTCAGTAGATGGAGTTAGAGAGAGTAACGTTAGTAGATGGTGTTACAGAGAGTAACGTCAGTAGATGGAGTTACAGAGAGTAACGTTAGTAGATAGAGTTACAGAGAGTAACGTCAGTAGATGGAGTTACTGAGAGTAACGTTAGTAGATGGAGTTACAGAGAGTAACGTTAGTAGATGGAGTTACAGAGAGTAACGTCAGTAGATGGAGTTACAGAGAGTAACGTTAGTAGATGGAGTTACAGAGAGTAACGTCAGTAGATGGAGTTACTGAGAGTAACGTTAGTAGATGGTGTTACAGAGAGTAACGTTAGTAGATGGTGTTACAGAGAGTAACGTTAGTAGATGAAGTTACTGAGAGTAACGTCAGTAGATGGAGTTAGAGAGAGTAACGTTAGTAGATGGTGTTACAGAGAGTAACGTCAGTAGATGGAGTTACAGAGAGTAACGTTAGTAGATAGAGTTACAGAGAGTAACGTCAGTAGATGGAGTTACTGAGAGTAACGTTAGTAGATGGAGTTACAGAGAGTAACGTTAGTAGATGGAGTTACAGAGAGTAACGTCAGTAGATGGAGTTACAGAGAGTAACGTTAGTAGATGGAGTTACAGAGAGTAACGTCAGTAGATGGAGTTACTGAGAGTAACGTTAGTAGATGGTGTTACAGAGAGTAACGTTAGTAGATGGTGTTACAGAGAGTAACGTTAGTAGATGGTGTTACAGAGAGTAACGTTAGTAGATGGAGTTACAGAGAGTAACGTTAGTAGATGGTGTTACAGAGAGTAACGTTAGTAGATGGTGTTACAGAGAGTAACGTCAGTAGATGGAGTTACAGAGAGTAACGTTAGTAGATAGAGTTACAGAGAGTAACGTTAGTAGATGGTGTTACAGAGAGTAACGTCAGTAGATGGAGTTACAGAGAGTAACGTTAGTAGATGGTGTTACAGAGAGTAACGTTAGTAGAGGGAGTTACAGAGAGTAACGTTAGTAGATGGAGTTACAGAGAGTAACGTTAGTAGATGGAGTTACAGAGAGCAACGTTAGTAGATGGAGTTACAGAGAGTAACGTTAGTAGAGGGAGTTACAGAGAGTAACGTCAGTAGATGGAGTTACAGAGAGTAACGTTAGTAGAGGGAGTTACAGAGAGTAACGTTAGTAGAGGGAGTTACAGAGAGTAACGTTAGTAGAGGGAGTTACAGAGAGTAACGTTAGTAGAGGGAGTTACAGAGAGTAACGTTAGTAGATGGAGTTACTGAGAGTAACATCAGTAGAGGGAGTTACAGAGAGTAACGTTAGTAGATGGAGTTACAGAGAGTAACGTTAGTAGATGGAGTTACAGAGAGCAACGTTAGTAGATGGAGTTACAGAGAGTACCGTTAGTAGATGGAGTTACAGAGAGTAACGTCAGTAGATGGAGTTACAGAGAGTAACGTTAGTAGATGGAGTTACAGAGAGTAACGTCAGTAGATGGAGTTACAGAGAGTAACGTCAGTAGATGGAGTTACAGAGAGTAACGTTAGTAGATGGAGTTACAGAGAGTAACGTTAGTAGATGGAGTTACAGAGAGTAACGTCAGTAGATGGAGTTAAAGAGAGTAACGTTTGTAGATGGAGTTACAGAGAGTAACGTCAGTAGATGGAGTTACAGAGAGTAACGTTAGTAGATGGAGTTACAGAGAGTAACGTTAGTAGATGGAGTTACAGAGAGTAACGTCAGTAGATGGAGTTACAGAGAGTAACGTCAGTAGATGGAGTTACTGAGAGTAACGTCAGTAGATGGAGTTACTGAGAGTAACGTCAGTAGATGGAGTTACTGAGAGTAACGTCAGTAGATGGAGTTACAGAGAGTAACGTTAGTAGATGGAGTTACAGAGAGTAACGTCAGTAGATGGAGTTACTGAGAGTAACGTCAGTAGATGGAGTTACTGAGAGTAACGTCAGTAGATGGAGTTACTGAGAGTAACGTCAGTAGATGGAGTTACAGAGAGTAACGTTAGTAGATGGAGTTACAGAGAGTAACGTCAGTAGATGGAGTTACTGAGAGTAACGTCAGTAGATGGAGTTACTGAGAGTAATGTCAGTAGATGGAGTTACTGAGAGTAACGTCAGTAGATGGAGTTACTGAGAGTAATGTCAGTAGATGGAGTTACTGAGAGTAACGTCAGTAGATGGAGTTACTGAGAGTAACGTCAGTAGATGGAGTTACTGAGAGTAACGTCAGTAGATGGAGTTACTGAGAGTAATGTCAGTAGATGGAGTTACTGAGAGTAACGTCAGTAGATGGAGTTACTGAGAGTAACGTCAGTAGATGGAGTTACTGAGAGTAACGTCAGTAGATGGAGTTACTGAGAGTAATGTCAGTAGATGGAGTTACTGAGAGTAACGTCAGTAGATGGAGTTACTGAGAGTAACGTCAGTAGATGGAGTTACTGAGAGTAACGTTAGTAGATGGAGTTACTGAGAGTAATGTCAGTAGATGGAGTTACTGAGAGTAACGTCAGTAGATGGAGTTACTGAGAGTAACGTCAGTAGATGGAGTTACAGAGAGTAACGTTAGTAGATGGAGTTACAGAGAGTAACGTCAGTAGATGGAGTTACTGAGAGTAACGTCAGTAGATGGAGTTACTGAGAGTAACGTTAGTAGATGGAGTTACAGAGAGTAACGTCAGTAGATGGAGTTACTGAGAGTAACGTCAGTAGATGGAGTTACTGAGAGTAACGTTAGTAGATGGAGTTACAGAGAGTAACGTCAGTAGATGGAGTTACAGAGAGTAACGTCAGTAGATGGAGTTACAGAGAGTAACGTCAGTAGATGGAGTTACAGAGAGTAACGTCAGTAGATGGAGTTACAGAGAGTAACGTTAGTAGATGGAGTTACAGAGAGTAACGTCAGTAGATGGAGTTACAGAGAGTAACGTCAGTAGATGGAGTTACAGAGAGTAACGTTAGTAGATGGAGTTACTTAGAGTAACGTTAGTAGATGGAGTTACTGAGAGTAACGTCAGTAGATGGAGTTACTTAGAGTAACGTTAGTAGATGGAGTTACTGAGAGTAACGTTAGTAGATGGAGTTACAGAGAGTAACGTCAGTAGATGGAGTTACTGAGAGTAACGTCAGTAGATGGAGTTACTGAGAGTAACGTTAGTAGATGGAGTTACAGAGAGTAACGTCAGTAGATGGAGTTACAGAGAGTAACGTCAGTAGATGGAGTTACAGAGAGTAACGTCAGTAGATGGAGTTACTGAGAGTAACGTTAGTAGATGGAGTTACAGAGAGTAACGTCAGTAGATGGAGTTACAGAGAGTAACGTCAGTAGATGGAGTTACAGAGAGTAACGTTAGTAGATGGAGTTACTTAGAGTAACGTTAGTAGATGGAGTTACTGAGAGTAACGTCAGTAGATGGAGTTACTTAGAGTAACGTTAGTAGATGGAGTTACAGAGAGTAACGTCAGTAGATGGAGTTACAGAGAGTAACGTTAGTAGATGGAGTTACAGAGAGTAACGTCAGTAGATGGAGTTACTGAGAGTAACGTCAGTAGATGGAGTTACAGAGAGTAACGTCAGTAGATGGAGTTACTTAGAGTAACGTTAGTAGATGGAGTTACTGAGAGTAACGTTAGTAGATGGAGTTACAGAGAGTAACGTTAGTAGATGGAGTTACAGAGAGTAACGTCAGTAGATGGAGTTACAGAGAGTAACGTTAGTAGATGGAGTTACAGAGAGTAACGTTAGTAGATGGAGTTACAGAGAGTAACGTCAGTAGATGGAGTTACAGAGAGTAACGTTAGTAGATGGAGTTACTTAGAGTAACGTTAGTAGATGGAGTTACAGAGAGTAACGTCAGTAGATGGAGTTACAGAGAGTAACGTTAGTAGATGGAGTTACTTAGAGTAACGTTAGTAGATGGAGTTACTGAGAGTAACGTTAGTAGATGGAGTTACAGAGAGTAACGTCAGTAGATGGAGTTACTTAGAGTAACGTTAGTAGATGGAGTTACTGAGAGTAACGTTAGTAGATGGAGTTACAGAGAGTAACGTTAGTAGATGGAGTTACTGAGAGTAACGTTAGTAGATGGAGTTACTGAGAGTAACGTTAGTAGATGGAGTTACAGAGAGTAACGTTAGTAGATGGAGTTACTGAGAGTAACGTTAGTAGATGGAGTTACAGAGAGTAACGTCAGTAGATGGAGTTACTGAGAGTAACGTTCGTAGATGGAGTTACTGAGAGTAACGTTAGTAGATGGAGTTACTGAGAGTAACGTTAGTAGATGGAGTTACAGAGAGTAACGTCAGTAGATGGAGTTAGAGAGAGTAACGTCAGTAGATGGAGTTACTGAGAGTAACGTTAGTAGATGGAGTTACAGAGAGTAACGTCAGTAGATGGAGTTACTGAGAGTAACGTTCGTAGATGGAGTTACTGAGAGTAACGTTAGTAGATGGAGTTACAGAGAGTAACGTTAGTAGATGGAGTTACAGAGAGTAACGTTAGTAGATGGAGTTACTGAGAGTAACGTTAGTAGATGGAGTTACAGAGAGTAACGTCAGTAGATGGAGTTACTGAGAGTAACGTTCGTAGATGGAGTTACTGAGAGTAACGTTAGTAGATGGAGTTACAGAGAGTAACGTTAGTAGATGGAGTTACAGAGAGTAACGTTAGTAGATGGAGTTACAGAGAGTAACGTTAGTAGATGGAGTTACAGAGAGTAACGTTAGAAGAGGGAGAGCCCAAAAAAACCGCCTTCATAAATGTAGACAGTCAGAGAAAAGCCTCCCCCGGTCTGCAGACATTACATCATTCTCTTTAGAAAAACAAGATTTGGTCTTCAAAAAGGTATTTCCTTCTTGATGAAGAGGGGTCGTCCTATCATCAGGGGCGTCTTCTATTGGGGTCAATACGGTACTTCATAGAAACATCGTTAGTCTTCAGTGTGAGTGGCATCGTGCGAGGGTCTCGTAGGTTTATGTTTATCGTCACTGAAGATTCTGGACGCATTTCTCTTCTGCATGGCTCCTTGATATCTCTCTAGAAATACTTCAACAGCTTCTTATTCTTTATTAGTTCTCTTCTCACCTGTGTGTGTGTGTGTGTGTGTGTGTGTGTGTGTGTGTGTGTGTGTGTGTGTGTGTGTGTGTGTGTGTGTGTGTGTGTGTGTGTGTGTGTGTGTGTGTGTGTGTGTGTGTGTGTGTGTGTGTGTGTGTGTGTGTGTGTGTGTGTGTGTGTGTGTGTGTGTGTGTGTGTGTGTGTGTGTCAGTAAGATGAAGGGCTCAGATAACCAGGAGAAGCTGGTCTACCAGGTGATCGAGGACGCAGGAAACAAAGGTGAGGCTTTTATTGTGCAATCCATCCCTCTGCTCAGGTACAGGTGTGTGTGTTTTATATTTCCCAGAAACCCCTGAGGGAATCTTGTGTTTGTGTGTGTTATCATCCTGTCTGTGTTTCAGTGCCTACACTTTATTTAAATCTTTATATAGAGCCTTTTTAGCAATGTTTGTAAATGTTGTGAAGCACTGAACTTTATGGTTAAAGAGATCTTACAAAGTCTGTGTTTGTGTGCCAGGGATCTGGAGCAGAGATATCCGGTTTAAGAGCAACCTCCCTCTGACCGAGGTCAACAAGATCCTGAAGAACCTGGAGAGCAAGAAGCTCATCAAGGCTGTCAAGTCTGTGGCTGTGAGTCTCAACCTCATCACTAACCCGAGTTTAACCCGAGTGTAACCTGATTTTACCCAGAGTTAAACCTGAGTTTAACTGAGGTTTAACCTGGGATAAGAGTTTAACCTAGGACAGAGTTTAACCTGAGTTCAACCAAAGTTTAACCCAAATTGAACCTGGGATAGATTTTAACCCGATTTTAAGCTGAGGTCAACCAGAATTTAACTTTGTTTGACGTGGGACAGAGTTTAACCTGGGTTTAAGGTAAGTTTAACCCGGGATAGAGCCGGCAGCACTCAGGCCTTCTGTCTCTCCTCAGGCGTCGAAGAAGAAGGTGTACATGCTGTACAACATTCAGCCCGACCGCTCGGTGACGGGCGGCGCCTGGTACAGCGACCAGGACTTTGAGTCCGAGTTCGTGGAGGTTCTGAACCAGCAGTGCTTCAAGTTCCTGCAGAGCAAGGTGCACAGCTTTCTCTACACACAGCAGACACACAACGTCAGCCTTTAGCTTAGCGGTGGTGAGGTAATTGTGTGTGTGTGTGTGTGTGTGTGTGTGTGTGTGTGTGTGTGTGTGTGTGTGTGTGTGTGTGTGTGTGTGTGTGTGTGTGTGTGTGTGTGTGTGTGTGTGTGTGTGTGTGTGTGTGTGTGTGTGTGTGTGTGTGTGTGTGTGTGTGTGTGTGTGTGTGTGTGTGTGTGTGTGTGCAGGCTGAAGCAGCGAAGGACAGTAAACAGAGTCCGATGATTCAGAGGAACAGCTCCTTGGCCACGTCTCACGAAGTCTGGAAGTACATCTGTGAGCTCGGCATCAGCAAGGTGATGTAGCCCTGCCCTCTTTATGACATCACAGCACACAGGGGCGGAGCCACACGTCAGGAGAGGTGGAGTTTAACCCGATTTTGACCAGGCATAGAGTTTAACCTGGGAAAGAGTTTAACCTGAGTTTAACCTGAGTTTAACCTGGGTTAAAGTTGACTGAGAGATGTCTATGTCTGCAGGTGGATCTGTCGATGGACGACATCGAGACGATCCTCAACACGCTGATCTACGACGGGAAGGTGGAGCTGACGGTCATCGCAGCTAAAGAGGGAACGGTGGGCAGCGTGGACGGCCAGATGAAGCTCTACAGGGGCGTCAACGCCGTGCTGCTGCCCACCGGCATGGTGCGGACACCCTGCGGACTCTGCCCGGTAACAGGGGGGGACCCAAGTAACCCGAGTTTAACACAAGCTTAGCAGAAGTTTAAACTGATTTCAATCAATCAATCAATGTTTATTTATTTAGCCCAATATCATAATGTTACATTTGTCTCAGTGAACTTCACAGTTTGTACAGAATATTAGAATGACAATACGACACCCTCTGTCCTTAGACCCTCTGTCCTCAGACCCTCTGTCCTTAGACCCTCACATCGTACAAGGAAACACTTGCTTGTACGGTGCTGATCTCTCTCTCTCTCGTCCGGTTAGACTTCACTCGCGTTTATGTCCAAATCCATCAGATCTAGCTAGTTCCAATGATATGGCTGCGGCCCCTCCCTACACGCAGATCACGCAGACTCAAACCTCATCTTAGGCCCAAATGCGGCGCAAATGCGCTCCGCAGCCGTTGCAAAGTTCCGGCGCTAACAGTTCATGAGCGTGCTCCCCCGCCCCCTGTCAACACTCGCTGCTTGGCAAGTGTGTGTGGCGGCAAAGTACAAAGATATTTTGACAGGAGAGATTTGACATGCTCATATTTTTAAACAAGAATGAGTAGCCTATTGAATAGCTGCATTCTGTGCATAGGCCCTGTTATAGGTTTTTGATGTTTTTAGGCATGAAAGCTGTAGGCCTATAGCTGTCAAACAAAGGATGGCGCCTCCCTGGGGAGGTGCTCCAGGCACGTCCAGCTGGGAGGAGACCAAGGGGTAAACCTAGGACCAGGTGGAGGGATTATATCTCTTCTCTGGCCTGGGAGCGCCTTGGGATCCCCCAGTCAGAGCTGGTTGATGTAGCCAGGGAAAAGAAAGTTTGGGGCTCTCTGCTGGAACTACTACCTCCGAGACCCGACCACGGATAACCGGGAGAAGATGGATGGATGGATGGACTCAACTGAGTTTTTGGTACACCCTGATAATAAAGAGTTACGATAATCCAGCCTTGAAGTAACAAATGCATGGACTAGTTTCTCTGCATCGTTTTGAGGCAAGATATGCCTGATTTTTGCAATGTTACGTAGATGGAAGTAGGCGGTCCTTGAAATTGATTTTATGTGGGCGTTAAAGGATAAATCCTGATCAAATATAACACCAAGATTCCTTACAGTCTCACTGGAGGCCAAATGAATGCCATCCATAGTTAGTATATCTTTAGATCATTTGTTTCGTAGATTCTTTTGGCTGAGTAGAATAACTTCAGTTTAAGCCGTGTTTAAACACCTATCATGCTATATTTAAATGATATATTGTAGGGCCATACCTATATAAGGTATATTTATACGTTTCTGTTTTCAAAATACCAAACAGATCATACATTTTAGCCATGCCTCATTTCGCTCTATTTGCTGTTCTCCAGCCCTGTTTTTGCAGGGGGCTGATTCTGTGAGCTGCAGCTGATCACGCCCCCCTGCATCTGACCACGCCCCCCTGCATCTGACCACGCCCCCCTGCAGCTGATCACGCCCCCCTGCAGGAGAGGGGAGCGTGCTCTGATCAAGTCAGAAGAGGGGGAGAAAAAGAGATCTCTCTCCTCCGTGTTTTATTATTATATTATTATATAGAGTCGTTATTCATTTGTTTTAAAGCTCAATAAATAACAAAGAAGACCTTTGACCGGCACTTCAACTAATTTTGTCTGGAAGATTTAAACTTTAACGGACATGTTGACCCCGGCGAAAGAAAACCTAACTGAAACTCTGCCGCACTCTGCCCGTTCCTTGGAAGAGGCGGAGAGGTGGGTGTTTGGCATCTGCTGGTGGACTAACCGGAGAGAATTACAGCGAGGGAGGGATTGCATTGAATTACAGCAGAGGGAGCAAACGCTTGCACCGGGGAGGGAGAGAAAGAGCCACAGCGGAGAATAAACAGAAGGGCAACCATGGCAACCATGCGCGGGAAGTCTTCTTCGCTGCTTTTGTGGCAGACTCCAGCGCCACTTACAGGCCTGGCATATGTAGTACAGCGTCTCCAGCGCTTTTGAGCAGCAATGGCCCCCATTCCCCTGATAGGTGGAGAGTTGGCCCGATAGCCGTAGCGCCACCGTCCTGACGTCAGGACAGTTCAAATCTGGATCCGTTTTTATCAGATCCGTTGCAGCCCCTTTTTTTTTTAGAGATTTGGGTTTGGAGGAAAATAGAGAGGGTTGTGTTTTCTGACACTTGGTGAGTTCCCTTGAACACCGGGGACACATATTCATTTATAAAAGACGTACAAGAGTGCATTTTGCATGATAGGTCCCCTTTAACATCAAAAAGTTTAAGGTCGTCCTCGTTTTTAAGTCCTTGAGGCAGTCTTGAATTTTATTTAGATGATTGGATTCATCAGGCTTGATGGATAAATATAGTTGAGTATCATCCGCATAACAATGGAAATGTACAGAATGATTCCTTATAATATTTCCTAGTGGAAGCATATATAGTGTGAACAAAATAGGTCCGAGCACTGAGCCCTGTGGCACTCCATGGCTAACTTTAGTTTGCATAGATAGGACCTAAACCAGCCTAATTTTAACCCAAGTTGAACCTGAGTTGAACCTGAGTTTAATCTCTGCCCAGTAACTAAGTTAAACTAAGGGTGTGGTGGAAATGTACTGAAACAAACTAACAAATAATAATCAAATCTGTGTCCTCAGGTGTGTAACTTCCTGTCTGTGTCCTCAGGTGTGTGACTTCCTGTCTGTTTCCTCAGGTGTTTGATGACTGTCAGGAAGGAGGGGAGATTTCTCCCTCTAACTGCATCTACATGACGGAGTGGTTGGACTTCTGATGCTCCGACGCGCCGACTCTCTTTTTTCTCTGTGAGGAAATCTTCCGTTTGTTCCAGCGATCTGTGATCCACATTTATTTTCTATTTATCACAAAGTTGAATAAAGCTGTCAGTGTGACTCGTGGTGTGTGTTTGTTGACTCTCAGTGAGTAACGTTGATTTGTTTTAGCCTCCGTCAGGTGTGGAGGGAGCCAAAGTCTCTCAGTCTGAATCATCATTTAAATGTGGGAAATGAACAGATTAGAAACAAAGCTGGGAAGCTACAGAACGAGATCAAACCCTAAACATCTATAGATATAAGAGCAGATGTGTCTGGAGAGACATAGGGAAGGATGCTTTCAACCAATCACAGCCCTCCTTAGTGTTTCCCAGCAGAGAGGATGATGTCACCTGCAGGAAGTCCTTGTGGAGCAAACACTACATTACCCATCAGCCCCAGCAGCTGTTAGTAATGTTATTATAACATCTTTAAAGATGAACTGTTGATAAATCGAGATACTGTTAACTGCAGCCAATCATCATCATCATCATCATCATCATCATCATCATCAATCTAAGGATATATTTTGGGTTCTAACATCTTTTCACACTAAATAGTTAAATACCTTCACAAATAAGTTCATCCATATGATTTAAATATTTTTGGTATAAATTAGATAATTATTTATTTAATTAGTAATTATTTGACATTAGTGTCGACCCTTTTTACCCTCCATGTGTTGAAACCATAGGTTGAAACGTGATTCCCCATGAGCCTCGGCTGCCGTTGCCGTGGATACCCCTCCATGACGTCAGAGTGCATTAGGCTCATTAATTATTAATGACCCTGCTGACACGGAGCCACGCCCATAATGTGACGTCACTTCCGGTTACAGACCACAACAAACCGATCTGGTTGGAGCATTAATGGTCCCAGTGTAGCAGAGATATAGAGCATCTCTAACAATATAAATACACAGGACTTTTCCTGCCGCCAGGTCCATGACGAGGAGAGGAGAGAAGATGAGATGAGCTGAGGAGATGAGATGAGAGGAGAGGAGATGAGATGAGATGAGAGGAGCGGAGATGAGAGGAGATGAGATGAGAGGAGATGAGAGGAGAGGAGAGGAGAGGAGAGGAGAGGAGATGAGATGAGCTGAGGAGATGAGATGAGAGGAGAGGAGATGAGATGAGATGAGAGGAGCGGAGATGAGAGGAGATGAGATGAGATGAGAGGAGAGGAGATGAGAGGAGCGGAGATGAGATGAGAGGAGATGAGATGAGAGGAGATGAGAGGAGAGGAGATGAGAGGAGATGAGATGAGAGGAGAGGAGATGAGAGGAGATGAGATGAGAGGAGAGGAGAGGAGAGGAGAGGAGAGGAGAGGAGATGAGATGAGCTGAGGAGATGAGATGAGAGGAGCGGAGATGAGATGAGAGGAGAGGAGATGAGATGAGAGGAGAGGAGATGAGATGAGAGGAGCGGAGATGAGATGAGAGGCGCGGAGATGAGAGGAGAGGAGAGGAGAGGAGAGGAGAGGAGAGGAGAGGAGATGAGAGGAGAGGAGAGGAGAGGAGATGAGATGAGATGAGATGAGAGAAGCGGAGATGAGAGGAGAGGAGAGGAGAGGAGATGAGATGAGAGAAGCGGAGATGAGAGGAGATGAGAGGAGATGAAAGGAGAGGAGAGGAGAGGAGAGGAGAAGAGAGGAGATGAGATGAGAGGAGAGGAGATGAGATGAGAGGCGCGGAGATGAGAGGAGAGGAGAGGGGATGAGATGAGAGGAGAGGAGAGGAGATGAGATGAGATGAGAGGAGAGGAGATGAGAGGAGAGGAGATGAGAGGAGAGGAGAGGAGATGAGAGAAGCGGAGATGAGAGGAGATGAGAGGAGAGGAGAGAAGATGAGATGAGATGAGAGGAGAGGAGATGAGAGGAGAGGAGAGGAGATGAGAGGAGAGGAGAGGAGAGGAGATGAGATGAGAGGAGAGGAGAGGAGATGAGAGGAGAGGAGATGAGATGAGAGGAGATGAGATGAGAGGAGAGGAGATGAGATGAGAGGAGAGGAGATGAGATGAGAGGAGAGGAGAGGAGATGAGAGAAGCGGAGATGAGAGGAGATGAGAGGAGATGAAAGGAGAGGAGAGGAGATGAGAGGAGATGAGAGGAGAGGAGAGGAGAGGAGATGAGAGGAGATGAGAGGAGAGGAGAGGAGAGGAGATGAGATGAGAGGAGAGGAGATGAGAGGAGCGGAGATGAGATGAGAGGAGAGGAGAGGAGAGGAGAGGAGATGAGAGGCGAGGAGAAGAGATGAGAGGAGCGGAGATGAGATGAGATGAGAGGAGAGGAGAGGAGATGAGAGGAGATGAGAGGCGAGGAGAAGAGATGAGAGGAGCGGAGATGAGATGAGATGAGAGGAGAGGAGAGGAGATGAGATGAGAGGAGAGGAGAGGAGAGGAGATGAGATGAGAGGAGAGGAGAGGAGAGGAGAGGAGATGAGAGGAGATGAGAGGAGATGAGAGGAGAGGAGAGGAGAGGAGATGAGAGGCGAGGAGAAGAGATGAGAGGAGCGGAGATGAGATGAGAGGAGAGGAGATGAGATGAGATGAGAGGAGAGGAGATGAGATGAGAGGAGATGAGATGAGATGAGAGGAGATGAGAGGAGATGAAAGGAGAGGAGAGGAGATAAGATGAAAGGAGAGGAGAGGAGATGAGAGGAGATTAGATGAAAGGAGAGGAGAGGAGATGAGAGGAGAGGAGATGAGATGAGAGGAGAGGAGATGAGATGAGAGGAGATGAGAGGAGATGAGAGGAGATGAAAGGAGAGGAGAGGAGATGAGATTAGATGAAAGGAGAGGAGAGGAGATGAGATGAGAGGAGAGGAGAGGAGAGGAGATACATAAGAAGTACTTTATTGATCCCAATGTGGGAAATGTTTGCGTTGCAGCATCAAAAGAAGAGGCATTGAACATTAGAGAAATGAAAAGACTAGAAATAAACAAATCCAAAATGTGAACATCTCAAATAGAAATAAAATAGCATAACAAAGTAGATGTGGAGAATAAACTCAGGATGCATGAAACTACAATCTCATTATCTATTTCATATTTAATATTCCATTCCTCACTTATAATATCCTGCTTTAGATGTTGTTCACTAAATGTGTAATTCAACATGTGTGTTTTCTGTTTGAGGTGTTCACATGTTGCCTTGTGTTGTCATGAAGCTGCAACGCAAACATTTCCCACTTTGGGATCAATAAAGTACTTCTGATCTAATCTTATTTTATTAAAAACACTTCCCATCATGCTTTGCCCTTATGTTTATGATGCAGACTGCAGGACTGGGAGGGGGAGAGGGGAGAGACATAGGGGGAGGGAGGGAGGGAGGGAGGAGGAAGAGGAGGAGGGCAGTGCGGATTCTTTCCCGTCATTCCCTGCAGCAGCAGCAGCAGCAGCAGCAGCAGCAGAGCCTCCCGTCTGCCTCTCCGCCCGGATCCCCTCTCTGTTTGCGGACTGATCTGCACAAGGTAAGCGGTCCTCCAGCCTCTCATCCAGGCTCTACTCCCAGCTCTGTGTCCCCTCTTTCCGGCTGTCCTCCCCTCTCTCTCCCCGCTGTTTGCTGTGATTGGAGCGACCAGAGCCTCCGTGAACTTCCTCCCAGAGGCCCGGTTCTCTCCCCGGTTCTCTCCCCGGTTCTCCCCCCTCTCTCTCCCCGGGCCGCGGTGCCCTCTCCCCGGACACAGAGAGCAGCACTCGGCCGGAGGGATGGAGGATATAACGGTGCGCCATGCAGGAGCAAAACAGGCGTGGCCGCGGTGTGTGTGTGTGTGTGTGTGTGTGTGTGTGTGTGTGTGTGTGTGTGTGTGTGTGTGTGTGTGTGTGTGTGTGTGTGTGTGTGTGTGTGTGTGTGTGTGTTGCAGAATGAGCGGGAGGTGTCCGGCCTGCAGCTGCTGTCTGGGGGGGAAACAGTGACGGTGGTCCCGGGGTGAAAAAAGGAGAGAACAGTGTTTTTGTTACGGAAACGTTTTATGTGACGTCACATTGGACCATGTTGTCTCAGCAGGGCCGGAACCGGGGGGGGGGGGGGCGGGGGTAACAATAAGGGTGGGACTGTTTTTAGCTTTAGCCTCAGAGATGCTAACAGTGTTTATTCTGGGAGTGGTTTCTAAAGTCAGGAGAATCCCAGCATCATGAATTCAACAACAACCGTCTGCGCCATGGGGCGATTCTGGATTTAATAGGAACACATACAGGCTTTGTTGAATACTCTATTCTGATTGGTCAATTTGGCCGTTGGACATGTTGTTAATAGTCTATAACACACAGCTGCTTCGTACCAGTATTAATCCCGTATTACTCTCATATAACAGCTGTATTAATCCCGTATTACTCTCATATAACAGCTGTATTAATCCTGTATTACTCTCATATAACAGCTGTATTAATCCCGTATTACTCTCATATAACAGCTGTATTAATCCCGTATTACTCTCATATAACAGCTGTATTAATCCCGTATTACTCTCATATAACAGATGTATTACACAGATATTACATCCATATTATAATTGTATTACTCATTTACAGTCTGTCAATGATTGTAAACCAGAAACCATTTCAGGGTTAAACAAGTTTTCCACTGTGTTTAATTTTAAACAAACGATTAATGATTGGAGCTGCAGATTAACATCATGAATCATCATCATTATCACCGGTAGATTTCTCATAGATCCAAATAAAGATAGAATTACACAACGGCCCGTTTGCATATTTAAACATAGCATTTATAAAACTCTGCAGAAAACAACGGTACGTTTGGGAAGTAACGCGCTGTGAAACCGCTTCATGTTGGAAAACGTTTGTATTATCTGCGGATTAATGAAGGGTGTGATGTCTAGAAAGTCATAACATATAGAAAAATGTTTCAATAACAGCTCTCAGTAAAAGAGAGATGGACGTGGTACTGTAAACATCTTATTTGAATCCCACATGAATCTGCAGGTTGTTCACTGTAATAGAAAGCAGAGAGCAGAGGCAGGATGACTCAGTGTAATGCCTGCATGTTGTTGTATGGAGGCACTTTAGACACATTAGTGTTAATGGAGCAGGAAGTCAGACTCTTCCGGAATATTCTCCAGATAATCAATATGAGAGCTACGCTAACGCTAACTTAATTCATCTATAATTCCCTCTTCATTCACTCACCGACGGACGAAGCAAAACAGACGTTATTGATCTATTAAAACATCAGCAGGAGAGGACTCTTTAAAGTAGAGACACTACATACTGAAATACACCTGAACATCAGCAGGAGAGGACTCTTTAAAGTAGAGACACTACATACTGATATACACCTGAACATCAGCAGGAGAGGACTCTTTAAAGTAGAGACACTACATACTGATATACACCTGAGCATCAGCAGGAGAGGACTCTTTAAAGTAGAGACACTACATACTGATATACACCTGAACATCAGCAGGAGAGGACTCTTTAAAGTAGAGACACTACATACTGATATACACCTGAACATCAGCAGGAGAGGACTCTTTAAAGTAGAGAAACTACATACTGATATACACCTGAACATCAGCAGGAGAGGACTCTTTAAAGTGGAGACACTACATACTGATATACACCTGAACATCAGCAGGAGAGGACTCTTTAAAGTAGAGACACTACACACTGATATACACCTGAACATCAGCAGGAGAGGACTCTTTAAAGTAGAGACACTACACACTGATATACACCTGAACATCAGCAGGAGAGGACTCTTTAAAGTAGAGACACTACATACTGATATACACCTGAACATCAGCAGGAGAGGACTCTTTAAAGTAGAGACACTACATACTGATATACACCTGAACATCAGCAGGAGAGGACTCTTTAAAGTAGAGACCCTACATACTGATATACACCTGAACATCAGCAGGAGAGGACTCTTTAAAGTAGACACACTACATACTGATATACACCTGAACATCAGCAGGAGAGGACTCTTTAAAGTAGAGACACTACACACTGATATACACCTGAACATCAGCAGGAGAGGACTCTTTAAAGTAGAGACACTACATACTGATATACACCTGAGCATCAGCAGGAGAGGACTCTTTAAAGTAGAGACACTACATACTGATATACACCTGAACATCAGCAGGAGAGGACTCTTTAAAGTAGAGACACTACATACTGATATACACCTGAACATCAGCAGGAGAGGACTCTTTAAAGTAGAGACCCTACATACTGATATACACCTGAACATCAGCAGGAGAGGACTCTTTAAAGTAGACACACTACATACTGATATACACCTGAACATCAGCAGGAGAGGACTCTTTAAAGTAGAGACACTACACACTGATATACACCTGAACATCAGCAGGAGAGGACTCTTTAAAGTAGAGACACTACATACTGATATACACCTGAGCATCAGCAGGAGAGGACTCTTTAAAGTAGAGACACTACATACTGATATACACCTGAACATCAGCAGGAGAGGACTCTTTAAAGTAGAGACACTACATACTGATATACACCTGAACATCAGCAGGAGAGGACTCTTTAAAGTAGAGACACTACATACTGATATACACCTGAACATCAGCAGGAGAGGACTCTTTAAAGTAGAGACACTACATACTGATATACACCTGAACATCAGCAGGAGAGGACTCTTTAAAGTAGAGACACGACATACTGATATACACCTGAACATCAGCAGGAGAGGACTCTTTAAAGTAGAGACACTACATACTGATATACACCTGAACATCAGCAGGAGAGGACTCTTTAAAGTAGAGACACTACATACTGATATACACCTGAACATCAGCAGGAGAGGACTCTTTAAAGTAGAGACACTACATACTGATATACACCTGAACATCAGCAGGAGAGGACTCTTTAAAGTGGAGACACTACATACTGATATACACCTGAACATCAGCAGGAGAGGACTCTTTAAAGTAGAGACACTACATACTGATATACACCTGAAAATCAGCAGGAGAGGACTCTTTAAAGTAGAGACACTACATACTGATATACACCTGAACATCAGCAGGAGAGGACTCTTTAAAGTAGAGACACTACATACTGATATACACCTGAACATCAGCAGGAGAGGACTCTTTAAAGTAGAGACACTACATACTGATATACACCTGAACCTCAGCAGGAGAGGACTCTTTAAAGTAGAGACACTACATACTGATATACACCTGAACATCAGCAGGAGAGGACTCTTTAAAGTAGAGACACTACATACTGATATACACCTGAACATCTGCAGGAGAGGACTCTTTAAAGTAGAGACACTACATACTGATATATACCTGAACATCAGCAGGAGAGGACTCTTTAAAGTAGAGACACTACATACTGATATACACCTGAACATCAGCAGGAGAGGACTCTTTAAAGTAGAGACACTACATACTGATATACACCTGAACATCAGCAGGAGAGGACTCTTTAAAGTAGAGACACTACATACTGATATACACCTGAACATCAGCAGGAGAGGACTCTTTAAAGTAGAGACACTACATACTGATATACACCTGAACATCAGCAGGAGAGGACTCTTTAAAGTAGAGACACTACATACTGATATACACCTGAACATCAGCAGGAGAGGACTCTTTAAAGTAGAGACACTACATACTGATATACACCTGAACATCAGCAGGAGAGGACTCTTTAAAGTAGAGACACTACATACTGATATACACCTGAACATCAGCAGGAGAGGACTCTTTAAAGTAGAGACACTACATACTGATATACACCTGAACATCAGCAGGAGAGGACTCTTTAAAGTAGAGACACTACATACTGATATACACCTGAACATCAGCAGGAGAGGACTCTTTAAAGTAGAGACACTACATACTGATATACACCTGAACCTCAGCAGGAGAGGACTCTTTAAAGTAGAGACACTACATACTGATATACACCTGAACATCAGCAGGAGAGGACTCTTTAAAGTAGAGACACTACATACTGATATACACCT
>NC_136912.1:520277-560277 GCF_949606895.1 Notothenia rossii | reverse complement strand
GAGAGAGAGAGTGGGTCTGGAGAGAGAGAGTGGGTCTGGAGAGAGAGAGAGGGTCTGGAGAGAGAGAGAGAGTGGTTCTGGAGAGAGAGAACTTAGCAGTCCGTAAAACGTTGAGCCATTGAAACAGTGGTGGTAGATACGTTGTTTGTTGTAAACATCATAAACACAAACAACAACAAGTACTTCCAGGTTGTGTTCCTGAATCTCCCGCTGGTCCAAACAGAGCAGGAGCAGCATGGTTCTTCAGAACCCTACGCTGAACATATCCACATGAATGCTGAAAGCTTTGGGAAGCTTTGTTTGGTGAAAGGCTGGCAGAGGGCGTGGCCTCTATCCCCACGTCAGAGTGGCAGAGGGCGTGGCCTCTATCCCCACGTCAGAGTGGCAGAGGGCGTGGCCTCTATCCCCACGTCAGAGTGGCAGAGGGCGTGGCCTCTATCCCCACGTCAGAGTACTCAGGAAGTAAACAATGGAAAAAGAGAAATGTCCAACGAGGCGTTCAGGGGCAGACAGGTCTTCTGTGTTAGAGTGTTACTCCCTACAGGGGGCACTCTGAGGGTCTGAGGGTCTGCAGACCGGTCACATGCAGACGCTACAGAACACAAGGGGACGGGTCAGAACCAGAGACGCAGGACATGGGACCTTTAAGAACTCATTTGAACGTATAGTTCTACTGAGCGATGGGAAAACTGACTATTAATTATTAACAAAGTAGTAAAATAACAAGAAATAAAATAAAATAAACAATTTAAAGTTTAAGGGAATTTAAATTCAGGAATCCCAGGTTTGAACTTTTAACAGTGTTCATGGGGGGGGGGCTCCTCCCTCTGTTTGCAGTGGGCGGTGTGTGTGTGTGTGTGTGTGTGTGTGTGTGTGTGTGTGTGTGTGTGTGTGTGTGTGTGTGTGTGTGTGTGTGTGTGTGTGTGTGTGTGTGTGTGTGTGTGTGTGTGTGTGTGTGTGTGTGTGTGTGTGTGTGTGTGTGTGTGTGTGTGTGTGTGTGTGTGTGTGAAACAGAACAATCAGAGCAGCTTGTCGACACACACACACACACACCCTGACCTCTGGACTCTTCTTCTCTGTAAACACGCGGTCGTCTCGTCTTCGACCCTCCGAGCGTTTCTGGATTTGAGTCTTTTTTATTCTGGTCTGTCTCAGTCCTCTGGGGTCTCTGGTCTGTCTCAGTCCTCTGGGGTCTCTGGTCTGTCTCAGTCCTCTGGAGTCTCTGGTCTGTCTCAGTCCTCTGGAGTCTCTGGTCTGTCTCAGTCCTCTGGAGTCTCTGGTCTGTCTCAGTCCTCTGGAGTCTCTGGTCTGTCTCCGTACTCTGGAGTCTCTGGTCTGTCTCCGTCCTCTGGAGTCTCTGGTCTGTCTCCGTCCTCTGGAGTCTGGATCCAAAGGAAAGAGTCTCGATGAGCTGCAGCAGATCCAGAGACATTGGATATTAGATCATTAGTGTGTGATGGACGAGAGGCTCCTGGACTACAACCTGCTGGATGGACGCTTCAAGCAGCTGCAAGGTGAGGAAGAGGAGGAGGAGGAAGGTGTTTCTCAGAGCTCAGGGTACGAGACGCAGACAGAACCAGCTGCGAGTCGGACAGAGCTTTTGGTGTTAAAGAACTCACAGAAGTGATATAAGGGTTTGGACATGGAGACAGATGCTGTACATAGTGAACAAAGAGTGCGATGTGGGGTTGAGCCCCAGGGTGGGGGGGGGTGTGGTGTTCATGGGGGGGGGGGCTATACCAACAGCTGTGATACATATCTACTGACTTCTGTAAACAGAGAGTGCTGGTGATGATGGTCTTTATAGAAGATAGAAGATCGTGCTTTATTGATCCACTGAGAGGAAAGACCTCCTCGTTGGTCCTCGGTGGTCCTTGTTGGTCCTTGTTAGTCCTTGTGGTCCTCGGTGGTCCTCGGTGGTCCTCGGTGGTCCTCGGTGGTCCTTGTTGGTCCTCGTTGGTCCTTGTTGGTCCTTGTTAGTCCTCGTGGTCCTCGTCGGTCCTCGGTGGTCCTCGTTGGTCCTCGGTGGTCCTTGTTGGTCCTCGTTGGTCCTTGTTGGTCCTTGTTAGTCCTCGTGGTCCTCGTCGGTCCTCGGTGGTCCTCGTTGGTCCTCGTTGGTCCTCGGTGGTCCTCGTGGTCCTCGGTGGTCCTCTGTGGTCCTCGTGGTCCTCGGTGGTCCTCGTTGGTCCTCGGTGGTCCTCGTTGGTCCTCGTTGGTCCTCGGTGGTCCTCGGTGGTCCTCGTTGGTCCTCGTTGGTCCTCGTTGGTCCTCGTGGTCCTCGTTGGTCCTCGTTGGTCCTCGGTGGTCTCAGTCTACAGTATTTGATAAGTTGTTGTTTGAAATGTGCATCCTAGTCTCGGAGGTGTCCAGTTGTGGAGGAAGGTGCTTCAGCCTGTTGCTGTTTACTTGTTTACTTGTTTACTTGTTCTCAGTGAATGTTTTTGTTGAAATATTTGATTATTTTTGTAGAAAGTTTGTTGTTTCAGGGAATATCTTTTTTTTTTTACATACATGTTACACTTTTTGTTTTTTTTGCTCTTCCAATATATTTGTTTTTCATGTCCGGCGTTTTCTTAATGTTTTTATTGCAGATTGAAAAAGCTTTTACTTCAGGTGGAGGAAGTGTTCCCTGTGAGCGGCAGCAGGAAGTCATCTGTCGATGACCTTTGACCCCTCAGAGTTAAAGATTAAACTCAGTTTACTGCAGAGCGTTGTAAAAATAACTCTAGCAGAAACACACTGTAAGAAATTAACTTAACTAGCAGAAACACACTGTAAGAAATTAACTTAACTAGCAGAAACACACTGTAAGAAATTAACTTAACTCTAGCAGAAACACACTGTAAGAAATTAACTTAACTAGCAGAAACACACTGTAAGAAATTAACTTAACTAGCAGAAACACACTGTAAGAAATTAACTTAACTCTAGCAGAAACACACTGTAAGAAATTAACTTAACTCTAGCAGAAACACACTGTAAGAAATTAACTTAACTAGCAGTAACACACTGTAAGAAATTAACTTAGCTCTAGCAGAAACACACTGTAAGAAATTAACTTAACTTTAGCAGAAATACACTGGAAAACACAAGAAATGTATAATGTTTAAATATATATATTTTCTAAATTAATGCTTTAGAAACTTCAGAATAAAAGTTCATTACGACAGGAAGTACTTCAGAATAAAAGTTCAGTACGACAGGGAGTACTTAATAGTGCTTAATCCTAAGTACTTAGGAATATTAAATTATGAATTTGAATTTATTGAGAGCTGCTCTGATTGGCTGTCAAAGGTCAACTCCAGAATAACTCTTAAAGAACATCTGAAATATTATTTTAACACAAACCTCTCAAAATACCTGGAGATTAAAAAAAGAAAGACATGAAAAACAAATTCAATTTTTTTTGAGTGATTTCAAATTTTTGGTCAAAATATCTCAGCTTTTGTCTGAAAACATTCTCGGAACAACTGGATCCTTTTCTTAAGGTTAGTTTATATTATTTGTATATTTGAAGACACAGAGGCAATTCAAAGAGCTTCACTTAGGCACTTTGACAGAATTACTAAAAACAAAACAAAAACACAAACAAAGAAGACAATTCATAAAAGCAAGGAAATGATGAAAGTCTGCAGATAAAAGTGCAACGATAAGGAAAAGGATCTCAGGACAGCTGCATTCAGGAGAACGGGGTTTAAGAACATGGAGAAGAGGGGACACATGTTGATGTAGAAGAGACATGAAGAAGAGGGGACACATGTTGATGTAGAAGAGACATGAAGAAGAGGGGACACATGTTGATGTAGAAGAGACATGAAGAAGAGGGGACACATGTTGATATAGAAGAGACATGAAGAAGAGGGGACACATGTTGATGTAGTAGAGACATGAAGAAGAGGGGACACATGTTGATGTAGAAGAGACATGGAGAAGAGGGGACACATGTTGATGTAGAAGAGACATGGAGAAGAGGGGACACATGTTGATGTAGAAGAGACATGAAGAAGAGGGGACACATGTTGATGTAGAAGAGACATGGAGAAGAGGGGACACATGTTGATGTAGAAGAGACATGGAGAAGAGGGGACACATGTTGATGTAGAAGAGACATGAAGAAGAGGGGACACATGTTGATGTAGAAGAGACATGGAGAAGAGGGGACACATGTTGATGAAGAGGGGACATGGAGAAGAGGGGGACACATGTTGATGTAGGAAAGACATGAAGAAGAGGGGACACATGTTGATGAAGAGGGGATATGGAGAAGAGGGGACACATGGTGATGTAGAAGAGACATGGAGAAGAGGGGACACATGTTGATGTAGAGGGTACACATGTTGATGAAGAGGGGACACATGTTGATGTAGAAGAGACATGGAGAAGAGGGGACACATGTTGATGTAGAAGAGACATGGAGAAGAGGGGACACATGTTGATGTAGAAGAGACATGGAGAAGAGGGGACACATGTTGATGTAGAAGAGACATGGAGAAGAGGGGACACATGTTGATGTAGAAGAGACATGGAGAAGAGGGGACACATGTTGATGTAGAAGAGACATGAAGAAGAGGGGACACATGTTGATGTAGAAGAGACATGGAGAAGAGGGGACACATGTTGATGAAGAGGGGACACATGTTGATGTAGAAGAGACATGGAGAAGAGGGGACACATGTTGATGAAGAGGGGACACATGTTGATGTAGAAGAGACATGGAGAAGAGGAGACACATGTTGATGTAGTAGAGACATGAAGAAGAGGGGACACATGTTGATGTAGAAGAGACATGGAGAAGAGGGGACACATGTTGATGTAGAAGAGACATGGAGAAGAGGGGACACATGTTGATGTAGAAGAGACATGGAGAAGAGGGGACACATGTTGATGTAGAAGAGACATGAAGAAGAGGGGACACATGTTGATGTAGAAGAGACATGGAGAAGAGGGGACACATGTTGATGAAGAGGGGACATGGAGAAGAGGGGGACACATGTTGATGTAGGAAAGACATGAAGAAGAGGGGACACATGTTGATGAAGAGGGGATATGGAGAAGAGGGGACACATGTTGATGTAGAGGGTACACATGTTGATGAAGAGGGGACACATGTTGATGTAGAAGAGACATGGAGAAGAGGGGACACATGTTGATGTAGAGGGTACACATGTTGATGTAGAGGGTACACATGTTGATGTAGGAAAGACATGAAGAAGAGGGGACACATGTTGATGAAGAGGGGATATGGAGAAGAGGGGACACATGTTGATGTAGAGGGTACACATGTTGATGAAGAGGGGACACATGTTGATGTAGAAGAGACATGAAGAAGAGGGGACACATGTTGATGTAGAAGAGACATGGAGAAGAGGGGACACATGTTGATGTAGAAGAGACATGGAGAAGAGGGGACACATGTTGATGTAGAAGAGACATGGAGAAGAGGGGACACATGTTGATGTAGAAGAGACATGAAGAAGAGGGGACACATTTTGATGTAGAAGAGACATGGAGAAGAGGGGACACATGTTGATGTAGAAGAGACATGGAGAAGAGGGGACACATGTTGATGTAGAAGAGACATGGAGAAGAGGGGACACATGTTGATGTAGAAGAGACATGGAGAAGAGGGGACACATGTTGATGTAGAAGAGACATGAAGAAGAGGGGACACATGTTGATGTAGAAGAGACATGAAGAAGAGGGGACACATGTTGATGTAGAAGAGACATGAAGAAGAGGGGACACATGTTGATGTAGAAGAGACATGAAGAAGAGGGAACACATGTTGATGTAGAAGAGACATGAAGAAGAGGGGACACATGTTGATGTAGAAGAGACATGAAGAAGAGGGGACACATGTTGATGAAGAGGGAACACATGTTGATGTAGAAGAGACATGGAGAAGAGGGGACACATGTTGATGAAGAGGGGACACATGTTGATGTAGAAGAGACATGGAGAAGAGGGGACACATGTTGATGAAGAGGGGACACATGTTGATGTAGAAGAGACATGGAGAAGAGGGGACACATGTTGATGTAGAAGAGACATGGAGAAGAGGGGACACATGTTGATGTAGAAGAGACATAGAGAAGAGGGGACACATGTTGATGTAGAAGAGACATGGAGAAGAGGGGACACATGTTGACGTAGAAGAGACATGAAGAAGAGGGGACACATGTTGATGTAGAAGAGACATGGAGAAGAGGGGACACATGTTGATGTAGAAGAGACATGGAGAAGAGGGGACACATGTTGATGTAGAAGAGACATGGAGAAGAGGGGACACATGTTGATGTAGGAGAGACATGAAGAAGAGGGGACACATGTTGATGTAGAAGAGACATGAAGAAGAGGGGACACATGTTGATGTAGAAGAGACATGAAGAAGTGGGGACACACGTTGATGTAGAAGAGACATGGAGAAGAGGGGACACATGTTGATGTAGAAGAGGGGACACATGTTGATGTAGAAGAGACATGGAGAAGAGGGGACACATGTTGATGTAGAAGAGACATGAAGAAGAGGGGACACATGTTGATGTAGAAGAGACATGAAGAAGTGGGGACACATGTTGATGTAGAAGAGACATGGAGAAGAGGGGACACATGTTGATGTAGAAGAGACATGAAGAAGAGGGGACACATGTTGATGTAGAAGAGACATGAAGAAGTGGGGACACATGTTGATGTAGAAGAGACATGAAGAAGAGGGGACACATGTTGATGTAGAAGAGACATGAAGAAGAGGGGACACATGTTGATGTAGAAGAGACATGGAGAAGAGGGGACACATGTTGATGTAGAAGAGACATGGAGAAGAGGGGACACATGTTGATGTAGAAGAGACATGGAGAAGAGGGGACACATGTTGATGTAGAAGAGACATGAAGAAGAGGGGACACATGTTGATGTAGAAGAGACATGGAGAAGAGGGGACACATGTTGATGTAGAAGAGACATGAAGAAGAGGGGACACATGTTGATGTAGAAGAGACATGAAGAAGAGGGGACACATGTTGATGTAGAAGAGACATGAAGAAGAGGGGACACATGTTGATGTAGAAGAGACATGAAGAAGAGGGGACACATGTTGATGTAGAAGAGACATGAAGAAGAGGGGACACATGTTGATGTAGAAGAGACATGGAGAAGAGGGGACACATGTTGATGTAGAAGAGACATGAAGAAGAGGGGACACATGTTGATGAAGAGGGGACATGGAGAAGAGGGGACACATGTTGATGTAGAAGAGACATGAAGAAGAGGGGACACATGTTGATGTAGAAGAGACATGAAGAAGAGGGGACACATGTTGATGTAGAAGAGACATGAAGAAGAGGGGACACATGTTGATGTAGAAGAGACATGAAGAAGAGAGGACACATGTTGATGTAGAAGAGACATGAAGAAGAGAGGACACATGTTGATGTAGAAGAGACATGGAGAAGAGGGGACACATGTTGATGTAGAAGAGACATGGAGAAGAGGGGACACATGTTGATGTAGAAGAGACATGGAGAAGAGAGGACACATGTTGATGTAGAAGAGACATGAAGAAGAGGGGACACATGTTGATGTAGAAGAGACATGAAGAATAGGGGACACATGTTGATGTAGAAGAGACATGAAGAAGAGGGGACACATGTTGATGTAGAAGAGACATGGAGAAGAGAGGACACATGTAGATGTAGAAGAGACATGGAGAAGAGAGGACACATGTTGATGTAGAAGAGACATGGAGAAGAGGGGACACATGGTGATGTAGAAGAGACATGAAGAAGAGAGGACACATGTTGATGTAGAAGAGACATGGAGAAGAGGGGACACATGTTGATGTAGAAGAGGGGACACATGTTGATGTAGAAGAGACATGGAGAAGAGGGGACACATGTTGATGTAGAAGAGACATGAAGAAGTGGGGACACATGTTGATGTAGAAGAGACATGGAGAAGAGGGGACACATGTTGATGTAGAAGAGGGGACACATGTTGATGTAGAAGAGACATGAAGAAGAGGGGACACATGTTGATGTAGAAGAGACATGGAGAAGAGGGGACACATGTTGATGTAGAAGAGACATGAAGAAGAGGGGACACATGTTGATGTAGAAGAGACATGGAGAAGAGGGGACACATGTTGATGAAGAGGGGACATGGAGAAGAGGGGACACATGTTGATGTAGAAGAGACATGAAGAAGAGAGGACACATGTTGATGTAGCAGAGACATGGAGAAGAGAGGACACATGTTGATGTAGAAGAGACATGGAGAAGAGGGGACACATGTTGATGTAGAAGAGACATGAAGAAGAGGGGACACATGTTGATGTAGAAGAGACATGAAGAAGAGAGGACACATGTTGATGTAGAAGAGACATGAAGAAGAGAGGACACATGTTGATGTAGAAGAGACATGGAGAAGAGGGGACACATGTTGATGTAGAAGAGACATGGAGAAGAGGGGACACATGTTGATGTAGAAGAGACATGGAGAAGAGAGGACACATGTTGATGTAGAAGAGACATGGAGAAGAGGGGACACATGTTGATGTAGAAGAGACATGGAGAAGAGGGGACACATGTTGATGTAGGAGAGACATGAAGAAGAGGGGACACATGGTGATGTAGAAGAGACATGGAGAAGAGAGGACACATGTTGATGTAGAAGAGACATGGAGAAGAGGGGACACATGGTGATGTAGAAGAGACATGAAGAAGAGAGGACACATGTTGATGTAGAAGAGACATGAAGAAGAGGGGACACATGTTGATGTAGAAGAGACATGGAGAAGAGGGGACACATGTTGATGTAGAAGAGGGGACACATGTTGATGTAGAAGAGACATGGAGAAGAGGGGACACATGTTGATGTAGAAGAGACATGAAGAAGAGGGGACACATGTTGATGTAGAAGAGACATGAAGAAGAGGGGACACATGTTGATGTAGAAGAGACATGAAGAAGAGGGGACACATGTTGATGTAGAAGAGACATGAAGAAGTGGGGACACATGTTGATGTAGAAGAGACATGGAGAAGAGGGGACACATGTTGATGTAGAAGAGGGGACACATGTTGATGTAGAAGAGACATGAAGAAGAGGGGACACATGTTGATGTAGAAGAGGGGACACATGTTGATGTAGAAGAGACATGGAGAAGAGGGGACACATGTTGATGTAGAAGAGACATGAAGAAGAGGGGACACATGTTGATGTAGAAGAGACATGAAGAAGAGGGGACACATGTTGATGTAGAAGAGACATGAAGAAGAGGGGACACATGTTGATGTAGAAGAGACATGGAGAAGAGGGGACACATGTTGATGTAGAAGAGACATGGAGAAGAGGGGACACATGTTGATGTAGAAGAGACATGAAGAAGAGGGGACACATGGTGATGTAGAGAGACATGGAGAAGAGGGGACACATGTTGATGTAGAAGAGACATGAAGAAGTGGGGACACATGTTGATGTAGAAGAGACATGGAGAAGAGGGGACACATGTTGATGTAGAAGAGGGGACACATGTTGATGTAGAAGAGACATGAAGAAGAGGGGACACATGTTGATGTAGAAGAGACATGGAGAAGAGGGGACACATGTTGATGTAGAAGAGACATGAAGAAGAGGGGACACATGTTGATGTAGAAGAGACATGGAGAAGAGGGGACACATGTTGATGAAGAGGGGACATGGAGAAGAGGGGACACATGTTGATGTAGAAGAGACATGAAGAAGAGAGGACACATGTTGATGTAGCAGAGACATGGAGAAGAGAGGACACATGTTGATGTAGAAGAGACATGGAGAAGAGGGGACACATGTTGATGTAGAAGAGACATGAAGAAGAGGGGACACATGTTGATGTAGAAGAGACATGAAGAAGAGAGGACACATGTTGATGTAGAAGAGACATGAAGAAGAGAGGACACATGTTGATGTAGAAGAGACATGGAGAAGAGGGGACACATGTTGATGTAGAAGAGACATGGAGAAGAGGGGACACATGTTGATTTAGAAGAGACATGGAGAAGAGAGGACACATGTTGATGTAGAAGAGACATGGAGAAGAGGGGACACATGTTGATGTAGAAGAGACATGGAGAAGAGAGGACACATGTTGATGTAGAAGAGACTTGGAGAAGAGGGGACACATGTTGATGTAGAAGAGACATGGAGAAGAGGGGACACATGGTGATGTAGAAGAGACATGGAGAAGAGAGGACACATGTTGATGTAGAAGAGACATGGAGAAGAGGGGACACATGGTGATGTAGAAGAGACATGAAGAAGAGAGGACACATGTTGATGTAGAAGAGACATGAAGAAGAGGGGACACATGTTGATGTAGAAGAGACATGGAGAAGAGGGGACACATGGTGATGTAGAAGAGACATGAAGAAGAGAGGACACATGTTGATGTAGAAGAGACATGAAGAAGAGGGGACA
This sequence comes from Notothenia rossii, assembly GCF_949606895.1. NCBI lineage: Eukaryota > Metazoa > Chordata > Actinopteri > Perciformes > Nototheniidae > Notothenia > Notothenia rossii. Next base: position 549,826 of record NC_136912.1, on the reverse strand, counting down.
CATGTTGATGTAGAAGAGACATGAAGAAGAGGGGACACATGTTGATGTAGAAGAGACATGAAGAAGTGGATTTTATATAATAGGTGACCTTTAACAAAAGGTGTGTGTGTGTGTGTGTGTGTGTGTGTGTGTGTGTGTGTGTGTGTGTGTGTGTGTGTGTGTGTGTGTGTGTGTGTGTGTGTGTGTGTGTGTGTGTGTGTGTGTGCAGACGAGCGCGAGGCGGTGCAGAAGAAGACCTTCACTAAGTGGGTGAACTCTCACCTCTCCAGGGTGTCCTGCAGGATCTCAGACCTGTACCTGGACCTGAGGGATGGAAGGTCCCTCATCAAGCTGCTGGAGGTGCTGTCGGGGGAGAAACTGGTACACACTCTACACAACACACTCTACACAACACACTCTACACAACACACTCTACACAACACACTCTACACAACACACTCTACACAACACACTCTACACAACACACTCTACACAACACACTCTACACAACAAACTCTACACAACAAACTCTACACACACACTCTACACAACACACTCTACACAACACACTCTACACAACACACTCTACACAACACACTCTACACAACACACTCTACACAACACACTCTACACAACACACTGCACACAACACACTACACACACTCTACAGAACTAACGCTGTACACACACTGTGTGTCTCTCCATGTCCTCCAGCCAAAGCCCACTAAAGGCCGGATGAGGATCCACTGCCTGGAGAACGTGGACAAGGCTCTGCAGTTCCTGAAGGAGCAGAGAGTTCACCTGGAGAACATGGGCTGCCACGACATCGTGGACGGGAACCACCGCCTGACGCTGGGCCTCATCTGGACCATCATCCTGCGCTTCCAGGTAACACCACCACTTCCTGCATTACCACCACCACTTCCTGCAGTACCACCACCACTTCCTGTAGTACCACCACCACTTCCTGCAGTACCACCACCACTTCCTGCATTACCACCACCACTTCCTGCAGTACCACCACCACTTCCTGCAGTACCACCACCACTTCCTGCAGTACCACCACCACTTCCTGCAGTACCACCACCACTTCCTGCATTACCACCACCACTTCCTGCATTACCACCACCACTTCCTGCAGTACAGCCACCACTTCCTGCAGTACAGCCACCACTTCCTGCAGTACCACCACCACTTCCTGCAGTACCACCACCACTTCCTGCAGTACCACCACCACTTCCTGCAGTACCACCACCACTTCCTGCAGTACAGCCACCACTTCCTGCAGTACAGCCACCACTTCCTGCAGTACCACCACCACTTCCCGCAGTACCACCACCACTTCCTGCAGTACCACCACCACTTCCTGCAGTACCACCACCACTTCCTGCAGTACCACCACCACTTCTTGCAGTACCACCACCACTTCCTGAAGTACCACCACCACTTCCTGCAGTACCACCACCACTTCCTGCAGTACCACCACCACTTCCTGCAGTACCACCACCACTTCCTGTAGTACCACCACCACTTCCTGTAGTACCACCACCACTTCCTGCATTACCACCACCACTTCCTGCAGTACCACCACCACTTCCTGCATTACCACCACCACTTCCTGCATTACCACCACCACTTCCATTACTTTTTCTCAAAACATTGATTTTTTTCTTAAAATCCTGACTTTTTCACAAAATCTTGACTTTTTCTTAAAATTCTGACTTTTTCATAAAATCTTTCAAAATATTTTTCTTAAAACTTCACTTTTCACAAAATCTCAAAATTCTGGCTTTTTCTCTAAATTCAGACTTTTTCTCTAAATTCAGACTTCTCTGAATACTTAAAAATGTTAATAATCACTAGTCCCCGGCTTGAGCTTCAACATCAGGATCTGTGATCCTCTCCAGAATGGAAGTAGTCATCACATACAGAGCATCAACTAGTTCCTGAACAGTGTCCTTCACATGCTGATATCCAAGAGAGGGACACAGTCACAAGATGGAGGAATACCGGTTCTTGTAGCTAATCACACATCCTGTACTAAATACTCACTTTCTCAAAATCCTGACTTTTTCACAAAATCTTGACTCCTTCAAAATCCTGCATCTGATCTGTAGCTCTGTGTCACTGAGAGGACTGGAGCACAGAGGATGCTTCAGGCTGACTTTATTCCATCTCCATCAGATGGTTCAGATTCTCTGTCAGAGCACGCTTTGGGTCCAGAGGATGCTGTTGGAGCCTCTCAGGTTATTATGGTCTGTGAGTCAGAAAGTCTCTGACGGGGTGAGCACCAGCCTGTGAGCACGTTTCTGACAGGTGGAGCAGTTTGGATTTTAAAGCTGTCGACCAACACTTCTACCACGTAGTGTTGCAGGACTGTAGAAAAGACAACACGTGCTTATGGTACTCATCACGGTGTGTGTGTGTGTGTGTGTGTGTGTGTGTGTGTGTGTGTGTGTGTGTGTGTGTGTGTGTGTGTGTGTGTGTGTGTGTGTGTGTGTGTGTGTGTGTGTGTGTGTGTGTGTGTGTGTGTGTGTGTGTGTGTGTGTGTGTGTGTGTGTGTGTGTGTGTGTGTCTGTGTGTAGATCCAGGACATCATTGTGGATTGTGACGACAACAAAGAGAAGCGTTCAGCGAAGGATGCTCTGCTGCTCTGGTGCCAGATGAAGACCGCCGGGTGAGGCTCTAGAGCTTGATATATACCGTTCACTGTGAGCGTGTCTCTGAAAGGCGTGTCTCTCAAAGGCGTGTCTCTGAAAGGCGTGTCTCTGAAAGGCGTGTCTCTGAAAGGCGTGTCTCTGAAAGGCGTGTCTCTGAAAGGTGTGTCTGTTCCTCAGGTATCCAAACGTCAACATCCGCAACTTCAGCACCAGCTGGAGGGACGGCATGGCCTTCAACGCACTCATCCACAAGCACAGGTAACCTTTAGATAACTGACACACAGGTAACCTTTAGATAACTGACACACAGGTAACCTTTAGATAACTGACACACAGGTAACCTTCAGATAACCAACACACAGGTAACCTTCAGATAACTGACACACAGGTAACCTTCAGATAACTGACACACAGGTAACCTTTAGATAACTGACACACAGGTAACCTTTAGATAACTGACACACAGGTAACCTTTAGATAACTGACACACAGGTAACCTTCAGATAACTGACACACAGGTAACCTTTAGATAACTGACACACAGGTAACCTTTAGATAACTGACACACAGGTAACCTTTAGATAACTGACACACAGGTAACCTTCAGATAACTGACACACAGGTAACCTTTAGATAACTGACACACAGGTAACCTTCAGATAACTGACACACAGGTAACCTTTAGATAACTGACACACAGGTAACCTTCAGATAACTGACACACAGGTAACCTTTAGATAACTGACACACAGGTAACCTTCAGATAACTGACACACAGGTAACCTTTAGATAACTGACACACAGGTAACCTTTAGATAACTGACACACAGGTAACCTTCAGATAACTGACACACAGGTAACCTTTAGATAACTGACACACAGGTAACCTTTAGATAACTGACACACAGGTAACCTTTAGATAACTGACTCACAGGTAACCTTTAGATAACTGACACACAGGTAACCTTTAGATAACTGACACACAGGTAACCTTTAGATAACTGACACACAGGTAACCTTCAGATAACTGACATACAGGTAACCTTTAGATAACTGACACACAGGTAACCTTTAGATAACTGACACACAGGTAACCTTTAGATAACTGACACACAGGTAACCTTTAGATAACTGACACACAGGTAACCTTTAGATAACTGACACACAGGTAACCTTTAGATAACTGACACACAGGTAACCTTTAGACAACTGACACACAGGTAACCTTTAGATAACTGACACACAGGTAACCTTTAGACAACTGACACACAGGTAACCTTTAGATAACTGACACACAGGTAACCTTTAGATAACTAACACACAGGTAACCTTTAGATAACTGACACACAGGTAACCTTTAGACAACTGACACACAGGTAACCTTTAGATAACTGACACACAGGTAACCTTCAGACAACTGACACACAGGTAACCTTCAGATAACTGACACACAGGTAACCTTTAGATAACTAACACACAGGTAACCTTTAGATAAATGACACACAGGTAACCTTTAGACAACTGACACACAGGTAACCTTTAGATAACTGACACACAGGTAACCTTTAGATAACTGACACACAGGTAACCTTCAGATAACTGACACACAGGTAACCTTTAGATAACTGACACACAGGTAACCTTCAGATAACTGACACACAGGTAACCTTTAGATAACTGACACACAGGTAACCTTTAGATAACTGACACACAGGTAACCTTCAGATAACTGACATACAGGTAACCTTTAGATAACTGACACACAGGTAACCTTCAGATAACTGACACACAGGTAACCTTCAGATAACTGACACACAGGTAACCTTTAGATAACTGACACACAGGTAACCTTTAGATAACTGACACACAGGTAACCTTTAGATAACTGACACACAGGTAACCTTTAGATAACTGACACACAGGTAACCTTCAGATAACTGACACACAGGTAACCTTCAGATAACTGACACACAGGTAACCTTTAGATAACTGACACACAGGTAACCTTTAGATAACTGACACACAGGTAACCTTTAGACAACTGACACACAGGTAACCTTCAGATAACTGACACACAGGTAACCTTTAGATAACTGACACACAGGTAACCTTTAGACAACTGACACACAGGTAACCTTCAGATAACTGACACACAGGTAACCTTTAGATAACTGACACACAGGTAACCTTTAGATAAATGACACACAGGTAACCTTTAGATAAATGACACACAGGTAACCTTCAGATAACTGACACACAGGTAACCTTTAGATAACTGACACACAGGTAACCTTTAGATAACTGACACACAGGTAACCTTCAGATAACTGACACACAGGTAACCTTCAGATAACTGACACACAGGTAACCTTTAGATAACTGACACACAGGTAACCTTCAGATAACTGACACACAGGTAACCTTTAGATAACTGACACACAGGTAACCTTTAGATAACTGACATACAGGTAACCTTTAGATAACTGACACACAGGTAACCTTTAGATAACTGACACACAGGTAACCTTTAGATAACTGACATACAGGTAACCTTCAGATAACTGACTCACAGGTAACCTTTAGATAACTGACACACAGGTAACCTTTAGACAACTGACACACAGGTAACCTTCAGATAACTGACACACAGGTAACCTTCAGATAACTGACACACAGGTAACCTTCAGATAACTGACACACAGGTAACCTTTAGATAACTGACACACAGGTAACCTTTAGATAACTGACACACAGGTAACCTTCAGATAACTGACATACAGGTAACCTTTAGATAACTGACACACAGGTAACCTTTAGATAACTGACACACAGGTAACCTTCAGATAACTGACACACAGGTAACCTTTAGATAACTGACACACAGGTAACCTTTAGATAACTGACACACAGGTAACCTTCAGATAACTGACACACAGGTAACCTTTAGATAACTGACACACAGGTAACCTTTAGATAACTGACACACAGGTAACCTTTAGATAACTGACACACAGGTAACCTTTAGATAACTGACACACAGGTAACCTTTAGACAACTGACACACAGGTAACCTTTAGATAACTGACACACAGGTAACCTTTAGATAACTGACACACAGGTAACCTTCAGATAACTGACACACAGGTAACCTTTAGATAACTGACACACAGGTAACCTTTAGACAACTGACACACAGGTAACCTTTAGATAACTGACACACAGGTAACCTTTAGATAACTGACACACAGGTAACCTTCAGATAACTGACACACAGGTAACCTTTAGATAACTGACACACAGGTAACCTTTAGATAACTGACACACAGGTAACCTTTAGATAACTGACATACAGGTAACCTTTAGATAACTGACACACAGGTAACCTTCAGATAACTGACATACAGGTAACCTTTAGATAACTGACACACAGGTAACCTTTAGATAACTGACACACAGGTAACCTTTAGATAACTGACACACAGGTAACCTTTAGATAACTGACACACAGGTAACCTTTAGATAACTGACACACAGGTAACCTTTAGATAACTGACATACAGGTAACCTTTAGATAACTGACACACAGGTAACCTTTAGATAACTGACACACAGGTAACCTTTAGATAACTGACATACAGGTAACCTTCAGATAACTGACACACAGGTAACCTTCAGATAACTGACACACAGGTAACCTTCAGATAACTGACACACAGGTAACCTTCAGATAACTGACACACAGGTAACCTTTAGATAACTGACACACAGGTAACCTTTAGATAACTGACATACAGGTAACCTTTAGATAACTGACACACAGGTAACCTTCAGATAACTGACACACAGGTAACCTTCAGATAACTGACACACAGGTAACCTTCAGATAACTGACACACAGGTAACCTTCAGATAACTGACACACAGGTAACCTTCAGATAACTGACACACAGGTAACCTTTAGATAACTGACACACAGGTAACCTTTAGACAACTGACACACAGGTAACCTTCAGATAACTGACACACAGGTAACCTTCAGATAACTGACACACAGGTAACCTTCAGATAACTGACACACAGGTAACCTTCAGATAACTGACACACAGGTAACCTTCAGATAACTGACACACAGGTAACCTTTAGATAACTGACACACAGGTAACCTTTAGATAACTGACACACAGGTAACCTTTAGATAACTGACACACAGGTAACCTTTAGATAACTGACACACAGGTAACCTTTAGATAACTGACACACAGGTAACCTTTAGATAACTGACATACAGGTAACCTTCAGATAACTAACACACAGGTAACCTTTAGATAACTGACACACAGGTAACCTTCAGATAACTGACACACAGGTAACCTTTAGATAACTGACACACAGGTAACCTTTAGATAACTGACATACAGGTAACTTTCAGATAACTAACACACAGGTAACCTTTAGATAACTGACACACAGGTAACCTTTAGATAACTAACACACAGGTAACCTTCAGATAACTGACATACAGGTAACCTTTAGATAACTGACACACAGGTAACCTTCAGATAACTGACATACAGGTAACCTTCAGATAACTGACATACAGGTAACCTTTAGATAACTGACACACAGGTAACCTTCAGATAACTGACACACAGGTAACCTTTAGATAACTGACATACAGGTAACCTTTAGATAACTGACACACAGGTAACCTTTAGATAACTAACACACAGGTAACCTTCAGATAACTGACACACAGGTAACCTTTAGATAACTGACACACAGGTAACCTTCAGATAACTGACACACAGGTAACCTTTAGATAACTGACATACAGGTAACGCAGTCTGTTATCTAAAGATATCTTCGTGAGATGAGCGTTTAACGGGCGACTTAATGGCATTTTCTTTGAGCTAAAAAAGTTGTTTGGATAAAGTGTTGTTAATAAAGTTGTGTAAATAAAGTGTTGTTAATAAAGTTGTGTAAATAAAGTGTTGTTAATAAAGTTGTCCCCGTGCTCAGGCCCGATCTCATCGACTTCGATAAGCTGAAGAAGTCGAACGCTCACCACAACCTCCAGGACGCTTTCAACCTGGCGGAGCAACACCTGGGCATCACCAAGCTGCTGGACCCCGAGGGTGACTTCCTGCTGCCCTTCACAATAAGAGCCCCTAAAGGACTGTATGTGTATATAGAGGGTGCAGTGATGACCTGTCTCTGTAGTTCCCCCCTGCAGGAAGCTGCTGTTCCCTCCGCTAAAAGGATCTCTCCAGAGGATTTAGGAAAATATCTAGAAATAAGATCAGTGGAAAACGAAGCTGTCTGATAAATGCACGTTCTGTTCAGCCGGATAATCTCCACATGTCTACTTTTATAATGTTCTAATCATAACTCTAATGTCCAGAAGCTAAATGCTAACGTGATGCTATAAAGGAGCTACAGCCGAGTCCAGCAGCACGAAAAACGATGGTTGTTACCAAGTGGCTGAATAGGACTACAGAAGTTGTGGAGGTCGTTGTACGTCATTACGCCGAACACGTAAACACTCCTCTAAGTTAGTTTCTGTTCTGCTTGAGAGCAAGTCCCTGCCTCCTGCAGACTGTTCAAACAAACGCTTCAACACAAGCACAAAGCGCCTCACCAGTCTGGTAGTACTGCAAGAGACGGATCACGTTTTGTTCAGTCGGATAATCTCCACTTGTCTACCCTACTTTTATCATTTTATAATCGTAAATCTAGTCGCCAGAAGCAAAATGCTAACGTGATGCGATAAAGGAACTACAGCAGGGTCGCTGCTTCAACGTCACGCCAACTTCAGATCCATATTCAAACACACAGATTCTAGATGGAAGGAGTTGAAGCGTTTGTTTGAACAGTCTGCAGGAGGCAGGGACTTGCTCTCAAGCAGAACAGAAACTAACTTAGAGGAGTGTTTACGTGTTCGGCGTCATGACGTACAACGGCCTCCACGACTTCTGTAGTCCTATTCAGCCACTTGGTAACAACCATCGCTTCTCAGACACGTCCACTCTTCAGAGATCACCAGTGGGGTCACTGCTGATGATTTAATGTAGAACAAAACGTGATCCGTCTCTTCGATGAGTCTCAACCACAGACCTTAGTTCAGATAGTTTCCTAAACCCTATGGAGAGATCCCATTGGCTCTGAGACCAGGGAACAGGAAGTGGAGAGATCCCATTGGCTCTGAGACCAGGGAGCAGGAAGTGGAGACATGCTGACTCACTTCCTTTAGGACTCGTCACTGCACCGCTCTATAGGAGCTCCTGCAGGTCTTTATATGTATATTTTATAATGTGTATTTGTTGCTCTACAGACATCAGCGTGGACCAGCCGGACGATAAGTCGGTGATCACCTACGTGGTGACGTACTACCACTACTTCTCCAAGATGAAGGCTCTGAAGGTGGAGGGGAAGCGCATCGGCAAGGTCAGGAACCTTCAAAATAAAAGATATTAAGGAACAGGAAACCTTCAACATGAGAGACAACCCGGACCCTCCTCACAGGAAGTAGTTAAAGTGTGTTCCCCCTGCAGGTGCTGGAGAACGCCATAGAGACGGAGAAGATGGTGGAGAAGTACGAGTCTCTGGCCTCAGATCTGCTGGAGTGGATCGAGCAGACCATCATCATCCTCAACAACAGGAAGTTCGCCAACGCCCTGCTGGGGGTCCAGCAGCAGCTGCAGGCCTTCAACACCTACCGGACCGCGGAGAAGCCCCCCAAGTAACCCCCCCACTATAAAGATATATATATACTCAATATCAGACTAACACCTACCGGACCGCGGAGAAGCCCCCCAAGTAACCCCCCCACTATAAAGATATATATATACTCAATATCAGACTAACACCTACCGGACCGCGGAGAAGCCCCCCAAGTAACCCCCCCACTATAAAGATATATATATACTCAATATCAGACTAACACCTACCGGACCGCGGAGAAGCCCCCCAAGTAACCCCCCCACTATAAAGATATATATATACTCAATATCAGACTAACACCTACCGGACCGCGGAGAAGCCCCCCAAGTAACCCCCCCCACTATAAAGATATATATATACTCAATATCAGACTAACACCTACCGGACCGCGGAGAAGCCCCCCAAGTAACCCCCCCACTATAAAGATATATATATACTCAATATCAGACTAACACCTACCGGACCGCGGAGAAGCCCCCCAAGTAACCCCCCCACTATAAAGATATATATATACTCAATATCAGACTAACACCTACCGGACCGCGGAGAAGCCCCCCAAGTAACCCCCCCACTATAAAGATATATATATACTCAATATCAGACTAACACCTACCGGACGGCGGAGAAGCCCCCCAAGTAACCCCCCCACTATAAAGATATATATATACTCAATATCAGACTAACACCTACCGGACCGCGGAGAAGCCCCCCAAGTAATCCCCCCACTATAAAGATATATATATACTCAATATCAGACTAACACCTACCGGACCACGGAGAAGCCCCCCAAGTAACCCCCCCCACTATAAAGATATATATATACTCAATATCAGACTAACACCTACCGGACCGCGGAGAAGCCCCCCAAGTAACCCCCCCACTATAAAGATATATATATACTCAATATCAGACTAACACCTACCGGACCGCGGAGAAGCCCCCCAAGTAACCCCCCCACTATAAAGATATATATATACTCAATATCAGACTAACACCTACCGGACCGCGGAGAAGCCCCCCAAGTAATCCCCCCACTATAAAGATATATATATACTCAATATCAGACTAACACCTACCGGACCACGGAGAAGCCCCCCAAGTAACCCCCCCCACTATAAAGATATATATATACTCAATATCAGACTAACACCTACCGGACCGCGGAGAAGCCCCCCAAGTAACCCCCCCACTATAAAGATATATATATACTCAATATCAGACTAACACCTACCGGACCGCGGAGAAGCCCCCCAAGTAACCCCCCCACTATAAAGATATATATATACTCAATATCAGACTAACACCTACCGGACCGCGGAGAAGCCCCCCAAGTAACCCCCCCCACTATAAAGATATATATATACTCAATATCAGACTAACACCTACCGGACCGCGGAGAAGCCCCCCAAGTAACCCCCCCACTATAAAGATATATATATACTCAATATCAGACTAACACCTACCGGACCGCGGAGAAGCCCCCCAAGTAACCCCCCCACTATAAAGATATATATATACTCAATATCAGACTAACACCTACCGGACCGCGGAGAAGCCCCCCAAGTAACCCCCCCACTATAAAGATATATATATACTCAATATCAGACTAACACCTACCGGACGGCGGAGAAGCCCCCCAAGTAACCCCCCCACTATAAAGATATATATATACTCAATATCAGACTAACACCTACCGGACCGCGGAGAAGCCCCCCAAGTAATCCCCCCACTATAAAGATATATATATACTCAATATCAGACTAACACCTACCGGACCACGGAGAAGCCCCCCAAGTAACCCCCCCCACTATAAAGATATATATATACTCAATATCAGACTAACACCTACCGGACCGCGGAGAAGCCCCCCAAGTAACCCCCCCACTATAAAGATATATATATACTCAATATCAGACTAACACCTACCGGACCGCGGAGAAGCCCCCCAAGTAACCCCCCCACTATAAAGATATATATATACTCAATATCAGACTAACACCTACCGGACCGCGGAGAAGCCCCCCAAGTAATCCCCCCACTATAAAGATATATATATACTCAATATCAGACTAACACCTACCGGACCACGGAGAAGCCCCCCAAGTAACCCCCCCCACTATAAAGATATATATATACTCAATATCAGACTAACACCTACCGGACCGCGGAGAAGCCCCCCAAGTAACCCCCCCACTATAAAGATATATATATACTCAATATCAGACTAACACCTACCGGACCACGGAGAAGCCCCCCAAGTAACAGAATCTGCTGAGAAGAGGAACATCTACATCTACACTCTCGTTCTCTGCACTGTGACCCCCCCCCCCCTCTAACTGGTGTGTGTGTGTGTGTGTGTGTGTGTGTGTGTGTGTGTGTGTGTGTGTGTGTGTGTGTGTGTGTGTGTGTGTGTGTGTGTGTGTGTGTGTGTGTGTGTGTGTGTGTGTGTGTGCAGGTTCACGGAGAAGGGGAACCTGGAGGTCCTGCTGTTCACCATCCAGAGTAAAATGAGAGCCAACAACCAGAAGGTGTTCACACCGCGAGAGGGGAAGCTGATCTCAGACATCAACAAGGTGAGAGCTGCTCCCCTCGCGCTGAGGCACTAGCTTCTCTAAAGGTAGCCCCCCCCCACTCTTCCAGCTGTTACTCAGGACATGTCTCTGAAGTGTCCTGCTTCATCCCCAAACAGATCCTTGTAGCCCCGCCCCCTCTCTTCCAGCTGTTACTAAGGACATGTCTCTGAAGTGTCCTGCTCCAAACCCCAAACAGATCCTTGTAGCCCCCCCCCCTCTCTCTTCCAGCTGTTACTAAGGACATGTCTCTGAAGTGTCCTGCTCCAAACCCCAAACTGATCCTTGTAGCCCCCCCCCCTCTTCCAGCTGTTACTAAGGACATGTCTCTGAAGTGTCCTGCTCCAAACCCCAAACAGATCCTTGTAGCCCCCCCCCCCTCTTCCAGCTGTTACTAAGGACATGTCTCTGAAGTGTCCTGCTCCAAACCCCAAACAGATCCTTGTAGCCCCCCCCCCCTCTCTTCCAGCTGTTAATAAGGACATGTCTCTGAAGTGTCCTGCTCCAAACCCCAAACAGATCCTTGTAGCCCCCCCCCCTCTCTCAGCTGTTACTAAGGACATGTCTCTGAAGTGTCCTGCTCCAAACCCCAAACAGATCCTTGTAGCCCCCCCCCCCCCCTCTTCCAGCTGTTACTAAGGACATGTCTCTGAAGTCTCCTGCTCCAAACCCCAAACAGATCCTTGTAGCCCCCCCCCCTCTCTTCCAGCTGTTACTAAGGACATGTCTCTGAAGTGTCCTGCTCCAAACCCCAAACAGATCCTTGTAGCCCCCCCCCCTCTCTTCCAGCTGTTACTAAGGACATTTCTCTGAAGTGTCCTGCTCCAAACCCCAAACAGATCCTTGTAGCCCCCCCCCCCTCTCTTCCAGCTGTTACTAAGGACATGTCTCTGAAGTGTCCTGCTCCAAACCCCAAACAGATCCTTGTAGCCCCCCCCCCCTCTCTTCCAGCTGTTACTAAGGACATGTCTCTGAAGTGTCCTGCTCCAAACCCCAAACAGATCCTTGTAGCCCCCCCCCCCCTCTCTCCCAGCTGTTACTAAGGACATGTCTCTGAAGTGTCCTGCTCCAAACCCCAAACAGATCCTTGTAGCCCCCCCCCCCTCTCTTCCAGCTGTTACTAAGGACATGTCTCTGAAGTGTCCTGCTCCAAACCCCAAACAGATCCTTGTAGCCCCCCCCCCTCTCTCAGCTGTTACTAAGGACATGTCTCTGAAGTGTCCTGCTCCAAACCCCAAACAGATCCTTGTAGCCCCCCCCCCCCTCTCTCCCAGCTGTTACTAAGGACATGTCTCTGAAGTGTCCTGCTCCAAACCCCAAACAGATCCTTGTAGCCCCCCCCCCCTCTCTCAGCTGTTACTAAGGACATGTCTCTGAAGTGTCCTGCTCCAAACCCCAAACAGATCCTTGTAGCCCCCCCCCCCCTCTCTCAGCTGTTACTAAGGACATGTCTCTGAAGTGTCCTGCTCCAAACCCCAAACAGATCCTTGTAGCCCCCCCCCCTCTCTTCCAGCTGTTACTAAGGACATGTCTCTGAAGTGTCCTGCTCCAAACCCCAAACAGATCCTTGTAGCCCCCCCCCCCTCTCTTCCAGCTGTTACTAAGGACATGTCTCTGAAGTGTCCTGCTCCAAACCCCAAACAGATCCTTGTAGCCCCCCCCTCTCTTCCAGCTGTTACTAAGGACATGTCTCTGAAGTGTCCTGCTCCAAACCCCAAACAGATCCTTGTAGCCCCCCCCCCCTCTCTCCCAGCTGTTACTAAGGACATGTCTCTGAAGTGTCCTGCTCCAAACCCCAAACAGATCCTTGTAGCCCCCCCCCCTCTCTCAGCTGTTACTAAGGACATGTCTCTGAAGTGTCCTGCTCCAAACCCCAAACAGATCCTTGTAGCCCCCCCCCCCCTCTCTTCCAGCTGTTACTAAGGACATGTCTCTGAAGTGTCCTGCTCCAAACCCCAAACAGATCCTTGTAGCCCCCCCCCCTCTCTCCCAGCTGTTACTAAGGACATGTCTCTGAAGTGTCCTGCTCCAAACCCCAAACAGATCCTTGTAGCCCCCCCCCCCTCTCTCAGCTGTTACTAAGGACATGTCTCTGAAGTGTCCTGCTCCAAACCCCAAACAGATCCTTGTAGCCCCCCCCCCCTTTCTTCCAGCTGTTACTAAGGACATGTCTCTGAAGTCTCCTGCTCCAAACCCCAAACAGATCCTTGTAGCCCCCCCCCCCCCTCTCTTCCAGCTGTTACTAAGGACATGTCTCTGAAGTGTCCTGCTCCAAACCCCAAACAGATCCTTGTAGCCCCCCCCCCTCTCTTCCAGCTGTTACTAAGGACATGTCTCTGTAGTGTCCTGCTCCAAACCCCAAACAGATCCTTGTAGCCCCCCCCCCCTCTCTTCCAGCTGTTACTAAGGACATGTCTCTGAAGTGTCCTGCTCCAAACCCCAAACAGATCCTTGTAGCCCCCCCCCCTCTCTTCCAGCTGTTACTAAGGACATGTCTCTGAAGTGTCCTGCTTCAAACCCCAAACAGATCCTTGTAGCCCCCCCCCCCTCTCTTCCAGCTGTTACTAAGGACATGTCTCTGAAGTGTCCTGCTCCAAACCCCAAACAGATCCTTGTAGCCCCCCCCCCTCTCTTCCAGCTGTTACTAAGGACATGTCTCTGAAGTGTCCTGCTCCAAACCCCAAACAGATCCTTGTAGCCCCCCCCTCTCTTCCAGCTGTTACTAAGGACATGTCTCTGAAGTGTCCTGCTCCAAACCCCAAACAGATCCTTGTAGCCCCCCCCCTCTCTTCCAGCTGTTACTAAGGACATGACTCTGAAGTGTCCTGCTCCAAACCCCAAACAGATCCTTGTAGCCCCCCCCCCCCTCTCTTCCAGCTGTTACTAAGGACATGTCTCTGAAGTGTCCTGCTCCAAACCCCAAACAGATCCTTGTAGCCCCCCCCCTCTCTTCCAGCTGTTACTAAGGACATGACTCTGAAGTGTCCTGCTCCAAACCCCAAACAGATCCTTGTAGCCCCCCCCCTCTCTTCCAGCTGTTACTAAGGACATGTCTCTGAAGTGTCCTGCTCCAAACCCCAAACAGATCCTTGTAGCCCCCCCCCCTCTCTTCCAGCTGTTACTAAGGACATGTCTCTGAAGTGTCCTGCTCCAAACCCCAAACAGATCCTAGTAGCCCCCCCCCCTCTCTTCCAGCTGTTACTAAGGACATGTCTCTGAAGTGTCCTGCTCCAAACCCCAAACAGATCCTTGTAGCCCCCCCCCCTCTCTTCCAGCTGTTACTAAGGACATGTCTCTGAAGTGTCCTGCTCCAAACCCCAAACAGATCCTTGTAGCCCCCCCCCCTCTCTTCCAGCTGTTACTAAGGACATGTCTCTGAAGTGTCCTGCTCCAAACCCCAAACAGATCCTTGTAGCCCCCCCCCTCTTTTCTAGCTGTTACTAAGGACATGTCTCTGTAGTGTCCTGCTCCAAACCCCAAACAGATCCTTGTAGCCCCCCCCCCTCTCTTCCAGCTGTTACTAAGGACATGTCTCTGAAGTGTCCTGCTCCAAACCCCAAACAGATCCTTGTAGCCCCCCCCCCCCTCTCTTCCAGCTGTTACTAAGGACATGTCTCTGAAGTGTCCTGCTCCAAACCCCAAACAGATCCTTGTAGCCCCCCCCCCCCTCTCTTCCAGCTGTTACTAAGGACATGTCTCTGAAGTGTCCTGCTCCAAACCCCAAACAGATCCTTGTAGCCCCCCCCCTCTCTCTTCCAGCTGTTACTAAGGACATGTCTCTGAAGTGTCCTGCTCCAAACCCCAAACAGATCCTTGTAGCCCCCCCCCCCCTCTCTTCCAGCTGTTACTAAGGACATGTCTCTGAAGTGTCCTGCTCCTAACCCCAAACAGATCCTTGTAGCCCCCCCCCTCTCTCTTCCAGCTGTTACTAAGGACATGTCTCTGAAGTGTCCTGCTCCAAACCCCAAACAGATCCTTGTAGCCCCCCCCCTCTCTCTTCCAGCTGTTACTAAGGACATGTCTCTGAAGTGTCCTGCTCCAAACCCCAAACAGATCCTTGTAGCCCCCCCCCCTTCTCTTCCAGCTGTTCCTATAGAGCTGACTCTGGGTCAGTAGCTTCAGAGAGAGAGTAGATCTCATCAGAAAGTGTCTTTAGCATGATAGGAGAGCTTTAAAACAGAGATGAGGTTATGGAGCAAGTCCTCTCAGTCTGGGTGGGGTCAGTAAGTCAGACCCCCCTGTGTTAGATAGTGATGTTGAGGGGGGCTGTCGGCCCTCTGGAGGTCTTCATGCAGCCTCTGTAATGACGCTGTCCCCCGTCAGGCGTGGGAGCGTCTGGAGAAGGCGGAGCATGAGCGGGAGCTGGCTCTGAGGATGGAGCTGATTCGTCAGGAGAAGCTGGAGCAGCTCGCCAGGCGCTTCGACAGGAAGGCGGCCATGAGAGAGACGTGGCTGAGCGAGAACCAGAGGCTGGTGTCGCAGGTGAGACAGGAATATCATTCTCCTCTGGATGTCGGGAAATGTTTTGTTTTGATAAACTGGATGCATTCAATCCTGTTTATTTGTGTATTCAATATCCAGTATATACCCTATAGATAGATATCCTTCCTTGTTATTCATCATCAGAGCATATTATCTGCTCCGGCTGATTTGCATATCTTTATTGTATAAAATGTGATTGTTCTTCTGATTCATGTCACATCTGCATGCTGCTGGGACAGACTCCTCAATTGGGATCCATAGAGTATATATTATCTTAAACTCAATGAACATCTCCAGTAATCCTTTCCAGGATGTATGTTCCTCCTAACGTGATGAAATGTCTCCGCAGGATAACTTTGGCTTCGACCTGCAGGCGGTGGACGCGGCCACCAAGAAGCACGAGGCCATCGAGACGGACATCACGGCGTACGAGGAGCGCGTCCAGGCCGTCCTATCGGTGGCCCGGGAGCTGGAGGCGGAGTCTTACCACGACATCAAGCGCGTGGCGGCCAGGAAGGAGAACGTGGTGCGGCTGTGGGAGTATCTGCTGGAGCTGCTGAAGGCCCGCCGGCTGCGGCTGGAGACCAACCTGGGGCTGCAGAGGGTCTTCCAGGAGATGCTGCACATCATGGACTGGATGGACGAGATGAAGGTCAGGCAACTGCACCGTCCAGTCAAAAGTCAAAGTCAACTTCATTGTCAATCTTTCAGTTTGTGTGTACAGAGAGATCCAAATACCGTTTCCCACAATCCCGAATACAGAAATACAAAGATATATAAAAATATGTATGCAAACATGTATATCTATATATACACAATCAACAGACACATTTATACACATGCACACATTAAGACATAAATACAAACACAACAATCAATGAATACACAATAACAGTCACAGAGAAGGTACATTAATACTTAATATGTGAGATCAGATAGAACTTTATTTATCCCCGAGGGGAGATTCAGGCGTTCAGAGCAGCTCAGAGTTAAAAACAGGATTCACAGAAGGTAAAGGTCAAATACATCAACACAAATTCAAATAATAATACAGCAAAAAATGAAATGATAAAGTAACAATTGAAACAAGATATCACAGTAAAGAGTGGAGCATTCGTACTAACCAGTGGCGGCGCTAGGGGGTGGCTACTTGGGCTCAAGCCCCGGATGTTTTCTGAAAAGCCCCGGATGTTTCACGTAAAGCACTTTAAAAAAAATAAACCTCCCGTGAGTAATGTGCAGTTCCAGAGTCCAACAGAGAGGCAGCAGCTGCGGGACAGTAGCCTGCGCACTGCGTAGCCATCCCTGTCCTGAAGAAGAAGTGATCCTTCTAGCGTGAAGAGTAGCCCAGCTGCGATGCTCCGGCGAGTCCACAGTTCATGAGCATGCTCCCCTAGCACCCCCCGCTCAACAACTTCAACATTCTGAAATGTTAAATATATGTATATATATATATATATCTGTGTATATATATATCTGTATATATATATAAGTGTGCAGATGTGGGTGCAGGCTAAAGACTTGAGAACAGTGCAGGTGTTATGTGGGTACAGTCCCGGGTTACAGTGGTACTCCTTGATTGCGGACACAAAGGAGAGTCCGAGGCGCTTGGTGCCCCTCAAATAACTGGACGGACGAGATGAAGGTCAGTCAACGTGCCAACAACATCTTCAGAGAACTGGTTTGGATGGAGCCGTGCTTCGTGGATCCGATGTAACACTCACAACATTAAAGAATAAGACAAAGAGGAATTCATAACACAGACACTATTGCTGTACAGCAGGATAAGAGACTGATGACCTTAGAGTCAATAGTCTAATGTCTGTAGACTAAGAATATCTGGCAGGTTATATAAACTTCAAACAGCACACGGAGCTGTCATGTTCTGACCTGATACAGTCATATGTTGCATCCTCTGTCCCCTCGAACTTCTAATGATCCCAGCAACCTTCTAGTTGAAAGACGACCGCACTCCCTCGAATTGTAGAGACAGGAAGTAGCCTCACCCTCTCTTCCTGTGTCCAGATGCTGCTGCTGTCTCAGGACTACGGGAAGCACCTGCTGGGCGTGGAGGACCTGCTGCAGAAACACGCCCTGGTGGAGGCCGACATCTCCATCCAGGCTGACCGCGTGAAGGCCGTCAGCTCCAACGCCACCCGGTTTTCCGTCAGCGACGCCGGTGAGCAGACCTGAAACTCTACAGGTTTTACTCTTCAACACGGAGCAGTGTCTTTCCTTTCCTTCAGACTAGAGAAGAACATCATGCAGGGTTTCTTTCACTAACTAATGCCTATAATAATAATAATAATAATAATATCTGTTATATATTTATACGTCTCTGTTTACTTCCTGTCAGGCTACAAGCCGTGCGACCCTCAGGTGATCGAGGACCGGGTCTCTCACCTGGAGTTCTGCTACCAGGAGCTGACCCAGCTGGCTGCGGAGCGCCGGGCCCGGCTGGAGGAGTCCCGCCGCCTCTGGAAGTTCTTCTGGGACATGGCGGAAGAGGAGGGCTGGATCCGGGAGAAGGAGCAGATCCTGTCCTCGTTGGAGAACGCCAAAGACCTGACGGGTTCTCTAAGACTGCTGAGTCAGCAGCGAGCGCTGGAGCACGAGATGAGCGGCCGCAACGGACTCCTGAAGAACACCATCGCCGAGGGCCAGGACATGGTGCGTGGGAAGAGACGGACCTGGGTCTTGAACCCTGACCTGAGCCAGCATGATGAGTAGTGATCTGCTTCTGATTCCTTGACTACAACATTGTATAACATTGTATTTCGTCACACTACCACAGGTGCAGGCCGGACACTTTGCCGCCACAAAGATCCAGGAGCGTGTGTGCGACCTGCAGGACCAGTGGGCGGCTCTGGAGCGCCTGGCAGCGGCGAGGAAGAGGAAGCTGGAGGAGGCTCTGGCGCTTCATCAGTTCCAGACGGACGCAGACGACGTGGACGCCTGGACGCTGGACGCCCTGCGCATCGTGTCCAGCGGAGAGACCGGCCACGACGAGTTCTCCACACAGGCGCTGGTCCGGAAGCACAAGGACGCGGCGGCGGAGGTCTCCAGCTACCGGTCCGTCATCGACTCGCTGCAGGAGCAGGCCGCCGCGCTGCCGGAGGAGGAGGCGCAGTCTGAGGAGGTCCGCGGGCGCCTGGCCGGCATCGAGGAGCGATACAAGGAGGTGTCGGAGCTGACGAAGCTGAGGAAGCAGGCGCTGCAGGACGCGCTGGCGCTCTACAAGATGTTCAACGAGGCTCACGCCTGCCAGGTCTGGATCGACGAGAAGGAGCAGTGGCTGAACAGCATGGAGATCCCCGAGAAGCTGGAGGACCTGGAGGTGATCCAGCACCGCTTCGAGAGCCTGGAGCCGGAGATGAACAACCAAGCGTCCCGGGTCGCCGTGGTGAACCAGATCGCCCGGCAGCTGAAGCACAACGGACACCCGAGCGAGACGGACATCAAGACGCAGCAGGACCAACTCAACAACAGGTAGGAACGACATTTCATAAAAAACACAGAAGGAGACTTTTTAAATGAAAATAAATGAATAATTTAAATGTATTTTACATTCAGCACACGTGATTGAAACACCGTAAGGATGCATTACTCTGTTAGAGTCTGTTAGAGTCTGCTAGAGTCTGTTAGAGTCTGTTAGAGTCTGTTAGAGTCTGCTAGAGTCTGTTAGAGTCTGTTAGAGTCTGCTAGAGTCTGCTAGAGTCTGTTAGAGTCTGTTAGAGTCTGTTAGAGTCTGCTAGAGTCTGCTAGAGTCTGTTAGAGTCTGTTAGAGTCTGTTAGAGTCTGCTAGAGTCTGTTAGAGTCTGTTAGAGTCTGTAAAGCTCCTGACACACCAAGCCGATTTCGGCCGTCGATGAGCGTAGTGTCGCCCTACTCAGATTGGTGTGTCCCGCCCCGTTGTGTCTTATCGGCCGTGCCGACACCTTCCGCCGCCGATTCGATATGTTGAATCTGGAGGCCGTCGGCCAAAGAAATCACTCTGATTGGCTGTTCAGCTAGCGAATCAGTGCATGAGAAGCGAAACGGAAGTGAGGGACCCAAACAAACTATTAAGAAGGCAAATCTGAGATTTGATTTAACTCCAGCTCTGGACTCAGGTTGGGGAAAGCCCCATGAGCTTCTCTCTGGAGAGGGAACATGGAACACGCTATGTGTTGTTTGTTTATATCACGCAGTCTGTTCTTCTTCTCTCGGTTATCACGCAGTCTGTCTTCAGGTTGCCTCTTTTGAATGACGAATACACACTACCGCCGCCTGCTGGTGAGGAGAGTTATTGCCACTCACGCATGCGCAGTGCGTACGTGCTGCTTGGCCGTCGTCTGCGGTGTGTTCCAGTGTGACACATGGCCAAGACGCAGAGACGCAAGGCCACGTTCTGTCGGGACGTGTTCTTTGGTGTCAGTTTGGTGTGTAAGGAGCTTTAGAGTCTGTTAGAGTCCTTCAGCCCTCAGAGTTTCAGAAGGCTGTGGGTCTACCTGTGGGTCTACCTGTGGGTCTACCTGTGGGTCTACCTGTGGGTCTACTTGTTGGTCTACCTGTGGTCTACCTGTAGGTCTACCTGTGGGTCTACCTGTGGGTCTACCTGTGGGTCCACCTGTGGGTCTACCTGTGGGTCTACCTGTAGGTCTACCTTTAGGTCTACCTGTGGGTCTACCTGTGGGTCCACCTGTGGGTCTACCTGTGGGTCTACCTGTGGGTCTACTTGTTGGTCTACCTGTGGTCTACCTGTAGGTCTACCTGTGGGTCTACCTGTGGGTCCACCTGTGGGTCTACCTGTGGGTCTACCTGTAGGTCTACCTTTAGGTCTACCTGTGGGTCTACCTGTGGGTCCACCTGTGGGTCTACCTGTGGGTCTACCTGTGGGTCTACTTGTTGGTCTACCTGTGGTCTACCTGTAGGTCTACCTGTGGGTCTACCTGTGGGTCCACCTGTGGGTCTACCTGTGGGTCTACCTGTGGGTCTACCTGTGGGTCTACCTGTGGGTCTACCTGTGGTCTACCTGTGGGTCTACCTGTGGGTCTACCTGTGGGTCTACCTGTAGGTCTACCTGTGGTCTACCTGTGGGTCTACCTGTGGGTCTACCTGTGGTCTACCTGTGGGTCTACCTGTAGGTCTACCTGTGGGTCTACCTGTGTTCTACCTGTGGGTCTACCTGTAGGTCTACCTGTGTGTCTACCTGTGTTCTACCTGTGGGTCTACCTTTGGAGTTTCTGATTGTCTCTCTGCTGCAGGTGGAGCCAGTTCAGAGATCTGGTGGACCTGAAGAAGGAGTCCCTGAACTCGGCGCTCGGCGTGCAGAACTACCACCTGGAGTGCAACGAGACCAAGTCCTGGATCAAAGAGAAGACCAAGGTGATCGAGTCCACGCAGGAGCTGAGCAACGACCTGACGGGTGTCATGGCACTGCAGCGCAAACTCACCGGCATGGAGCGAGATCTCGCCGCCATCGAGGACAAGCTGGGAGACCTGCGGGGTGAGGCGGAGAGTCTGGGCACAGAGCACCCGGACCAGGCCAAGGCCATCACGGGCCAGCTGGCGGAGATCACAGCGGTCTGGGAGGAGATGAAGAACACCCTGAAGACCCGCGAGGAGTCTCTGGGCGAGGCCAGGAAGCTGCAGCAGTTCCTGCGCGAGCTGGACGACTTCCAGTCCTGGCTGTCTCGCACACAGACCCTCATCGCCTCCGAGGACATGCCCAACACGCTGGCCGAGGCCGAGAAGCTGATGGCGCAGCACGAGGGCATCAAGAACGAGGTGCAGAACTACGAGGAGGACTACCAGAAGATGCGGGACATGGGCGAGCTGGTGACCCAGGGCCAGACGGACGCCCAGCATATGTTCCTGCGGCAGCGGCTGGATGCGCTGCACACCGGCTGGAACGAGCTGCACAAGATGTGGGAGAACCGGCAGAACCTTCTGACCCAGAGCCACGCATACCAGCTGTTCCTCAGGGACACCAAGCAGGTCGAGGCCTTCCTCAACAACCAGGTACGGGACACATTCGATCAGGATCCTGAGGCTCTAGAGATCAGGAGGGGCATAGGTTAGAGGACAGTAAAGTGATGCAGCTCTCTAACTTTCCTCACCTGTCCTCTCCTCACCTCTCCTCACCTGTCCTCCCCTCTCCTCACCTGTCCTCTCCTCACCTGTCCTCACCTGTCCTCACCTCTCCTCACCTGTCCTCCCCTCTTCTCCCCTGTCCTCACCTCTCCTCACCTGTCCTCTCCTCACCTGTCCTCTCCTCACCTGTCCTCTCCTCTCCTCACCTGTCCTCTCCTCACCTGTCCTCTCTTCTCCTCACCTCTCCTCACCTGTCCTCCCCTCTCCTCACCTGTCCTCTCCTCCCCTCCCCTTTCCTCACCTGTCCTCCCCTCTCCTCACCTCCCCTCTCCTCACCTCTCCTCACCTGTCCTCTCCTCCCCTCCCCTTTCCTCACCTGTCCTCCCCTCTCCTCACCTCCCCTCTCCTCTCCTCTCCTCACCTGTCCTCTCCTCCCCTCTCCTCACCTGTCCTCTCCTCTCCTCTCCTCACCTGTCCTCTCCTCACCTGTCCTCTCCTCGCCTCTCCCTGCAGGAGTACGTTCTGGCTCACACAGAGATGTCCTCCACGCTGGAAGGAGCTGAGGCAGCCATCAAGAAGCAGGAGGACTTCATGACCACGATGGACGCCAACGAGGAGAAGATAAACGGCGTGGTGGAGGCGGGGCGGCGTCTCGCCAGCGACGGGAACATCAACGCCGAGAGAATCCAGGAGAGAGTCGCCTCCATCGACGAGAGGTACGCCGAGAGGGCAGACACATCCTTTCCTCAAGTAGAAGTACACACATCCTTTCCTCAAGTAGAAGTACACACATCCTTTCCTCAAGTAGAAGTACACACATCCTTTCCTCAAGTAGAAGTACACACATCCTTTCCTCAAGTAGAAGTACACACATCCTTTCCTCAAGTAGAAGTACACACATCCTTTCCTCAAGTAGAAGTACAAACATCCTGTACTCAAGTAGAAGTACACACATCCTTTCCTCAAGTAGAAGTACACACATCCTGTACTCAAGTAGAAGTACACATCCTTTACTCAAGTAGAAGTACACACATCCTTTCCTCAAGTAGAAGTACACACATCCTTTCCTCAAGTAGAAGTACACACATCCTTTCCTCAAGTAGAAGTACACGCATCCTTTCCTCAAGTAGAAGTACAGATACTCCTGTTTAAAAATACTCTGGTGAAAGTAGAAGTACTGACTAAACTTCTTTCCTTGAGTGAAAGTAAAGAAGTATGGGCTTTGAAATGTACTTCAGTAAAAAGTACCCATAACTAGCAGCTAGGGGTGTAACGGTTTACAGAATTCACGGTTCGGTACGTACCTCGGTTTGGGGGTCACGGTTCGGTACGGGTTCGGTACGTACCTCGGTTTGGGGGTCACGGTTCGGTACGGGTTCGGTACAACTTGAAAAAGCAAAAAAAAGTCCCAAAGGCATAATTCCAGGTCTGTTGTTATTTATTTTGAACAGTAGTGCAAGTTTCAGTTTAAAAATAAGGAACTCTGACATTTTGAATAATTAACTTTATTACACTGTTAAAAACAAACCACAAGCAGTACCACACACACTCAGATGGCCATATTATCTATAATGGCTGATGTCAAACAAAAAGGTTCAATAAGCTGTAAAACTAAAAAGAATGTCTTGAAAATATTACAAAATAAATAATAAGAAATTGCTTCAAGAGCGCAGAGCCGTTTAAATATATACCAATAGCTTCCGTTATTTATTTTGGTCTCTCGGCTCTCTCTTATTGGCTTCTTAGAAACAGCGGGGATCAGCTGTTGAACTGCTGTTGTCTTTTGCCGGGCTCCGGTGATCGGCGCATCTGGGTGATGCCTTCTGATATGATTTAGCATGTTTGGCGTGTGGTCCCATTAGCATACCGCACCGCTGTCGAACAACGCCGACACACCTTCCTCGTCCGATCCACCACTCCCACTCCATCGTTATTGTAGTCCACAGGGAACCCGAAGTGTTCCCACACAGCTGGTTTAAAAGAAGCAGGTGGGTCTTCTAGCCAGTAGCTTAGGCAGAAATTTACTTTAGGGCGGGCCTTTATAAAATAGGATGGGCCAGTTTTTTCCAGGGGGAAAAATGACTTTAAAGGAGGCGTGGCCTATAATAATAACAACATGTAATAATGCCCATTGCCAAGCATCGTTGTAGCATTTGCCTCCGAATAATTGTCGAAGACCTGACTGACTGACCTTTTTCTCCCCAGGAAAGTACCACCTCTCTAGCAGGGACTAAAAAGGGGGGAAAAGGTTCTCATGAACTAAGTTCTAGTTCCGGATTGTTTTGGTGTGAACACAACATTTCAAGAACTATCTGAACTAAATTGGGAAAAGTACTTTGGTGGGAAAGCGCTTCATACTATCAGCCCTGAAGTACATAAGAATGTCTTTGTCCTGGGGTTGAACCTTTTGTCCCGTCTTTCTTCTAATTAAACATTCTACATCATACCACAATATTCTACAACACACACATTCGTAAAATGAATGGCCGATAGTTTCTTCTTGTAGATTACAAAATGTACAGGAATATTCAGTATCAAGTCCAGATCAGTGTCTCTTTGGCTGGATATATTGCGTGTACCATTTGAGACTAGCTGTCGTCTTCTCCTGGTTTAAGGAGAGTGAATCAAGTCTGAATCAAGCAGACTGCAACAGCTGATCTGTTAATTGCCTTTACCCACTTAGCCGTTAAATCCACATAAGAAACACATATATTGATCAGTTTTCTCATAGTGTAAGCACCTGTATTCAACCTTTAACATCGCCTCAGTATCGTTATCAGAGCTTCTTGCTATCTACTTATTTATATAAACAGTTATCACCGCAATAAACCCTGTTTAATGTTGTCTTAATGTGCATTATTTAATTTCATATTCTGTTCTTGTACAGATCATATTCTATTTACATGGATATAACTTCTTGCAAAATTTCTTATATTTGTATTTTTGTATGTTATTCTATATGTTGCATTGTGGGAGGAGCTCAGAGGCCAGTACTACAAAGCTGGTTCAACCTAACCTGGATATGTTTGAGTTAGCCGGTTGGCCTAATCCAAAACATACGCGCTCTCGCTAAGCGGTCCTACGACGCGGGTTATCAAGTGGATCGCTCAAGCCAGCCGTGTCCTATCTAGTTAGGAGCGCGTTCACATGAAAGGGGTGGTATCTGGAGCATTCGACCAATCACAAACATGGAGAAGCGTACTGACAGCGCAGCGTCATACTTCCTGAATGAAAAGTCAACTATAATATTAGACTTATGAAGAAGTTAAACTTTAAACATCCATGACTTAAACACTTGATCCAGGATCAAAGCCACATAGCTGCACCTGCAAGGTGAATACAGCTGGTAACAGAACAAGTGTTTGAATGCGTACATGAACAGGTTTATGATATCACTGCCCCGTCTAAGACACCATCTGACTTTCATTACATTTGACTCGAGTGTTTCCTCAACTTAATGTGTTGCTTCAAATAATCCTTCTGCATCCAGTATGTGACACTGTGAGTGTTGCACGGCCAGATACGGCTCAGCTGACTCAGATAAGGAGATGATACATTATGATGTGATATGCCGCGGACTGTACTTAATGTTACTCTGATCCGGTTACTTATGTTGTGGCAGATATCTAAGTAAGCTTTCTTAACGCTAATGTTCTAATAGTCAGATTGCTCTGAAGATGGGAGGTGATATTCTATTCATGTTCACGTTCACACAGTCGCTGATTTCTGCCGGCCGTCTTTCCTGCAACGGCAGCTTTTCTGTATTTCCTTTCTCCTGTAATATGACTTGATCGCTTTAAACTCTGCACACTGAGCTCTGATTGGTCAGCAGGCAGTGCTTTCACTGAGTTGAGCTCTGAGCCTGCATCCTAACCTGCTCCGGGGCAGGTTAGCTGCTCAGCATCAGTTACCATGGAGATCTAGCCTGCTAAAAAGAGAACCAGCTTCGTAGGGCCGGAAACCCAGAGTTTACCTGAAGTTAGCCGCTAAGAGAACATCCTGCTTCGTGGTAGGCTACAGGCCCCAGGTCAGAAGAATGTCATCTCTACCCTGAAGCTGCTGAGCATCTGATGAGAACACCTTTGAATCTTGAATGATCACACATATTGTGATAAGGAGGAGTAGGAGTGTTGCACTTCCTGCTGTTATTAGATATTGAAGCCTGCAGCCAATCAGCATGCAGTCTCCTCTCTGATTGGTCGTCCATGTTTCAGGCACAAGAAGAACCGCGAGGTGGCGGTGGAGCTGCTGATGAGGCTGAAGGACAACAGAGACCTGCAGAGGTTCCTGCAGGACTGCCAGGAGGTAACTCTTTATCTCAGGCTCTATCCATTCACATGCCCTTCCCAGAATGCAGCAGTTACATAACAGTGTCTTTAAACGCTGCACGAGTCTCTGACGGTGTGTTGTTGTGTTGTTGTGTAGCTGACGGTGTGTTGTTGTGTTGTTGTGCAGCTGACTCTGTGGATCAACGAGAAGATGCTGAGTGCTCAGGACCTGACGTACGACGAGGCCCGGAACCTGCACAGCAAGTGGCTGAAGCACCAGGCCTTCATGGCCGAGCTGCAGAGCAACAAGGAGTGGCTGGACCAGACCCAGAAGGTGAGAGACACTGAGGAACCTGAACCCTGACCTGAGTCAGCATTATGAGTCCTGAACCCTGAGTCAGCATTATGAGTCCTGAACCCTGAGTCAGCATTATGAGTCCTGAACCCTGAGTCAGCATTATGAGTCCTGAACCCTGAGTCAGCATTATGAGTCCTGAACCCTGAGTCAGCATGATGAGTCCTGAACCCTGACCTGAGTCAGCATTATGAGTCCTGAACCCTGACCTGAGTCAGCATTATGAGTCCTGAACCCTGAGTCAGCATCATGAGTCCTGAACCCTGAGTCAGCATTATGAGTCCTGAACCCTGAGTCAGCATTATGAGTCCTGAACTCTGAGTCAGCATTATGAGTCCTGAACCCTGAGTCAGCATTATGAGTCCTGAACCCTGACCTGAGTCAGCATTATGAGTCCTGAACCCTGAGTCAGCATTATGAGTCCTGAACCCTGAGTCAGCATTATGAGTCCTGAACCCTGACCTGAGTCAGCATTATGAGTCCTGAACCCTGAGTCAGCATTATGAGTCCTGAACCCTGAGTCAGCATTATGAGTCCTGAACCCTGAGTCAGCATTATGAGTCCTGAACCCTGAGTCAGCAGTATGAGTCCTGAACCCTGAGTCAGCATTATGAGTCCTGAACCCTGAGTCAGCATTATGAGTCCTGAACCCTGAGTCAGCATTATGAGTCCTGAACCCTGAGTCAGCATTATGAGTCCTGAACCCTGAGTCAGCATTATGAGTCCTGAACCCTGAGTCAGCATTATGAGTCCTGAACCCTGAGTCAGCATCATGAGTCCTGAACCCTGACCTGAGTCAGCATTATGAGTCCTGAACCCTGAGTCAGCATTATGAGTCCTGAACCCTGAACCCTGAGTCAGCATGATGAGTCCTAAACAAAAGAAAGTACCATAGATTACCCTGATGATTGATTACCCTGTTGATTGATTGCCCTGATGATTGATTACCCTGTTGATTGATTACCCTGATGATTGATTACCCTGATGATTGATTACCCTGTTGATTGATTACCCTGATGATTGATTACCCTGATGATTGATTACCCTGTTGATTGATTACCCTGATGATTGATTACCCTGTTGATTGATTACCCCGATGATTGATTACCCTGTTGATTGATTACCCTGTTGATTGATTACCCTGATGATTGATTACCCTGTTGATTCATTACCCTGTTGATTCATTACCCTGTTGATTGATTACCCTGATGATTGATTACCCTGATGATTGATTACCCTGATGATTGATTGCCCTGATGTGTGTCTGCAGGACGGCCGGCTGCTGGTGTCAGAGAAGCCGGAGACGGAGGCCGTGGTGACGGAGAAGCTATCAGATCTACACGCCATGTGGGCGGAGCTTGAGTCCACCACTCAGACCAAAGCTCAGTGTCTGTTCGACGCCAACAAGGCGGAGCTCTTCACTCAGAGCTGCACAGACCTGGACGAGTGGATGGGAAGCATGGAGGGTCAAATCCAGTCTGATGACTACGGGAAAGACCTGACCTCCGTCAACATCCTGCTGAAGAAACAACAGGTACACACACTGTCACACTGTCACACACACACACACACACACACACACACACACACACACACACACACACACACACAGCATACACACACAGACACACACACACACACACACACACACACACACACACACACACACACACACAGCATACACACACACACACACACACACACACACACACACACACACACACACACACACGCTGGAGAAGCAGGTGGAGGGTTAATAACTACCTGTCTGTCCCCCAGACGCTGGAGAAGCAGGTGGAGGGTTAATAACTTCCTGTCTGTCCCCCAGACGCTGGAGAAGCAGGTGGAGGGTTAATAACTACCTGTCTGTCCCCCAGATGCTGGAGAAGCAGGTGGAGGGTTAATAACTACCTGTCTGTCCCCCAGATGCTGGAGAAGCAGGTGGAGGGTTAATAACTACCTGTCTGTCCCCCAGATGCTGGAGAAGCAGGTGGAGGGTTAATAACTACCTGTCTGTCCCCCAGATGCTGGAGAAGCAGGTGGAGGGTTAATAACTACCTGTCTGTCCCCCAGATGCTGGAGAAGCAGGTGGAGGGTTAATAACTACCTGTCTGTCCCCCAGATGCTGGAGAAGCAGGTGGAGGGTTAATAACTACCTGTCTGTCCCCCAGATGCTGGAGAAGCAGGTGGAGGGTTAATAACTTCCTGTCTGTCCCCCAGATGCTGGAGAAGCAGGTGGAGGGTTAATAACTACCTGTCTGTCCCCCAGATGCTGGAGAAGCAGGTGGAGGGTTAATAACTACCTGTCTGTCCCCCAGATGCTGGAGAAGCAGGTGGAGGTGCGGCAGCGGGAGGTGGGCCAGCTGCAGAGCCAGGTGAAGGCTCTGGGACAGGAGGAGCAGGACACAGAGGAGGTGGACGGACGGAGACAGCTGCTGGA
>NC_136912.1:512777-515277 GCF_949606895.1 Notothenia rossii | reverse complement strand
TGAACTGTAGAGAGTAGAAGTACACCATGTACCTCTGAACTGTAGAGAGTAGAAGTACACCATGTACCTCTGAACTGTAGAGAGTAGAAGTACACCATGTACCTCTGAACTGTAGAGAGTAGAAGTACACCATGTACCTCTGAACTGTAGTGAGTAGAAGTACACCATGTACCTCTGAACTGTAGTGGAGTAGAAGTACACCATGTACCTCTGAACTGTAGAGAGTAGAAGTACACCATGTACCTCTGAACTGTAGAGAGTAGAAGTACACCATGTACCTCTGAACTGTAGAGAGTAGAAGTACACCATGTACCTCTGAACTGTAGAGAGTAGAAGTACACCATGTACCTCTGAACTGTAGTGAGTAGAAGTACACCATGTACCTCTGAACTGTAGTGGAGTAGAAGTACACCATGTACCTCTGAACTGTAGTGAGTAGAAGTACACCATGTACCTCTGAACTGTAGAGGAGTAGAAGTACACCATGTACCTCTGAACTGTAGAGAGTAGAAGTACACCATGTACCTCTGAACTGTAGAGAGTAGAAGTACACCATGTACCTCTGAACTGTAGAGAGTAGAAGTACACCATGTACCTCTGAACTGTAGTGAGTAGAAGTACACAGTAGCATGAAATGGAAATATTCAAGTACCTCCAAATTGCACTTAAATACAGTACTTGCGTAAATGTACTTAGTTACTTTACACCACTGATTTTATTTGCAGATGCTGCAGGAGCGTTTCCGGGAATTCGCCCGCGACACGGGGAACATCGGTCAGGAGCGCGTGGACACGGTGAACCGGCTGGCGGACGATCTCATCAACGCGGGGCACGGCGACGCGGCCACGGTGGCGGAGTGGAAGGACGGGCTGAACGAGGCGTGGGCCGACCTGCTGGAGCTCATCGACACCCGCACGCAGATCCTCGCCGCCTCCTTCGAGCTGCACAAGTTCTACCACGACGGCAAGGAGATCCTGCTGCGCGTCGTGGACAAACAGAAGAAGCTTCCGGAGGAGGCGGGGCGCGACCAGAACACCGTGGAGACGATGCAGAGGATGCACTCGGCCTTCGAGCACGACATCCAGGCGCTGGGGACGCAGGTACGAAAATATGATGTTTGTGTCTTTGACTGCTATGCAGCGACCTGTGCCCTGCACTACGAAGCTAGTTCAACAGACCCTGGATATGTTTGAGTAACAAACAAACTAACAAACGAGATCTCGCTAAGCGGTCCTACGACGCTGGTTATCAACTCGGTAAATCAAGCCAGGGTTTCTCTCTCCGGCTGAGAGCGCATTCACGTGAAAGGGGCGGGGCTAGCAACATTTGACCAATCACAAACATGGAGAAGCTACTGACAGCGCAGCGTCATACTTCCTGAATGAAAAGTCAACTATAATATTAGACATATGAAGAAGTTAAACTTTAAACATCCATGACTTAAACACTTGATCCAGGATCAAAGCCACATAGCTGCACCTGCAAGGTGAATACAGCTGGTAACAGAACAAGTGTTTGAATGCGTACATGAACAGGTTTATGATATCACTGCCCCGTCTAAGACACCATCTGACTTTCATTACATTTGACTCGAGTGTTTCCTCAACTTAATGTGTTGCTTCAAATAATCCTTCTGCATCCAGTATGTGACACTGTGAGTGTTGCACGGCCAGATACGGCTCAGCTGACTCAGATAAGGAGATGATACATTATGATGTGATATGAATGATAAGTGTGACACGTCGGCGTCTTCCCTGCATACGGCAGCTGTTCTGTATTTCCTTTCTCCTGTGATATGACTTGATAGATTTAAACTCTGCACACTGAGCTCTGATTGGTCAGCAGGCGGTGCTTTCACTGAGTTGAGCTCTCATCTATAGACGCCGGAGGCGGGCAGCGTCAGGTACAAAAAGTGATTTAGCCTTCCCAAACCTGAGCCTCACGCGCCGCCCATGTGTTCACAGAGGATCACTCATCACTCTGGATAATCAGAAAGTAGATCCTTGACAGCATGTCATTCCCTCTGTGCCCCCTCAGAGCTGTCACTCAAACAGAGACACGCCCAACATCTTTAAAGTCATATATATATATATATATATATATATATATATATATATATATACTGTAACAAAGTGGATCATTGAACTAGTCGTTGTTGTTGTTGTTGTTGTTGTTGTTGTAGTAGTTTTTCATATATAATGAAAAATGACCGTGGATTTTCTGAGTAACGTGGACCTTCGCCCCCCCCTGCAGGTGCAGCAGCTGCAGGACGACGCGGTGCGCCTGCAGGCGGCGTACGCGGGGGATAAAGCTGATGACATCCAGCGGAGGGAGGAGGAGGTCCTGGAGGCCTGGAGGTTCCTGCTGGAGGCCTGCGAGGCCCGGAGGCTGAGGCTCATCCACACCGGGGACAAGTTCAGGTTCTTCAGCCTGGTGAGGGACCTCATGCTGTGGATGGAGGACGTGATCTGGCTCATCGAGGCCCAGGAGAACCCCAGGT
>NC_136912.1:482777-505277 GCF_949606895.1 Notothenia rossii | reverse complement strand
GTAGTAGTAGTAGTAGTAGTAGGAACAGTAGTAGTAGTAGTAGTAGTAGTAGTAGTAGTAGTAGTAGTAGGAGGAACAGTAGTAGTAGTAGTAGTAGTAGTAGTAGTAGTAGTAGTAGTAGTAGGAACAGTAGTAGTAGTAGTAGTAGTAGTAGTAGTAGTAGTAGTAGGAACAGTAGTAGTAGTAGTAGTAGTAGTAGTAGGAACAGTAGTAGTTGTAGTAGTAGTAGTAGTAAGAACAGTAGTAGTAGTAGTAGTAGTAGTAGTAGTAGTAGTAGTAGTAGTAGTAGTAGTAGTAGGAACAGTAGTAGTAGTAGTAGTAGGAACAGTAGTAGGAACAGTAGTAGTAGTAGTAGTAGTAGGAGGAACAGTAGTAGTAGTAGTAGTAGTAGTAGTAGTAGTAGTAGTAGTAGTATTAGTAGTAGGAACAGTAGTAGGAACAGTAGTAGTAGTAGTAGTAGTAGTAGTAGTAGTAGTAGTAGTAGTAGTATTAGTAGTAGGAACAGTAGTAGGAACAGTAGTAGTAGTAGTAGTAGTAGTAGGAGTAGTAGTAGTAGTAGTAGTAGTAGTAGTAGTAGTAGTAGTAGTAGTAGTAACAGTAGTAGTAGTAGTAGTAGTAGTAGTAGTAGTAGTAGTAGTAGTAGTAGTAGTAGTAGTAGTAGGAACAGTAGTAGTAGTAGTAGTAGTAGTAGTAGGAGGAGGAACAGTAGTCGTAGTAGTAGTAGTAGTAGTAGTAGTAGTAGGAGGAGGAACAGTAGTAGTAGTAGTAGTAGTAGTAGTAGTAGTAGTAGTAGGAGGAACAGTAGTAGTAGTAGTAGTAGTAGTAGTAGTAGTAGGAGGAGGAACAGTAGTAGTAGTAGTAGTAGTAGTAGTAGGAACAGTAGTAGTAGTAGTAGTAGTAGTAGTAGTAGTAGTAGTAGTAGTAGTAGTAGTAGGAACAGTAGTAGTATTAGTAGTAGTAGTAGTAGTAGTAGTAGTAGTAGTAGTAGTAGTAGTAGTAGTAGTAGGAACAGTAGTAGTATTAGTAGTAGTAGTAGGAGGAACAGTAGTAGTAGTAGTAGTAGTAGTAGTAGTAGTAGTAGTAGTAGTAGTAGTAGGAACAGTAGTAGTATTAGTAGTAGTAGTAGTAGTAGTAGTAGTAGTAGTAGTAGTAGGAACAGTAGTAGTAGTAGTAGTAGTAGTAGTAGTAGTAGTAGTAGTAGTAGGAACAGTAGTAGTAGTAGTAGTAGTAGTAGTAGTAGGAGGAGGAACAGTAGTAGTAGTAGTAGTAGTAGTAGTAGTAGTAGTAGTAGTAGTAGTAGTAGTAGTAGGAACAGTAGTAGTAGTAGTAGTAGTAGTAGTAGTAGTAGTAGGAACAGTAGTAGTAGTAGTAGTAGGAGGAACAGTAGTAGTAGTAGTAGTAGTAGTAGTAGTAGTAGTAGTAGTAGTAGTAGGAACAGTAGTAGTAGTAGTAGTAGTAGTAGTAGTAGTAGTAGTAGTAGTAGTAGTAGGAACAGTAGTAGTAGTAGTAGTAGTAGTAGTAGTAGTAGGAGGAACAGTAGTAGTAGTAGTAGTAGTAGTAGTAGTAGTAGTAGTAGTAGTAGTAGTAGTAGTAGTAGGAACAGTAGTAGTAGTAGTAGTAGTAGTAGTAGTAGTAGTAGTAGTAGTAGTAGTAGGAACAGTCGTAGTAGTAGTAGTAGTAGTAGTAGTAGTAGGAACAGTAGTAGTTGTAGTAGTAGTAGTAGTAAGAACAGTAGTAGTAGTAGTAGTAGTAGTAGTAGTAGTAGTAGTAGTAGTAGTAGTAGTAGTAGTAGGAACAGTAGTAGTAGTAGTAGTAGGAACAGTAGTAGGAACAGTAGTAGTAGTAGTAGTAGTAGGAGGAACAGTAGTAGTAGTAGTAGTAGTAGTAGTAGTAGTAGTAGTATTAGTAGTAGGAACAGTAGTAGGAACAGTAGTAGTAGTAGTAGTAGTAGTAGTAGTAGTAGTAGTAGTAGTAGTAGTATTAGTAGTAGGAACAGTAGTAGGAACAGTAGTAGTAGTAGTAGTAGTAGTAGGAGTAGTAGTAGTAGTAGTAGTAGTAGTAGTAGTAGTAGTAGTAGTAGTAGTAGTAACAGTAGTAGTAGTAGTAGTAGTAGTAGTAGTAGTAGTAGTAGTAGTAGTAGTAGTAGTAGTAGTAGTAGGAGGAGTAGTAGTAGTAGTAGTAGTAGTAGTAGTAGTAGTAGTAGTAGTAACAGTAGTAGTAGTAGTAGTAGTAGTAGTATTAGCAGTAGTACTCGTAGTACTTCTCTAACCCTTGTGTTGTCCTCAGATCAAAGAGAAGCTGCTGCAGCTGACGGACAAGAGGAAGGAGATGATCGATAAGTGGGAGGACCGCTGGGAGTGGTTGAGACTGGGTGAGCGGCAGGAAACAGGAAGTCTCACAGATAGGAAGGAAAACTCCAAATGTAGAAACAGATGAAGAATCTAACGAGGAGAAGCAGCAATATAATAAAAAAGTCTTCAAAGTCATCAATCATCAATTAAGAAGCATTTTAAATGATTTACAGGTATTTGTGAGTTAACAAGAAAAAAGGTAGAGAAAATTTATGAATAATATAAAGAAAGACAGTCAGTGCTGCTGCGTGCAGGCTGGCAGCTGATTGGACACTGCAGGCTGGCAGCTGATTGGACACTGCAGGCTGGAAGCTGATTGGACGCTGCAGCGCTCGCTGCCCTTTAACGAGACGCTGAGCAGATTTGAATTAAAGATTGGATCTCCTCACACTTCTCACACACTACTACACACAACGTGTTCATAGAAACCTGAATACTATAAAGCACCTCAGCAGGGTGCAGAGACTCTAACCCCTGTCCCCCCCTCAGTGCTCGAGGTGCACCAGTTCTCCCGGGACGCGGGCGTGGCCGAGGCCTGGTTGCTGTGCCAGGAGCCCTACCTGTCCTCCAGGGAGGTGGGCTACAGCGTGGACGAGGTGGAGAAGCTCATCAAGCGCCACGAAGCCTTCGAGAAGTCTGCTGCCACCTGGGAGGAGAGGTTCTCCGCCCTGGAGAGGCTCACCACGGTCAGAACACACCTTACATACTGTATATAGGACTACACTATATATATATATATATAGTACTACACTATGTATATATATATATATATATATATAGTACTACACTATGTATATATATATATAGTACTACACTATATATATATATATATATAGTACTACACTATGTATATATATATATAGTACTACACTATATATATATATATATATATATAGTACTACACTATGTATATATATATATAGTACTACACTATGTATATATATATATAGTACTACACTATATATATATATATATATATATAGTACTACACTATGTATATATATATATAGTACTACACTATATATATATATATATAGTACTACACTATGTATATATATATATAGTACTACACTATATATATATATATATATAGTACTACACTATGTATATATATATATAGTACTACACTATGTATATATATATATAGTACTACACTATATATATATATATATATATATAGTACTACACTATGTATATATATATATATATATATATATATATATATATAGTACTACACTATATATATATAGCAACAGCCCCTGCACTGAAACACCTCCTCTGTCCTGTTCTGAACATTGTCTGGATCAAAAATGTAGAGAAAGAATTATATTTAATCAAATCAAATCAAAGTTTATTTATAAAGCACATTTAAAAGCGAATTTTTGGTCGGGCCAAAGTGCTGATTTAAAAATATGATTGAACAGAAAAAGGGATGTATTTGTTGAAATGTTTTAATGAAGTCTTTATTGTACTCTCCCTGCGTGTGCATTACAGCTGATCCTCACATGTCCCCCCCCCTCCATATAATAACATTAATATATATATATCCCCCCCCAGATGGAGCTCCTGGAGGTGCGCCGGCTGCAGGAGGAAGAGCTTCAGAGGAGGAGACCCCCCCCATCCCCCTCCCCCGAGCCCGAGCCTCAGCAGGAGGAAGCTCAGCAGCAGAGGTTTTCAAAAATAAAGCACCATGTGTACTTCCTGTTTCGAGAGTAAAGGCGTTCAGTAACAGGAAGTGTTTGTGTCTCTGCAGCGTCACTCAGAACGGACTGCCCTCCGACCCAGAGTCCCTCCCGGTCAGTACCACACCTTTATTTATTACCTTTATTTATTACCTTTATTTATCACCTTTATTTATTACCTTTATTTATTACCTTTATTTATTACCTTTATTTATTATCTTCATTTATTCTGGAATTAAACGTGTGTTGTTTTTGATAAAATACATTTGAATTGTTCCTAAATATTGGTGTTACAGCTCTTCACATAATATATTTATATAGGGTTAGGGTTAGGGGGTTAGCCGCTACCCGCCGAACTTGGAGTCGATTGGAAAAAAAATCTAGGAGATCTCTGAAGTACGGAGAGGGGAAACGTGATTAATAGCGTTTTCCCAACGCCAAATTCAAAATGGCCGACTTCCTGTACGTTTTTTTATACACCTCCAAGAGGCTTTTTGTTTCGTCCCCGCACTTTAGATTTACGTAGCGATTTCCGTTCGTTTAAAAGAAAGTGGGGGGAGTTTACGTTAAAAACGGAAGTGGGCGTGGCCTGCCATTCTTTTTTGGTGATTTTTCATATATGTTGCGGGGGTCAAAAGTGCGTTGTCTGTGTTTTGCACGTCGATTAAATTGATCCTACATCAGTCATGCGAGTTGTAGTGACGCGCATCTGCCGTCATGACCTCTGGTCTAAGACCCTCATAATGACTGTGTGTGTGTGTGTGTGTGTGTGTGTGTGTGTGTGTGTGTGTGTGTGTGTGTGTGTGTGTGTGTGTGTGTGTGTGTGTGTGTGTGTGTGTGTGTGTGTGTGTGTTGTGTCAGGAGGGGGTGGTCGCCCCCCCCATGGTGAACGGTGAAGGCGGCTCTAAGGACCCGAGCCCCGGCAGCTCACCCCCCCCCTCCAGGAAGAAGAGCAGCCAGGCCTCCACGCTGCCCCCCCACACCCCCGACGCCGGGACCCTGCTGGAGGGGAACCTGCACCGGAAACACGAGTGGGAGGGGCCTAACAAGAAGGCCTCCAACAGGTAAACACAGACAAGACACACACACGAGTGGGAGGGGCCTAACAAGAAGGCCTCCAACAGGCAAACACACACACACACAAGTGGGAGGGGCCTTACAAGAAGGCCTCCAACAGGTAAACACAGACACACACACAAGTAGGAGGGGCCTAACAAGAAGGCCTCCAACAGGTAAACACAGACACACACGCTAGTGGGAGGGGCCTAACAAGAAAGCCTCCAATAGGTAAACACAGACACACACACAAGTGGGAGGGGCCTAACAAGAAGGCCTCCAACAGGCAAACACACACACACACAAGTGGGAGGGGCCTTACAAGCAGGCCTCCAACAGGTAAACACAGACACACACACAAGTAGGAGGGGCCTAACAAGGAGGCCTCCAACAGGTAAACACTGACACACACACGAGTGAGAGGGGCCTTACAAGAAGGCCTCCAACAGGTAAACACAGACACACACGCTAGTGGGAGGGGCCTAACAAGAAAGCCTCCAATAGGTAAACACAGACACACACACAAGTGGGAGGGGCCTAACAAGAAGGCCTCCAACAGGTAAACACAGACACACACGCTAGTGGGAGGGGCCTAACAAGAAAGCCTCCAATAGGTAAACACAGACACACACACAAGTGGGAGGGGCCTAACAAGAAGGCCTCCAACAGGCAAACACACACACACACAAGTAGGAGGGGCCTAACAAGGAGGCCTCCAACAGGTAAACACTGACACACACACGAGTGAGAGGGGCCTTACAAGAAGGCCTCCAACAGGTAAACACAGACACACACGCTAGTGGGAGGGGCCTAACAAGAAGGCCTCCAACAGGTAAACACAGACACACACGCTAGTGGGAGGGGCCTAACAAGAAAGACTCCAATAGGTAAACACAGACACACACACAAGTGGGAGGGGCCTAACAAAAAGGCCTCCAACAGGTAAACACAGACACACACACGAGTGAGAGGGGCCTTACAAGAAGGCCTCCAACAGGTAAACACAGACACACACACGAGTGGGAGGGGCCTTACAAGAAGGCCTCCAACAGGTAAACACAGACACACACGCGAGTGGGAGGGGCCTTACAAGAAGGCCTCCAACAGGTAAACACAGACACACACACGAGTGGGAGGGGCCTAACAAGAAGGCCTCCAACAGGTAAACACAGACACACACACGAGTGGGAGGGGCCTTACAAGAAGGCCTCCAACAGGTAAACACTGACAAACACACGAATGGGAGGGGCCTAACAAGAAGGCCTCCAACAAATTTCCAATTTTCTCTAATGTCAAATGATGTGTAAGATCTTTAATCCACAGCTTAAAGTTGCAGGAAATGTTTATTTCCACTTAAGCAATATGAGACGTCTGGCTAGCTGTGTTAGCTTTGGTTGTCGATAAAGTTCCAGAGTGTTGTATAAGATAAGATAAAATAAGTACTTTATTGATCCCAATGTGGGAAATGTTTGCGTTGCAGCTGCATAAAAAGAAGAGGCATGGAACATTAGAGAATTTAAAAGACTAGAAATAAACAATCCAAAATGTGAACATCTCAAATATACATGTGGAAAATAGAAATGTACAGTAACAAAGTATAAAGCAGGATATTATATATACATTACGTGTGTGAGGAATGCACTAATGCACTAATGTTCATTTCCCTGAGATGTTGAAGTGACTGTTATTTTGTATTTATTGATTGTTGTGCTTTTATTTAGCTCTTAATGTGTGCACATGTATAAATGTGTCTGTTGTTGAGTATATGTAGGATATACATATTTGTATATATATTTGTATTTTGTATTCCTCTGGATTGTGGGAAACGGTATTTCGATCTCTCTGTACACACAAACTGAAAGATTGACAAGAATGTTGACTTTGACTTTGATTGGCAGGTCGTGGCACAACGTGTACTGCGTGGTCAACAAACAGGAAGTTAGTTTCTATAAAGACGGGAAGGCGGCGGCGACTGGCCTGTCGTATCACGGAGAAACATCGCTGAGCCTGCAGGATGCCGTCTGTGACGTGGCCTCAGAATACAAGAAGAAGAAGCACGTCTTCAAACTACGGTGAGGGAACTTTATCTAAACATCATGTTCAGGTGTATATCAGTATGTAGTGTCTCTACTTTAAAGAGTCCTCTCCTGCTGATGTTCAGGTGTATATCAGTATGTAGTGTCTCTACTTTAAAGAGTCCTCTCCTGCTGATGTTCAGGTGTATATCAGTATGTAGTGTCTCTACTTTAAAGAGTCCTCTCCTGCTGATGTTCAGGTGTATATCAGTATGTAGTGTCTCTACTTTAAAGAGTCCTCTCCTGCTGATGTTCAGGTGCATATCAGTATGTAGTGTCTCTACTTTAAAGAGTCCTCTCCTGCTGATGTTCAGGTGTATATCAGTATGTAGTGTCTCTACTTTAAAGAGTCCTCTCCTGCTGATGTTCAGGTGTATATCAGTATGTAGTGTCTCTACTTTAAAGAGTCCTCTCCTGCTGATGTTCAGGTGGATATCAGTATGTAGTGTCTCTACTTTAAAGAGTCCTCTCCTGCTGATGTTCAGGTGTATATCAGTATGTAGTGTCTCTACTTTAAAGAGTCCTCTCCTGCTGATGTTCAGGTGTATATCAGTATGTAGTGTCTCTACTTTAAAGAGTTCTCTCCTACTGATGTTCAGCTGTATATCAGTATGTAGTGTCTCTACTTTAAAGAGTCCTCTCCTGCTGATGTTCAGGTGTATATCAGTATGTAGTGTCTCTACTTTAAAGAGTCCTCTCCTGCTGATGTTCAGGTGTATATCAGTATGTAGTGTGTCTACTTTAAAGAGTCCTCTCCTGCTGATGTTCAGGTGTATATCAGTATGTAGTGTCTCTACTTTAAAGAGTCCTCTCCTGCTGATGTTCAGGTGTATATCAGTATGTAGTGTCTCTACTTTAAAGAGTGCTCTCCTGCTGATGTTCAGGTGTATATCAGTATGTAGTGTCTCTACTTTAAAGAGTCCTCTCCTGCTGATGTTCAGGTGTATATCAGTATGTAGTGTCTCTACTTTAAAGAGTCCTCTCCTGCTGATGTTCAGGTGTATATCAGTATGTAGTGTCTCTACTTTAAAGAGTCCTCTCCTGCTGATGTTCAGGTGTATATCAGTATGTAGTGTCTCTACTTTAAAGAGTCCTCTCCTGCTGATGTTCAGGTGTATATCAGTATGTAGTGTCTCTACTTTAAAGAGTCCTCTCCTGCTGATGTTCAGGTGTATATCAGTATGTAGTGTCTCTACTTTAAAGAGTCCTCTCCTGCTGATGTTCAGGTGTATATCAGTATGTAGAGTCTCTACTTTAAAGAGTCCTCTCCAGCTGATGTTCAGGTGTATATCAGTATGTAGTGTCTCTACTTTAAAGAGTCCTCTCCTGCTGATGTTCAGGTGTATATCAGTATGTAGTGTCTCTACTTTAAAGAGTCCTCTCCTGCTGATGTTCAGGTGTATATCAGTATGTAGTGTCTCTACTTTAAAGAGTCCTCTCCTGCTGATGTGCAGGTGTATATCAGTATGTAGTGTCTCTACTTTAAAGAGTCCTCTCCTGCTGATGTTCAGGTGTATATCAGTATGTAGCGTCTCTACTTTAAAGAGTCCTCTCCTGCTGATGTTCAGGTGTATATCAGTATGTAGTGTCTCTACTTTAAAGAGTCCTCTCCTGCTGATGTTCAGGTATATATCAGTATGTAGTGTCTCTACTTTAAAGAGTCCTCTCCTGCTGATGTTCAGGTGTATATCAGTATGTAGTGTCTCTACTTTAAAGAGTCCTCTCCTGCTGATGTTCAGGTGTATATCAGTATGTAGTGTCTCTACTTTAAAGAGTCCTCTCCTGCTGATGTTCAGGTGTATATCAGTATGTGGTGTCTCTACTTTAAAGAGTCCTCTCCTGCTGATGTTCAGGTGTATATCAGTATGTAGTGTCTCTACTTTAAAGAGTCCTCTCCTGCTGATGTTCAGGTGTATATCAGTATGTAGTGTCTCTACTTTAAAGAGTCCTCTCCTGCTGATGTTCAGGTGTATATCAGTATGTAGTGTCTCTACTTTAAAGAGTCCTCTCCTGCTGATGTTCAGGTGTATATCAGTATGTAGTGTCTCTACTTTAAAGAGT
Source organism: Notothenia rossii (assembly GCF_949606895.1). Classification (NCBI taxonomy): domain Eukaryota; kingdom Metazoa; phylum Chordata; class Actinopteri; order Perciformes; family Nototheniidae; genus Notothenia; species Notothenia rossii. The sequence continues at coordinate 496,052 of NC_136912.1, read as the reverse complement.
CCTCTCCTGCTGATGTTCAGGTGTATATCAGTATGTGGTGTCTCTACTTTAAAGAGTCCTCTCCTGCTGATGTTCAGTTGTATATCAGTATGTAGTGTCTCTACTTTAAAGAGTCCTCTCCTGCTGATGCTCAGGTGTATATCAGTATGTGGTGTCTCTACTTTAAAGAGTTCTCTCCTGCTGATGTTCAGGTGTATATCAGTATGTAGTGTCTCTACTTTAAAGAGTCCTCTCCTGCTGATGTTCAGGTGTATATCAGTATGTGGTGTCTCTACTTTAAAGAGTCCTCTCCTGCTGATGTTCAGGTATATATCAGTATGTAGTGTCTCTACTTTAAAGAGTCCTCTCCTGCTGATGTTCAGGTGTATATCAGTATGTAGTGTCTCTACTTTAAAGAGTCCTCTCCTGCTGATGTTCAGGTGTATATCAGTATGTAGTGTCTCTACTTTAAAGAGTCCTCTCCTGCTGATGTTCAGGTATATATCAGTATGTAGTGTCTCTACTTTAAAGAGTCCTCTCCTGCTGATGTTCAGGTGTATATCAGTGTGTAGCGTCTCTACTTTAAAGAGTCCTCTTCTGCTGATGTTCAGGTGTATATCAGTGTGTAGCGTCTCTACTTTAAAGAGTCCTGTGTAATATCATATTTCTCTTTGTTTAGAGCTGCTGATGGAAACGAGTATCTGTTCCAAGCCAAAGATGAAGTGAGTATTTTTATTTCATTACTAAGTACCTGCTCTGTAAATGTTTCGGTCGGACATTTTATTTAAACATATGAAGGTATGTCCTGCTGAACTAATCCCATTGGACGAGGGAGATGCTGCCTTCAGGGACACAGAAACAGCTCTGTGTATATCAGTGTTTCTCAAACCTTTTCATACCAAGGCCTGCTCCGCACTCCAACACTTTATAACACATCACAGCCTGATAAACAGCTTCCCTGTATGGCCTCGTTCACACAATCGATCAACAACACAAATAAAGGTTATATAAGCATTTCCTTTATGAGATTTTAAATGCTCACAGGTTTTACACCTCCTATACTCACGGACCACTAGGGGTCGCTCAAGGACCACACTTTGAGAAACACTGGTATTTATATTTACCTGCTGCTGTCTCTAACGACCAGAGGTGGGAGTAGTGGAGTACAAATACATGACATTTCATTTAGCTGACGCTTTTATCCAAAGAGACTTACAATAAGTGCGTTCGACCAACAAGATACAACCTTGAAGAAAACAGAATCATATAAGTTCATCAGGTTTCATAGAGCCAAACATTTCAAGTGCTACTCAACTGGCTTTAGATAAGCCAGCCCTTTATTAGTATATAAGTGCTTTGTTAGTAATTCTATCTCTGGAAGTGGAGTCCAAAGAGATGAGTTTTCAGTCTGAAGAAGATGTGTAAGCTTTCTGCTGTCCTGATTTCAATGGGGAGCTCATTCCACCATTTTGGAGCCAGGATAGCAAACCCACGTGTTTCTGCTGATGGGAACTTGGGCCCCCCTCGCAGTGCGGGTGCAGCGAGCTGTTTGGCTGATGCAGAGCGGAGTGCACGTGCTGGGGTGTACGGTTTAACCATGTCCTGGATGTAGGAAGGGCCAGATCCATTCACAGCATGGTACGCAAGTACCAGAGTCTTGAAGTGGATTCTAGCAGTTACTGGAAGCCAGTGAAGGGAGCGGAGGAGCGGCGTGGTGTGGGAACATTTAGGAAGGTTGAAGACCAGACGAGCCGCTGCATTCTGGGTGAGCTGCAGAGGTCGGATGGCACATGCAGGTAGACCAGTCAGGAGGGAGTTGCAGTAGTCTAGGCGTGAGATGACGAGAGCCTGGACCAGAACCTGCGTCTCTTTCTGGGTCAGCTGGGGACGTGTCCTCCTGATGTTGTAAAGAGTGTATCTGCAGCAGCGGGTTGTAGCAGAGATGTTTGCAGTGAAGGACAGTTTGTTATCTAGGGTCACACCCAGACTCCTTGCAGTCTGAGTCGGGGAAACAACAGAGGGGCTGATGTTGATTGTTAGGTCAAGAGTGGGACAATCTTTTCCCTGAAGGAAAAGCAGTTCAGTCTTGTCAAGGTTGAGCTTGAGGTGGTGAGCAGACATCCACTGAGAGATGTCAGCTAGACAAGCAGAGATGTGTGCGACGACCTGGGTCTCTGAGCGGGGAAAGGACAGAATTACAGTTTTTCTCAATCGCTAAACCCACTATTTAGAATCAAAATTCCTTTCATCAAACCAACAGCACAGCCATCGAAACAGAAAACCATTTCTCTACAACAGTATACCATTTATCATTGATATCACACAAAATGCAGATGCTAAGCAGATCACACAACTCTCTAACTGAAGTCACAATTCTCTACACAAACATCAAAGATCTTTTGTGTAACTCATGTCTACAAAACAAAATAATCTTCTCACAGTGGATAACACTTCCTCATAAACTTAGACCATAGCTACACTAATTGACACTTGATGTGCAAAATATGAACACTTGTTATCAGTCAATCACCCCATTGAAAAAGGTGACTGCATGGAATGTACTGTATACCTTACAGTAATGATGTTACATGCCTGTAATGGGAGCATGTAACACGCAACGTGTCCTTGCCTCCCTGGATGTCCTGTATGACGGACTTGTGCCACCAGAAGAGAGGGGTCAAGTGAGGTCCGTTCACGTGGTCATATGGGACAATGTGGCATTCCTCTCGTGACGTGAGGGCATGCTTTGAGGCTCATCCACACATGGCCATGGAGTTCCTCCCTCCATACTCCCCATTTCTAAACCCCATTGAGGAGTTCTTCTCTGCCTTGAGATGGAAGGTTTAAGACCCTCATGACAGAACGCCCCTTTTGGACGCAATGAATGCTGGCTGTCGGGACATCTCTGCGGAATCCTGTCAAGGGTGGTGTCGACACGCAAGGAGATATTTCCCACGCTGCCTTGCAAGGGAAGACATACGCTGTGACGTAGATGAGGCTATGTGGCCAGACAGACGGCAAAGAGCAGATCAGTAAAGCTATATAGATCTCATTCTCTGCTTTACTGCTGATTTACATCATTTACCCATGTTATGTTTTTTCCAGTGTATTGCTATTCATCTTTTGTTTCTGTTACGGTGCTCTACTGAGAATGAGACATAAAAACAATGGCATAGTTACAGTAACACACTGTTTTTCCTATATGTAAGTTTGTTTCTCCCAACTTGTCAGTTTTCCGTTCAGTTTCCAATATCGATAGCTTGAGGTTTGTGTATTGATGATTGTAGTCAGTATTTAGTGTGCCACTTAGTAATGACTGTTCAAATAGTTTTCTAATGAGCTGACAAATGTTTGTTTTTGGAGAAGGTATCTGGTTTTGGAAGGGGTATTTTTAGTTTTGAGTGCCTTAGAGCACTTTGCAAGAAATGTATATTGCTATGGTAGAATGGGTTGTTATGGTGACCGGAGTTTCAGTTATGAAAACACATTTTTCTCATTAGAGGACAATTTGTTCTGTTTCGATCGACTTATTCTTTTTTGTGACCAGTATTTTTAGTTTTGGTCATGTAAGTGCATTTTTCAAAAGATATTCAGAGTTATGGCAAGTGTGTTTCTGTTTAGATGGCTATGCTCTTGTTTTGAAGAAATGAATTTTGATTCTAAATAGTGGGTTTAGCAATTGAGAAAAACTGTAATTGGGTGTCGTCAGCGTAGCAGTGGTATGAAAAACCATGCGGGCTAATGACTGATCCGAGCGAGTTTGTGTACAAGGAGAAGAGAAGGGGACCGAGGATAGAGCTCTGAGGGACCCCTGTAGTTAATTGACAAGGGTCGGACTCGGACCCTCTCCAAGTTACCCTGTAGGTGCGGTCTTTGAGGTATGAGGTGAGGAGGGAAAGTGCAGAGCCTGAAACTCCAAGTTCTTGGAGAGTGTGAAGGAGGATCTGATGGTTCACCGTGTCGAATGCAGCAGACAGGTCCAGAAGGATGATTACAGAGGAGAGGCGAGGCTGCTTTAGCAGTGTGCAGTTCCTCAGAGACAGCAAGGAGAGCAGTTTCTGTGGAGTGGATGTGTGTGATGTGTGTGATGTGTGTGATGTGTGTGATATGTGTGCGTGTGTGTGTGTGTGTGTGTGCGTGTGATGTGTGTGTGTGTGTGTGTGTGTGTGTGTGTGTGTGTGTGTGTGTGTGTGTGTGTGTGTGTGTGTGTGTGTGTGTGTGTGTGTGTGTGTGTGTGTGTGTGTGTGTGTGTGTGTGTGTCCCTCTCTAACCTGTGGTGCCTCCCCCTCAGGAGGAGATGAGTTCCTGGATCGCGGCGGTCCTGAACGCCGGCTCCGAGCGCTCCGACCGCTCCGAGCCTCCCGGCAGCATCCCGGGAACACCGGTGTCGGGTCGCGCTCAGACGCTGCCCAACGAGTCGAGTCCCGGGAAGAGAGAGAAGGACAAAGAGAAGGAGAAGGAGAAGCGCTTCAGCCTGTTCAGCAAGAAGAAGCAGTAGAGAGGAGAAGCTTTGGTGAAACTCACGTTCAGAGTCAGAGAGGACTTCACGGAGGTCTCCCGCAGAGAGAGATGATGTTACGAGCTCTGTGAAGTCAGCCAGCCGCTCACCCTCCCTCATCTACTGCCTTTCCAGCCATAACACCGGCTCTTTGCTCACCACACGTTAGCCACGTTAGCCACGTTAGCCACGTTAGCATCCGACAAAACTGTGAAAACCATTTCAATAAAAGTTAGAAAGATGTGGCTCAGATGAATTCACTTTGGGGCCAACTTCACAGCTGTTTATCTCTGTGATTTCAAAATAACAGATTTATGAAAATTCAGTTTGAACAGGAAAGGGAGCAGCTGATGTTTGAGGGCGACGGCTGGAAGAACTCCACGAGAAAAACTGGAAGAGTTTCACCAAAGAGCGCCGTGAGGAAGTCTGTGTGTTTATTCTCAATGCAGTTTAGTTTTTATATATTTTAGATTTGATTTCTTCTCGTGGTCGTCTGCTGGGTTTTAACATCGACCTTCTTCTAACAAAACATCGGAGAGAAACCAGAAGGGGAAGTTCCTTCACGCGGTTCCTTCACCTGGTTCCTTCACCTGGTTCCTTCACCTGGTTCCTTCACGTGGTTCCTTCACGTGGTTCCTTCACCTGGTTCCTTCACCTGGTTCCTTCACCTTGTTCCTTCAGGCGTTCGCAGCGACCCACGTCCTTCTCTTTGTTTTTTAAATTTATTTTGTTATTTTTGTACTTTTTCTGAAGTTATTTCCTCAATTTTGTGAGGGCGTCTCCAGAGAGCGCCTCCTTCTTGGACCAATAGGGCTTCTGGTTGAGTTCTGAGTGTGTGATGTAGAACCTGCATGCTCCGCCTGAGTCACCTCATCTTTTTTAATGTCCTGGGTTGCAGATAGACGACATGTATAATAACCTGTGAACGCTGTGTAATCGTAGAACCTTTGCTTTGCTTCTCGTGGCGCTGCGTTCAGGGTCCCGCTCTTTGATACTCGTGCTGCTGTTGGTCGACATGTATGGAAGCCATCTTACTGCACTCAGAAACACACCTGTAGGAACGCCCCCAGCCCAGTGTTACCCATAAGGCTTCTCATGTATGAACTGCACCTGTAAACGCTGCCATGTCATTAAAGCTTTGAAACTCTCCTGAGCCTCTTCATTCTCTCCTTCACACACTGACTGTACCTGTATCAGAGTGTATCACCTGTATCAGAGTGTATCACCTGTAACAGAGTGTATCACCTGTAGCAGAGTGTATCACCTGTATCAGAGTGTATCACCTGTATCAGTGTATCACCTGTAACAGAGTGTATCACCTGTAGCAGAATGTATCACCTGTATCAGAGTGTATCACCTGTAGCAGAGTGTATCACCTGTATCAGAGTGTATCACCTGTATCAGAGTGTATCACCTGTAACAGAGTGTATCACCTGTAACAGAGTGTATCACCTGTAACAGAGTGTATCACCTGTATCAGAGTGTATCACCTGTATCAGTGTATCACCTGTAACAGAGTGTATCACCTGTAGCAGAGTGTATCACCTGTAGCAGAATGTATCACCTGTAACAGAGTGTATCACCTGTAGCAGAGTGTATCACCTGTAGCAGAATGTATCACCTGTAACAGAGTGTATCACCTGTAACAGAATGTATCACCTGTAACAGAGTGTATCACCTGTAACAGAATGTATCACCTGTAACAGAATGTATCACCTGTAGCAGAGTGTATCACCTGTAACAGAATGTATCACCTGTAGCAGAATGTATCACCTGTAACAGAATGTATCACCTGTAACAGAGTGTATCACCTGTAACAGAATGTATCACCTGTAACAGAGTGTATCACCTGTAGCAGAGTGTATCACCTGTAGCAGAGTGTATCACCTGTAGCAGAATGTATCACCTGTAACAGAATGTATCACCTGTAACAGAATGTATCACCTGTATCAGAGTGTATCACCTGTAGCAGAGTGTATCACCTGTAGCAGAATGTATCACCTGTAGCAGAGTGTATCACCTGTAGCAGAGTGTATCACCTGTAGCAGAGTGTATCACCTGTAGCAGAATGTATCACCTGTAGCAGAGTGTATCACCTGTAACAGAGTGTTAGAGTGTATCACCTGTAACAGAGTGTATCACCTGTATCAGAGTGTATCACCTGTATCAGAGTGTATCACCTGTAGCAGAGTGTATCACCTGTATCAGAGTGTATCACCTGTATCAGAGTGTATCACCTGTAGCAGAATGTATCACCTGTAGCAGAATGTATCACCTGTAACAGAGTGTATCACCTGTATCAGAGTGTATCACCTGTAACAGAGTGTATCACCTGTAACAGAGTGTATCACCTGTATCAGTGTATCACCTGTATCAGATTGTATCACCTGTATCAGAGTGTATCACCTGTAACAGAGTGTATCACCTGTATCAGAGTGTATCACCTGTAACAGAGTGTATCACCTGTAGCAGAGTGTATCACCTGTAGCAGAGTGTATCACCTGTATCAGAGTGTATCACCTGTAGCAGAGTGTATCACCTGTAGCAGAGTGTATCACCTGTAGCAGAGTGTATCACCTGTATCAGAGTGTATCACCTGTATCAGAGTGTATCACCTGTAGCAGAGTGTATCACCTGTATCAGTGTATCACCTGTATCAGATTGTATCACCTGTATCAGAGTGTATCACCTGTAACAGAGTGTATCACCTGTATCAGAGTGTATCACCTGTAACAGAGTGTATCACCTGTAGCAGAGTGTATCACCTGTAGCAGAGTGTATCACCTGTATCAGAGTGTATCACCTGTAGCAGAGTGTATCACCTGTAGCAGAGTGTATCACCTGTATCAGAGTGTATCACCTGTATCAGAGTGTATCACCTGTATCAGAGTGTATCACCTGTAACAGAGTGTATCACCTGTAGCAGAGTGTATCACCTGTATCAGAGTGTATCACCTGTAGCAGAGTGTATCACCTGTAGCAGAATGTATCACCTGTAACAGAGTGTATCACCTGTATCAGAGTGTATCACCTGTATCAGAGTGTATCACCTGTAACAGAGTGTATCACCTGTAACAGAATGTATCACCTGTAACAGAGTTTATTACCTGTAGCAGAACACACATTCAGAGGAGCACCTGAACGCAACTTCAGAGGAGACCCTGAACGCACCTTCAGAGGAGCACCTGAACGCACCTTCAGAGGAGCACCTGAACGCACCTTCAGAGGAGCACCTGAACGCACCTTCAGAGGAGCCCCTGAAGGCACCATCAGAGGAGCACCTGAACGCACCATCAGAGGAGACTCTGAACGCACCATCAGAGGAGACTCTGAACGCACCTTCAGACGAGCACCTGAATGCACCATCAGAGGAGCACCTGAATGCACCTTCCACCTGGAGTGAAATAGAATCAATAGAATCCAGATAATAACAGATGTTTGTGAAAGATGTAAACCTTTATTGACAGGAACGATGCATTTTATCATCAAAACAGACGTTCATAGTATTTAGTCATTAGAAATAAACTCTTGTCTAAAAACAAACTCATGCTTTCAAAAGGTAAGGAATATTCACTATTTGAGATAAAGACTACACCTCCAATCATGCACCGTAGCCTCCTGAGCGCACAGTCACGCGCACTGTGATTCACGCCGTTGCGCTCGCGCGGACCTGCACGGCACCTGACATTCCTAGAGACGGGAAGCGCGCGCAATTAAGCGTGAGGCAGACCGGAACCCGGGGCATTAGGCTTCAAAATAAAAGATTAAAATATTGAATCAAAGTCGTTTAGATATTATGAAAACACATGAATCGTTTGGATAACTTTAGTGTCATGGTAGCTTTTGTATCGCCATATCCACACTGTAGCTACAGTGCATATGACAACGCTTTAAAGCTTGAAATACCAGTAGATACTTTATTTTGAAAATCCTAAGCAGAACTGCTGAGTGTGTCCCGTCCCTCTTAACTCTGTCGGTGCTCTCCGGGATTCCCGTTAACATCCAGACTTTTCTTCATCATTTTCTCCGTATTCTCCGGGTGTTTCTTCCCCGGGATTGTCTTTGGACAGACGGGCTCCTCTCTTCTCCGCCGGGTCCCCCCCTCTCTGCCCGGGCAGCAGCAGCGGCAGCAGCCGGGCTCCGGAGCTCTGGATGCTGGAGAAGCGGTAATAAATCTGGGCTTTAATCTCCAGATCTGAACGGGATTTCCTCAGATTTCAGCCTCCAGACACTTCGTTTGAGGATTTACATTTCAATAACGGATATTCCTTTTTTCTATTGTGACGCTGGCACTGATTTATTATATTCTGTTTAATATTCTTCATTTATTTTTTTATCCTGACCTTCCTGATTTAAGCTCCGCTGATAGCCGGTCATAAGAAGCGCTCCTCTCGGTGAAGCCCGTATCGGAATGACCGTAGCGGCCAACGGTGGTACTACAACTTCAGTGACGTCATTTTGGCCGACAAGACTTTTCCCCATTGACTTACATTGGGAAAGAGACGTGTGTAGATCAGAGGGTCATTTCTTTAGAGCTAGATAAAGCACCCAGCAGGAACTCTCTCACAGCCCTTATTCAAATCATTACGGTGTTAAAGCTGTACAATGCTCTAAAAGCTGAATCCAGAGATCATTTCTCTATCCATTCATCTGACTGACAGAGAGGAGGCGGGGCTTAAGACAAACTAAACTGCGCACGCTCTGTGGGCCCACATCCGGGTACTTCCCGGATCTACAGTCGCTCTATTATTGGCTTCATGCGCCTCTGAGCAGCTCCATAGGAATGAACTGTTCATATACATTAATACATCAGTTTATATACATTAATACATCAGTTTATATACATTAATACATCAGTTTATTCACATTACTAATACATCAGTTTATTCAACAACAACATCTAATATTAATTAGATGTTGTTATTATTAGATACATATATTTATATATAAAAAATAAGCCACTCGTTTTGTGAATGATGTGTAAAACATGTTTATGAAGAAGTCTGGCACGAAAGTCACTTCTCTTGTCCTTTCCGAGAGAAAGAGAGCACTTGAATATATTCTTAGAGATGACATTTGAGACGATAAAACTCTTTAAAGTGATTCACTGATAATCAGATAAATCCTCATGGAGCTGCAGAAGCTGAACTGAGAACACTTCCAGATACCTGCTCTAACCCTCTGAGTGTGTGAATGAACTCTGTGTGTCCTTGCTGTAGATTACGAGGCGCACAGCAGGAGGTCAACATCAATCTATCATCATAACACATTGTTATAGCACTTTTCCTAGCGCTCAGAGACGCTTGACATACAATCAGAAACAGTAGTCCTTTTTATATACATATACCTTAAAGCTAACGAGCATACTCATTAGCTGTAATCATATACAACATATGCCTTGTAATGTAGATAAACATTAAGAGCTTATATTTCACTGAAGAACAATCATCCTAAACTCAAACCCCTGCTGCAGCGTGGCATTATGGGAGGTGTAGTTGCATGCAGCTCAGTTGAAGGGCCAGTGGACTACAACTCCAAGCAGCATTAGCTCTCTAACGTGATGTCGGATAAGACGGCTCCGCGCTGCCAGCTGCGCCTCGAGTGGATCCACGGGTACCGAGGGCACCAGTGCAGAAACAACCTGTTCTACACCGCCGGGAAGGAGCTGCTGTACTTCGTGGCCGGCGTGGGCGTGGTCTTCAACCCCAGAGAACACACGCAGAAGTTCTACCTGGGACACAACGATGACATCATCAGGTGAGAAACATCACCTGGTGAGAAACATCAGTGATTATGTGTTACAATAGAGTGGCGAAGTCACGCCCACTTACTTCCGCATCATGGGACCTTATTCCGAAAAATAATACATTGAAGTCAATGGAGAGAGAAAACGTATCTTTTGATCCCGTTTGAATTGTGCCATGAATTACACATATGTTGTTTGTCAATCTTAAAAAATAATTTGCATGTCAAAAAATTAAAAGTTTGTCTTAAAACTGTTGAAATATAAGACTATGAAAAATACGCAACTAGAAAGACTACAAATCCCAGAGTCACGTAAGTGCTGTCATAACTGATGCATTCCCTCCAGATAGCTAAAAATACATTTACTTACTTTAACAAGATGACTGTGTGCTTTGTACCAGGTTGTTATCATACCAGTTATAGTACCTCTTGCTCGTTCTCAACTAAAACAAATCACGAGAGTGTACCTTGTTAGCTAAAGTTAGCTAGCTGACATTAACGTTACACATTACACTCGTGTTACTCACCGAAACCTTGTAAAGCCGGTCCCGCATGCTGGCTCTTACGGAACCGACTAACTCCCCTTTTTCGTATGTACAGCTCTCAACATGCCCAGACTTGGAGTGATTTTCACTTCTTTTAATACTTTTCGCCTCATTCTGAAAGAAAGAGGTGAAATGTACCAACGTGACGGCCATCTTGGTGTTGGTGACGTGTGCAAGACCAGAGTTGTAGTTCATTGAGCGCTTCACACAAAGAAATGTGTACGACACATTTTAATTTTTTTGACTTGCAAAATTATCTTTTAAATTGACAAACATCATATGTGTCATTCGTGGCACAATTCAAACGGGATCGAAAGATAATCTTTCTCTCCCCATTGACTTCAATACATTATTTTTCCGATATAAGGTCCCATGGAGGTCCACCGGAAGGGGAGGAAATTCGCCACTCGATGGCGTTTGTTAGCAACCAGAAAATGACACCAGTAAGGACAAACAGATGAGAATGCTGCGTGGGGTCTGAGTGCCGTGTTGGAGGGACTTTGGGGGGCTCGCTGCTCCACCCTGTGAGGCTCGAGGAGCAGACATATATATTTATTCTTAAAGGACATCCACAGGAGAGTGTTTCCATAGATCCTACACACACACACACACACACACACACACACACACACACACACACACACACACACACACACACACACACACACACACACACACACACACACACACACACACACACACACACACACACACACACACACACACACACACACACACACACACAAACACACACACACAGATGTTCACCTGCAGGTCTTTCTCTCTGACCCAGTTCACGGTTCATTAAATAAAATACAACACACAGATTCTTCACTGATTGTACCTGAACGCATCATACTGTTAGTAGTAATGCAAACACACATGGTGGTGCGTTCACTGGTCGTAGGATATAGTAGCCGTTTTTCTTTACTGTAGGATTTATTAAACAGAACTCTGCAGGACGCCTGGCAGACAGGAAGTCATCAATTAGCAACTCAAAGAGTGTGACGAGCCTTTGAGAATGAGCTGAAGCCTGTTCATACAGCGTGTGTCAGGACGAAGTGTGTCAGGACGAAGTGTATCAGGACGAAGTGTGTATCAGGACGAAGTGTGTATCAGGACGAAGTGTGTCAGGACGAAGTGTGTCAGGACGAAGTGTGTATCAGGACGAAGTGTGTATCAGGACGAAGTGTGTCAGGACGAAGTGTGTATCAGGACGAAGTGTGTCAGGACGAAGTGTGTCAGGACGAAGTGTATCAGGACGAAGTGTGTCAGGACGAAGTGTGTCAGGACGAAGTGTGTCAGGACGAAGTGTGTCAGGACGAAGTGTATCAGGACGAAGTGTTTATCAGGACGAAGTGTGTCAGGACGAAGTGTGTGTCAGGACGAAGTGTGTCAGGACGAAGTGTGTCAGGACGAAGTGTGTATCAGGACGAAGTGTGTCAGGACGAAGTCTGTCAGGAAGAAGTGTATATCAGGACGAAGTGTGTATCAGGACGAAGTGTGTCAGGACGAAGTGTTTCAGGACGAAGTGTATATCAGGACGAAGTGTGTCAGGACGAAGTCTGTCAGGAAGAAGTGTATATCAGGACGAAGTGTGTATCAGGACGAAGTGTGTCAGGACGAAGTGTTTCAGGACGAAGTGTATATCAGGACGAAGTGTGTCAGGACGAAGTGTGTCAGGATGAAGTGTATCAGGACGAAGTGTGTCAGGACGAAGTGTGTCAGGACGAAGTGTATATCAGGACGAAGTGTGTCAGGACGAAGTGTGTATCAGGACGAAGTGTGTCAGGACGAAGTGTATATCAGGACGAAGTGTGTCAGGACGAAGTGTGTCAGGACGAAGTGTATCAGGACGAAGTGTGTCAGGACGAAGTGTATATCAGGACGAAGTGTGTCAGGACGAAGTGTGTATCAGGACGAAGTGTGTCAGGACGAAGTGTATATCAGGACGAAGTGTGTCAGGACGAAGTGTGTCAGGACGAAGTGTATCAGGACGAAGTGTGTCAGGACGAAGTGTGTCAGGACGAAGTGTATCAGGACGAAGTGTGTATCAGGACGAAGTGTGTCAGGACGAAGTGTGTATCAGGACGAAGTGTGTCAGGACGAAGTGTGTCAGGACGAAATGCAACAGAAGCACATACAAACACCTTTAAGTCCCTGACACACCAAGCCGATTTCGGCCGTCGATGAGCGTCGTGTCGCCCTACTCAGATTTGTGTGTCGCGCCCCGTCGTGTCTTTTCGGCCGTGCCGACACCTTCCACCGCCGATTCGATATGTTGAATCTGGAGGCTGTTGGCTAAAGAAATCACTCTGATTGGCTGTTCAGCTAGCGAATCAGTGCATGAGAAGCAAAACAGAAGTGAGGGACCCAAACAAATGATTAAGAAGGCAAATCTGAGATTTGATTGAACTCCAGCTCTCGACTCAGGTTGGGGAAAGCCCCGTGAGCTTCTCTCTGGAGAGGGAACATGGAACACGCTATCTGTTGTTTGTTTATATCACG
>NC_136912.1:468606-480077 GCF_949606895.1 Notothenia rossii | reverse complement strand
TGGTTCTGTCTGTAGTTCTGGACCCTGTGTGGGAATATAAACATGGTTCTGTCTGTAGTTCTGGACCCTATGTGGGAATATAAACGTGGTTCTGTCTGTAGTTCTGGACCCTGTGTGGGATATAAACGTGGTTCTGTCTGTAGTTCTGGACCCTGTGTGGGAATATAACGTGGTTCTGTCTGTAGTTTCTGGACCCTGTGTGGGAATATAAACGTGGTTCTGTCTGTAGTTCTGGACCCTGTGTGGGAATATAAACGTGGTTCTGTCTGTAGTTCTGGACCCTGTTTGGGAATATAAACGTGGTTCTGTCTGTAGTTCTGGACCCTGTGTGGGAACGCCCTGACTCCTAAGAGGGGGGTCTTCGGGAAGACGGGGGACCTGCAGACCATCCTGTGCGTCTCCACGGCTAAAGAGGAGCTGACGTACTCCGGAGCGCTGAACGGAGACGTGTACGTCTGGAAAGGATTCTCATTGGTCCGCACAGTGGCAGCTGCTCACGGGGTAAGCATCTGATTGGACGTCACATTGTTCACCTGTCTCTACTCCTTTAGCTTTCTTTCATTGAGTGAATTCCACCTGATTCTGAATGTTTTGGTTGTTGTTAATGTAATCAAGTGATATACTTTGTTGTTGTTGTTGTTGTTCAGGCGGGGATCTTCAGCATGCACGCCTGTGAGGAGGGGTTCGCCACCGGAGGACGAGACGGCTGCATCCGCCTGTGGGACGTCGATTTCAAACCCATCACCAAGATCGACCTGACGGAGGCGGAGCAGGGCTACAAAGGTCCGAGAGACACAGAACACAAGAGCTCATGGGTGCAGGGATGAGTCCTAAACTGACTTCAGATCAGAATACCTGTATCTACATTGTGAGAGCAGAAAGAGCCAAAGACAGCTTCATGTTAACTAAGAAGCATCAACAAGTATTAAAGATTAAAAAATAATTATAATAACAAAAGTTACACAATTTACAAAATACACATCCTATAACGGTTCTGAGGATTTAGCAGCAGAGGATTTAGCAGCAGGTGTATACTGCACAGCTATTAACGGCATATATATTTATACACATGGGTGAGCATCACTTCCTGTCCCCTGGTCTGGAGGTCAATGGTTCTCTGAATGTGTTTTTGGTTGTTATCCTGAAACTCCCCGTTCCCCTGATTTTAACGTTTTGTTCTACGACTTAAAGCAGAGGTGTCTGCGATGTGAATATGCCCGGTGGCCATTGTTCCTTTTGACATTTTTTAAACATAAAAACAACATGAAAATACACTGTCGATATGGAATATCTTACATTTGTAGCGGGTTTGATCCATTTTTAATGAAGTGGTCAGATTCAGGTCTGACGAACAATAATCTAGAATATTCCACAGGAATTGTTCAGTCAAACAAAACACACATTAATTCCTTTGGGAGATGTCTCCCCCATCACCGAATTGCAATACAATATAAATCAGACATCAATTTCCATTTTCGTCAGATATATGTTATGGGGAAAAAAGGTGTATAAGATCAGTGTGTGGTGAAAAGAGTCACTATATACAGTTCAATGCGCTTAAGCAAAGAGTCCAGCTGGTTTCACCCCAACATGAGTCCAGTCCAGTTCATAGGAACACAAACAAAGTCTCTAAGAGTCCGATCCGGGTTTCACCCCAACATGAGTCCAGTCCAGTTCATAGGAACACAAACAAAGGCTAAGAGTCCGCCCCGGGTTTCACCCCAACATGAGTCCAGTCCAGTTCATAGGAACACAAACAAAGGCTAAGAGTCCGCCCCGGGTTTCACCCCAACATGAGTCCAGTTCATAGGAACACAAACAAAGTCTCGAAGAGTCCGATCCGGGTTTCACCCCAACATGAGTCCAGTTCATAGGAACACAAACAAAGTCTCTAAGAGTCCGCCCCGGGTTTCACCCCAACATGAGTCCAGTCCAGTTCATAGGAACACAAACAAAGGCTAAGAGTCCGATCCGGGTTTCACCCCAACATGAGTCCAGTCCAGTTCATAGGAACACAAACAAAGTCTCTAAGAGTCCGATCCGGGTTTCACCCCAACATGAGTCCAGTTCATAGGAACACAAACAAAGTCTCGAAGAGTCCGCCCCGGGTTTCACCCCAACATGAGTCCAGTCCAGTTCATAGGAACACAAACAAAGTCTCTAAGAGTCCGATCCGGGTTTCACCCCAACATGAGTCCAGTTCATAGGAACACAAACAAAGTCTCTAAGAGTCCGATCCGGGTTTCACCCCAACATGAGTCCAGTTCATAGGAACACAAACAAAGTCTCTAAGAGTCCGCCCCGGGTTTCACCCCAACATGAGTCCAGTCCAGTTCATAGGAACACAAACAAAGGCTAAGAGTCCGATCCGGGTTTCACCCCAACATGAGTCCAGTCCAGTTCATAGGAACACAAACAAAGTCTCTAAGAGTCCGATCCGGGTTTCACCCCAACATGAGTCCAGTTCATAGGAACACAAACAAAGTCTCGAAGAGTCCGCCCCGGGTTTCACCCCAACATGAGTCCAGTCCAGTTCATAGGAACACAAACAAAGTCTCTAAGAGTCCGATCCGGGTTTCACCCCAACATGAGTCCAGTTCATAGGAACACAAACAAAGTCTCTAAGAGTCCGATCCGGGTTTCACCCCAACATGAGTCCAGTCCAGTTCATAGGAACACAAACAAAGTCTCTAAGAGTCCGATCCGGGTTTCAACCCAACATGAGTCCAGTCCAGTTAAAAAGGGGGGGGGGGTTGAGGACAAAGTGAGGCTTAAAAATATGAGAAGACTGATCAATACCTCCATAATCTTCAGTGTGGTTAGCTATGACATAGTTTCTACAGTATAAACTGTGCGACAGTACAGTAGGCCCACACAAACTGCAGAACACCGGGGCTTTGGGAACACTAAAATGTAATAACCTGTTAAGGGGCTTTTCCCCCCCTTTTTTTTTCTCACGAAACTGTGTCTCAGGGCTTCTTAAAATGTAATAAACTATTCATGTGTCCTGCTCATTTAACAGGAAGAAACTCAGCTAACTGATGATATGAACCATGTTTACCAAAACAAAACACAAGTCTCGCAAGAAGTGTCTAAATGAGCCCCGAGCGAAAAAATGCTAACGCACTCTAGGTATAAATCAATCGATATAGTTATCGGATATGCACAAACAAGCTGAGCTAAAAAGTTGAGATTCCACAGATTCTAGAAATATAAGTATCATCACTGAGCGACCAGGACTCGCGACAGGGGAAGCAAATACAGACATCACACGACGTAGCTTTAGGTAGCACAACACAGAGATAGGCTCACCTTTTGCTGTTATTCTGATCAAATACGAGAAACGCGGCTGAAGGTTAATCCATAGGTTAATCCAATGTGTCTGTCACTTTGAACAAATTATTGATAATCCATAATTCAATTTTTATGTAAAAAACGGAGTTTTCCTATTGGCTGCTAATGATAGCTTCCAGAGTGATTGACAGCTTCCTGTTTTGTCTCCTTGGATACGAGTCCAAACAACTCACAGACTGCACCGGGCGCTGACGTAGGCGCCCTGTGACCATCAGATTTGACGACGCTGATTGGCTGAAATTATGTTTTGGCGCCATAGTTCAAAGATAGCAACAGTTGGCTTCTGCTGCACTTGCTGCACCCCCCTCTGGGCGCTGTGCATAGCCTCGGTACATATTTTTATTTACATTTGTTTTTGTTTTG
The DNA here is from genome assembly GCF_949606895.1 of Notothenia rossii. NCBI lineage: Eukaryota > Metazoa > Chordata > Actinopteri > Perciformes > Nototheniidae > Notothenia > Notothenia rossii. Next base: position 476,360 of record NC_136912.1, on the reverse strand, counting down.
GGGATTGTGGGGAACGGTATTTGGATCTCTCTGTACTCACAAAGTGAAAGATTGAGTTTGTAAACCCCCCCTGGTGGATGTCCTCTCCTCTGTGCTCAGGCCTGTCGATCCGCAGCGTGTGCTGGAGGGCGGACCGGATCCTGGCGGGGACGCAGGACAGTGAGATCTTTGAGGTGATGGTGAGAGACCGAGACAAACCTGTGCTGCTGATGCAGGGTCACAGTGAGGGGGAGCTGTGGGCGCTCGACCTCCACCCCAAACAACCGGTCGCCGTCACCGGGAGCGACGACCGCTCCGTCAGGTGGGTCACAACCACAACAACAACACACTGCCAACAACAACAACAACAACAACACACTGCCAACAACAACACACTGCCAACAACAACAACACACTGCCAACAACAACAACAACAACACACTGCCAACAAAAACAACAACACAACAACAACACCAACACCACAACAACAACAACACCACAACACCAACAACAACAACAACAACAACACCACAACACCAACAACAACACCAACACCACAACAACAACAACAACAACACACTGCCAACACACTGCCAACAACACGCTGCCAACAACACCAACACCACAACAACAACAACAACAACGACACACTGCCAACAACACACTGCCAACAACAACACCAGCAACACAACAACACCACAAAAACAACACCAACACCACAACAACAACACCAACACCACAACAACAACAACAACAACACCACAACACCAACAACAACACCAGCAACACAACAACACCACAAAAACAACAACAACACATTGCCAACAACACCAACACCACAACAACAACAACAACGACACACTGCCAACAACACACTGCCAACAACACCAACAACACAACAACAACAACAACGACACACTGCCAACAACACACTGCCAACAACACCAACAACACAACAACAACAACAACAACAACACACTGCCAACTAAACCTACCTCCCTCACCAAAAGTAAGGACATTTGTGTTGATGATTTCTTTGTTGGAGCAATGCTTCTTGGCAATACATTTGATACCGTTGGAAAGCCTGAATATTCACCTTTGAAATGTTGCCACATGTGAGGAAAATGCATTTGAGGGATGAGCAGCAGAGCGGAGCGTGTGGGGTGTGCCCATGACAAATGTGACAAATCTCCTATTGCTAAGAAGCATTGCTCCAACAAAGAAATGATCTGCCAAACACCCCCCCCCCCCCCCCCCCCCCCGTGTGCTGCAGGCTCTGGAGCCTCCTCGACCACACCCTGCTGGCTCGCTGCAACATGGAGGAGTCGGTCCGCAGCGTCTCCTTCAACAACGACGGCTCTCAGCTGGCTCTGGGCATGAAGGACGGATCCTTCACCGTGCTGCGCGTCAGGTGAGTGGTCCACAGGTGAGCTGTAGCCACGCCCACTTCAACGTAGCTCTGCTGACTGCGCCCTGGATCCATAAAGAGAACCAAGATAACATGCTGGAGTTATATCAAATTCAAATGTTCAAGATTCAAAGGTGTTATCATCAGATGCCCAGCAGCTACAGTTTAGAAATGACATTCTTCTGAGCTGAGCTCCTCCAACGAAGCAACATATATAATAAAATACAAAAATACAAAGTAGTGCAACAAGTCTATATACACGTAAAGAGAATATGATATGTACAAGAACAGAATATGAAATTAAATAATGTAAATTAAGACTACATTAAATACGGTTTATTGCGGTGATAAATACTTTTATAAATAAGTAGATAGCAAGAAGACATACAGATGAATGACCTGTAGCTCGGGGAGAAACAGGTCATTACAGGTCAGTACAGGTCAGTACAGGTCAGTACAGATCAGTACAGGTCAGTACAGGTCAGTACAGATCAGTACAGGTCAGTACAGGTCATTACAGGTCAGGACAGGTCAGTACAGGACATTACAGGTCAGTACAGGACATTACAGGTCAGTACAGGACATTACAGGTCATTACAGGTCAGTAGAGGTCAGTACAGGTCAGGACAGCTCAGTAGAGGTCAGTACAGGTCAGTAGAGGTCAGTACAGGTCATACAAAACGGGACAAAAAGGATCAAGCTGTTACAGATTCTAGTTTATTACTCTTAAACCCGTGGTGAATCATTATTAAAAGAGTAATTAACATTTACTCAGCATCATGTGATCTGCTCTCATTAAGAACCTCTGTTTCTATCTGAAGAGAGTCTCTCTGAAGAGCTTCAGGTTCATGTTTAGTGATGAAGACGAGGTGACGCTCTGACGCTGCGTCACAACGACGTGGGCGTGGTTACATCTGTACTGGGGCGGAGAAACAGGGTGCCTATTTCTCCGTGGTGTATTGTCCAGATTCAAGATTCAAGGCTTTTATTGTCATGTGTGCACAGCTACAGCGTAATAATAATAATAACTTGAATTGATATAGCGCCTTTCATAACCTCAAGGTCGCTTTACAAAGAAACACACAAGGACAAGACATAAACATAATTATTGTTTGAAGGCGATGTTGAACAGATGAGTTTTAAGGGTTGATGTAGGGAGTTCCAGAGGGGGGGGGGGGGGCAGCGACACTGAAGGCACGGTCCCCGACGGTACGGAGGCGTGAACGGGGAATGGAGAGCAGGCCCGAGTCTGAGGATCGAAGGGTGCGGGACGGGGTGTAATGGTGGAGGAGGAGATCTGTGAGGGATTGAGGGGAGAGGGCACGGAGGGACTTGTAGGTGAGGAGGAGGAGTTTGTAGGTGATGCGGGACTTGACCGGGAGCCAGTGGAGGTTGGAGAGAGTGGGGGTGATGTGCTGCCAGGGCTTGCTGCGTGTGAGAACCCTGGCAGCTGAGTTCTGGATGTACTGGAGCCTGTTCAGGGTTTTGCTGGGAACCCCGGACAGGAGTCCGTTACAATAGTCCAGGCGTGAGGTAATGAAACAATGAATCAGCTTCTCTGCAACAGAGTCGGACAGGGATGGCCGGAGTCTGGATATATTTCTGAGGTGGAAGAAGGCTGATTTTGAAACGGAGTTGATGTGGTTCTGAAATGAGAGGGTTGAATCTAAGACAACACCAATGTTGCGGACCTGAGGGGATGGGGAGATGATGGAACCGTCAATGTTGAGGAGCAGATCTCCAACCTTCCCGAGCAGTGCCTTGGGGGCCACAACCATGAGCTCAGTTTTATCACTGTTTAGTTTGAGTAGGTTGGTGGTCATCCAGGTTTTAATTTCACGTAGGCAGTTGATTAGTGACTGAGGGGGGAGATGGGCAGAAGCTTTTGTGCTGATGTACAGTTGGGTGTCGTCGGCATAGGAGTGGAAACAGAGACCATGGTTGCGGATGATGTCACCAATCGGAAGGATGTATATTGTGAATAGAAGGGGACCGAGCACCGAGCCTTGGGGGACTCCATGTGTAGATATGTTAATGAAGATCTGAGGTCTCAGCAACGCAATAAACAGATACAATTGTTAAAATAGTGCAAGTAAATACAAATAAAATAGAATAGTGCAAGGAGAGTCTATATACAAGTGATTGGAATATGATATATTAGATAAATAATTTGTAAGTAGCATCCAGATCAATGTTACGGATGTTCTTTCAAAAGTTCAGTTTTTAGCTGTCTGATGGGGATGAAACTGTCCCTGAGTCTCTATGTGTTAATGGGATTCAAGCAAAAAAAGTCTCTTACATTTAAGTTAAGAGAAACTACGAAAAGTACACTCCAGTCGCTCTTGATCTTAAAAATGTGCTGTTATGGATGTTCTTTCAAAAGTTCAGTGTTCCAGGACCTGGGATCAAGGTTCTTTAATCTCCTTTGTCTTCAGGGACATGACAGAGGTGGTGCACATCAAGGACAGGAAGGAGGTGATCCACGAGCTGAAGTTCTCCCCCGACGGCTCCTTCCTGGCGGTGGGGTCTAACGACGGGCTGGTGGACGTGTACGCCGTGGCGCAGCGCTACAAGAAGGTGGGTGAGTGCAGCCGCTCCGCCTCCTTCATTACGCACCTGGACTGGGCCGTGGACAGCCGCTTCCTGATGACCAACGACGGGGCCGGGGAGCGGCTCTTCTACAGGATGCCAGGTAACAGCTTTCTGATCCCACCTATCTGACCTGGACTCACCTGGACTCACCTGTCTGACCTGGACTCACCTGTCTGATCTGGACTCACCTATCTGACCTGGACTCACCTGGAATCACCTGTCTGACCTGGACTCACCTGTCTGATCTGGACTCACCTGTCTGATCTGGACTCACCTATCTATCTGACCTGGACTATCTAGACTAGGACTTGATTAACGACTGCCCTCTCTAGACTAGGACTTGCTTAAGAACTGCCCTCTCTAGACTAGAACTTGATTAAGAACTGTCCTCTCTGGATTGGGCTTGATTAAGAACTGCCCTCTCTGGACTAGGACCTGATTAAGAACTGTCCTCTCTAGACTAGGACTTGATTAAGAACTGTCCTCTCTAGACTAGGGCTTGATTAAGAACTGTCCTCTCAAGACTAGGACTTGATTAAGAACTGTCCTCTCTAGACTAGGACTTGATTAAGAACTGTCCTCTCTAGACTAGGACCTGATTAAGAACTGTCCTCTCTAGACTAGGACTTGATTAAGAACTGCCCTCTCTGGACTAGGGCTTGATTAAGAACTGTCCTCTCAAGACTAGGACTTGATTAAGAACTGTCCTCTCAAGACTTGCTTAAGAACTGCCCTCTCTAGACTAGAACTTGATTAAGAACTGTCCTCTCTGGATTGGGCTTGAGTAAGAACTGCCCTCTCTGGACTAGGACCTGATTAAGAACTGTCCTCTCTAGACTAGGACTTGATTAAGAACTGCCCTCTCTGGACTAGAGCTTGATTAAGAACTGTCCTCTCAAGACTAGGACTTGATTAAGAACTGTCCTCTCTAGACTAGGACTTGATTAAGAACAGTCCTCTCTAGACTAGGACTTGATTAAGAACTGCCCTCTCTAGACTAGGACTTGATTAAGAACTGTCCTCTCTAGACTAGGACTTGATTAAGAACTGCCCTCTCTAGACTAGGGCTTGATTAAGAACCGCCCTCTCTGGACTAGGGCTTGATTAAGAACTGCCCTCTCTAGACTTGCTTAAGAACTGCCCTCTCTAGACTAGTACTTGATTAAGAACTCTCCTCCCTAGACTAGGACTTGCTTAAGAACTGTCCTCTCTAGACTAGGACTTGATTAATAACTGTCCTCTCTGGACTAGGACTTTTTACTGCCCTTTACTAGGGCCTAACATGTCTAGATTTGGGACTCGTCTTGGCACTTCCTTGTTTAGACTACAATTTATGCTAAGATTTACCTGTCAAGACGTAAGACCAGACTTGGGACTAACCTTTTAGGACTTCCTATTGACCTCTTGACCTCCTGACCACCTCCTGACCACCTCTTGAACCCCTGACCAACTCCTGACCTCCTGACAACCTGACCTCCTGACCACCTCTTGACTTCCTAACCACTTGACCTCCTGAGCACCTCTTGACATCCTAACCACTTGACCTCCTGACCACCTCCTGACCTCTTGAGCTCCTGACCACCTCTTGACCTCCTGACCACCTCTTGACCTCTTGAACTCTTGAACTCCTGACCACCTCTTGACCTCCTGACCTCCTGACCACCTCTTGACCTCCTGACCTCCTCTTGAACTCTTGAGCTCCTGACCACCTTACCAACTCTTGACCTCCTGACCTCCTAACCACCTCCTGACCTCCCGGCCACCTCCTGATAACCTCCTGACCACCTCTTGACCTCCTGACCACCTGACCTCCTGACCACCTCTTGACCTCCTGACCACCTCCTGACCACCTCTTGACCTCCTGACCACCCCCTGACCACCTCTTGACCTCCTGGCAACCTCCTGACCTCCTGGCCACCTCTTGATCTCGTGACAACCTCTTGACCAACTGACCACCTCCTGACCACCTCTTGACCTCCTGACCACCCCCTGACCACCTCTTGACCTCCTGACCACCTCCTGACCACCTCTTGACCTCCTGACCTCCTGACCTCCTAACCACCTCCTGACCACCTCCTGACCTCTTTAGCTCCTGACCACCTCTTGAAATCCTGGCCTCCTGACCTCCTCTTGACCTCTTGAACTCTTGAGCTCCTGACCACCTGACCAACTCTTGACCTCCTGACTTCCTAACCTCCTGACCACCTCTTGACCTCCTAACCACCTCCTGACCACCTCTTGACCTCCTGACCACCCCCTGACTCCCTCTTGACCTCCTGACCTCCTAACCACCTCCTGACCACCTCCTGACCTCTTTAGCTCCTGACCACCTCTTGAAATCTTGGCCTCCTGACCTCCTCTTGACCTCTTGAACTCTTGAGCTCCTGACCACCTGACCAATTCTTGACCTCCTGACTTCCTAACCTCCTGACCACCTCTTGACCTCCTGACCACCTCCTGACCACCTCTTGACCTCCTGACCACCTCCTGACCACCTCTTGACCTCCTGACAACCTCCTGGCCACCTCCTAACCACCTCTTGACGACTTGACCACCCCCTGACCACCTCTTGACCTCCTGACCTCCTAACCACCTCCTGACCTCTTGAGCTCCTGACCACCTCCTGACCTCCTGACCTCCTCTTGACCTCTTGAACTCTTGTGCTCCTGACCACCTGACCAACTCTTGACCTCCTGACCTCCTAACCTCCTGACCACCTCTTGACCTCCTGACCAACCCCTGACCACCTCTTGACCTCCTGACAACCTCCTGACCACCTGACCACCTGACCTCCTGACCACCTCTTGACCTCCTGACCACCTCCTGACCACCTCTTGACCTCCTGACCACCCCCTGACCACCTCTTGACCTCCTGACCACCTCCTGACCACCCCCTGACCACCTCTTGAACTCCTGACAACCTCCTGAACACCTCTTGACCTCCTGACCACCCCCTGACCACCTCTTGACCTCCTGACAACCTCCTGACAACCTCCTGACAACCTCTTGACCTCCTGACCACCTCCTGACCACCTCTTGACCTCCTGACAACCTCCTGACCACCTCCTGACCACCTCTTGACCTCCTGACCACCCCCTCACCACCTCTTGACCTCCTGACCACCTCCTGACCTCCTGGCCACCTCTTGACCTCCTGACCTCTTGACCTCCTGGCCACCTCTTGACCTTCTGACCTCCTAACCTCTTGACCTCCTGGCCACCTCTTGACCTCCTAACCTCCTGACCTCTTGACCTCCTGGCCACCTCTTGACCTTCTGACCTCCTAACCTCCTGACCACCTCTTGACCTCCTGGCCACCTCTTGACCTCCTAACCTCCTGACCTCTTGACCTCCTGGCCACCTCTTGACCTCCTGGCCTCCTAACCTCCTGACCTCCTGACCCTCTGTGTCCTGCAGCAGGGAAGCTGGTTCCCAGAGAGGAGGCGAAGGGGATCCACTGGATGACATGGACCGGCGTCATCGGGCTGGAGGTGAACGGGATCTGGCCCAAATACTCCACGGTCAGCAACGTGAACTCTGTGGATGCAAACTACAGCAGCGCGGCGCTGGTGACGGGAGACGACCTTGGGCTCGTCAAGCTCTTCAGGTTCCCCTGCCTCAAGAAAGGTCAGGAACCTTTATTGGTCTTTCTGTCTCTAAACAACGTCTCTGCTCTGGGGGACTTCTTCCTGTCTCTCTGTCTCTAAACAACGTCTCTGCTCTGGGGGACTTCTTCCTGTCTCTCTGTCTCTAAACAACGTCTCTGCTCTGGGGGA
>NC_136912.1:383606-466106 GCF_949606895.1 Notothenia rossii | reverse complement strand
TCCTGTATCAGCTGCTGATTGGTCCTCGCTTGTTCCCTGATAGCTCCTGTATCAGCTGCTGATTGGTCCTCGCTTGTTCCCTGATAGCTCCTGTATTAGCTGCTGATTGGTCCTCGCTTGTTCCCTGATATTTCCTGTATCAGCTGCTGATTGGTCCTCGCTTGTTCCCTGATAGTTCCTGTATCAGCAGCTGATTGGTCCTCGCTTGTTCCCTGATAGCTCCTGTATCAGCTGCTTATTGGACCTTGCTTGTTCCCTGATAGTTCCTGTATCAGCAGCTGATTGGTCCTCGCTTGTTCCCTGATAGCTCCTGTATCAGCTGCTGATTGGTCCTCGCTTGTTACCTGATAGCTCCTGTATCAGCTGCTGATTGGTCCTCGCTTGTTCCCTGATAGTTCCTGTATAAGCTGCTGATTGGACCTCGCTTGTTCCCTGATAGTTCCTGTATCAGCAGCACATGGTATGTAGTCAGATCTAACAGCTCCTGTTCTAACTCAAGTGTTTCTGCGTTCAGAGGGCTACGCCGACTCCAACAGCGGAGAGTCGGACTCGGACGTGTCGGACGTCCCGGAGCTCGACTCGGACATTGAGCAGGAAGCTCAGACCAGCTACGAACGTCAGGTGACCAGAGAAAACCAATCACATGCTGTCTGCTTAATAATAATAATACATTTCATTCATATACCACAGTTTAAAAACAACGTCATCTCAAGGTGCTTCACAATGCTATGAGGAGAAAATACAGTAACATTTAAAGTTATCTAAGGCAGGGGTTCCCAAAGTGGAGGTTGCGACCCCCCGGGGGGTCGCGAGACCCTGAGTGGGGGTCGCGAGATGATTACAAAATTAAAATGGAAAATTAAAAAAAAAGAAATTATACAAAAAAATTGATTCATTTTTTTTATCATTTATTTATTTTTTAAATTATTAATAATAGCGTTTGCATAGACATTTTCAGTGGCGGACTAGCCATCTGTATAATTTCCCCGCAACGAGGCTCCCCCTTTGACAATCCACTAGCGCAGTGTTTCTCAAACTTTTTCATACCAAGGACCACTAAACCAATAAAAAACACTCATGGACCACCTAACTCCACAAATATCCAAAAACAATAGGCCTGCTTACCCATTCCAACAGTATATAACAAATTACAGCCTAGTAATGAGAGCTTAACCTTCTCTATATCGCCTCGTTCACACATTAAATCAACAATACAAATACAGATTGCATTTAGTTCAAATGCGATTTAAAATCCTCTCAGGTTTTACACCTCTTATTATGAAATGTAGACTACATTTATTACGTAGTATTATTTTAAACACGAGTTTATGTCCGAGCCAACAGACTCACAGATAGTTGGCTACTGAGAGATATGCAAAATACACCGCATGTAGTACGACACAAACCTCCGCTGTGGATTTTCAAAACAAAATACAATAAAACTATGGTCGCAGGCCCAAGTTGAACTCTCTGAGGCCTGCATGGTCTGCCTACAAAAAAAAAATTAAAAAACGTTTATGCAGCCCCAACAACAGCCTCTGATCCTCAACAGATTTCATGCAATGCTTCATCAGATGCATATAGATAATTATCTGTATCTCACTCCTAACACATCTAAATCTACTTTCAGCATGGATACATGTTCAGAAAATACATCCATTGTTTGTTCTATATGCTTCTTGAAATCCTAAAAAACACATCGTTTTTCTAGAACAGATTACAAATCGCCTGAAAATGGTACAAACAAGTGGCAACATGCTTGACGGAGTTGTTGCGCTGGGCTATATCATGCAATCGAAAGTTAAACTTAAGCTCGCTCCATTGTGGAGATATGCCCGCGAGAGTGTGGAAAACTGAAATTAATTCACTAGCCCCCGCCCCCCCACCCCCCGCCCCCCCCCCGTCGACAGGGGGTCGCCAGTCTCTGGCACTGTTTGGGGTCGCGGGCTGAAAAGTTTGGGAACCCCTGATCTAAGGAACATATTGAATAAAATATAGTCATATAAAAAAGGTTAGAATAAAACAAATAAAGAAACCTTACCTGTCTGTCTGACTCACCTGTATATCTACCTGTCTGTCTGTCTGTCTGTCTGTCTGTCTGACTCACCTGTATATATACCTGTCTGTCTGTCTGTCTGTCTGTCTGTCTGTCTGACTCACCTGTATATCTACCTGTCTGTCTGTCTGTCTGTCTGTCTGTCTGACTCACCTGTATATCTACCTGTCTGTCTGTCTGTCTGTCTGTCTGTCTGTCTGACTCACCTGTATATCTACCTGTCTGTCTGTCTGTCTGTCTGTCTGTCTGACTCACCTGTATATCTACCTGTCTGTCTGTCTGTCTGTCTGTCTGTCTGTCTGTCTGTCTGTCTGACTCACCTGTCTATCTACCTGTGTGTGTGCAGGTGTATAAGGAGGACCTACCTCAGCTGAGGAAGAAGCTGATTGGTTCTCTGAAGCGCCAGAAGGCTCCGGAGGAGGGGCTTCGTTTGCAGTTTGTTCACGGGTAAGAACAATAAAGTTTTATTCAGGAACTAAAGGAAAGAGTGTTTGTTGTTGTAATGCTCGTTTCAGCCACAGGAGGCTGCAGCACCTCCCCACGTCACGATCTAATCCATATTCTAAAAGCATTTTAAGAAACTCACAATCCTTAAATTCCGCCGCTGTAATCTGCTGCTTGTTTACGTGGTCTTTTCAGCCTCTTGTGGCCAAACTCAGTATTACCACAACAACATTAGAAGAATGATCCTGACAAGATACATGTATAAAAAGAACCACCAGAAGTGTTTAAAGTGAAGTGTGGTTGTGGCTCCTCAGGTACCGGGGCTTCGACTGCAGGAACAACCTGTTCTACAGCCAGACAGGGGAGCTGCTGTTCCACGTGGCTGCGGTCGCTGTGGTGTACGACCGCCTGAAGCACAGCCAGAGGTTCTACCTGGGCCACGACGAGGACATCCTCTGCCTCACCACGCACCCCATCAAGGACTACGCTGCCTCCGCTCAGGTACAGCCAATCACAGCCAATCACAGACTACGCTGCCTCCGCTCAGGTACAGCCAATCACAGACTATGCTGCCTCCACTCAGGTAATGCCAATCACAGCCAATCACAGCCTACAGTGCCTCCACTCAGGTACAGCCAATCACAGCGCAGCACTGACAGGGCTTCTGACTGGTGTGTTCAGGTGTGCTCTGATTGGCTATGTGTTCAGATGTGCTCTGATCGGCTGTATGTTCAGATGTGTTCTGATTGGCTGTGTGTTCAGGTGTGTTTTGATTGGCTGTGTGTTCTGATTGGCTGTGCGTTCAGGTTTGTTCTGATTGGCTGTGTGTTCAGGTGTGTTCTGATTGGCTGTGTGTTCAGGTGTGTTCTGATTGGCTGTGTGTTCTGATTGGCTGTGTGTTCAGATGTGTTCTGATTGGCTGTGTGTTCAGGTGTGTTCTGATTGGCTGTGTGTTCTGATTGGCTGTGTGTTCAGGTGTGTTCTGATTGGCTGTGTGTTCAGGTGTGTTCTGATTGGCTGTGTGTTCAGGTGTGTTCTGATTGGCTGTGTGTTCAGGTGTGTTCTGATTGGCTGTGTGTTCAGGTGGGCAGAGACCCGGCGGTCCATGTGTGGGACATCCAGACTCTGAAGTGTCTGTCGCTGCTAAAGGGTCATCACAGCAGGGGGGTGTGTGCTCTGGAGTTCACAGGTACACACACACTGCTACACACACACTGCTGCACACACTGCTACACACACTGCTATACACACACACTGCTATACACACACACTGCTACACACACACTGCTGCACACACACTGCTACACACACACTGCTATACACACACACTGCTACACACACACTGCTACACACACACTGCTACACACACACTGCTGCACACACTGCTACACACACTGCTATACACACACACTGCTATACACACACACTGCTACACACACACTGCTGCACACACACTGCTACACACACACTGCTATACACACACACTGCTACACACACACTGCTACACACACTGCTATACACACACTGCTATACACACACTGCTACACACACTGCTATACACACACTGCTATACACACACTGCTACACACACTGCTATACACACACACTGCTATACACACACACTGCTACACACACACTGCTACACACACTGCTATACACACACTGCTATACACACACTGCTATACACACACTGCTGCACACACACTGCTACACACACACTGCTATACACACACTGCTACACACACACTGCTACACACACTGCTATACACACACTGCTACACACACACTGCTGCACACACACTGCTACACACACACTGCTATACACACACTGCTGCACACACTGCTATACACACACTGCTATACACACACTGCTGCACACACACTGCTACACACACACTGCTACACACACTGCTATACACACACTGCTATACACACACTGCTGCACACACACTGCTACACACACACTGCTACACACACACTGCTGCACACACTGCTACACACACTGCTATACACACTGCTATACACACACTGCTGCACACACACTGCTACACACACACTGCTACACACACACTGCTGCACACACTGCTATACACACACACTGCTATACACACTGCTATACACACACACTGCTATACACACACTGCTATACACACACTGCTATACACACACTGCTATACACACACTGCTACACACACACTGCTATACACACACTGCTACACACACACTGCTACACACACACTGCTACACACACACTGCTATACACACACACTGCTACACACACACTGCTACACACACTGCTATACACACACTGCTACACACACTGCTATACACACACTGCTATACACACACTGCTACACACACACTGCTACACACACACTGCTACACACACACTGCTATACACACACACTGCTACACACACACTGCTACACACACTGCTATACACACACTGCTACACACACTGCTGCACACACACTGCTGCACACACACTGCTACACACACACTGCTGCACACACTGCTACACACACTGCTACACACACACTGCTATACACACACACTGCTACACACACACTGCTACACACACACTGCTGCACACACACTGCTACACACACACTGCTGCACACACTGCTACACACACACTGCTACACACACACTGCTACACACACACTGCTACACACACTGCTACACACACACTGCTATACACACACACTGCTACACACACACTGCTACACACACACTGCTAAACACACACACTGCTGCACACACACTGCTATACACACACACTGCTACACACACACTGCTATACACACACTGCTACACACACACTGCTACACACACACTGCTACACACACACTGCTACACACACACTGCTACACACACACTGCTACACACACACTGCTATACACACACTGCTACACACACACTGCTACACACACACTGCTACACACACACTGCTACACACACACTGCTACACACACACTGCTATACACACACACTGCTACACACACACTGCTACACACACACTGCTATACACACACACTGCTATACACACACTGCTACACACACACTGCTACACACACACTGCTGCACACACTGCTACACACACTGCTATACACACACTGCTATACACACACACTGCTACACACACACTACTGCACACACACTGCTACACACACACTGCTACACACACACTGCTATACACACACACTGCTACACACACACTGCTACAGACACACTGCTACACACACACTGCTATACACACACAGTGCTACACACACACTGCTACACACACTGCTACACACACACTGCTACACACACACTGCTACACACACACTGCTATACACACACACTGCTACACACACACTGCTACACACACACTGCTACACACACACTGCTATACACACACACTGCTATACACACACACTGCTACACACACACTGCTACACACACACTGCTACACACACACTGCTACACACACACTGCTACACACACACTGCTACACACACACTGCTATACACACACACTGCTACACACACACTGCTATACACACACACTGCTATACACACACACTGCTACACACACACTGCTACACACACACTGCTACACACACACTGCTACACACACACTGCTATACACACACACTGCTACACACACACTGCTATACACACACACTGCTATACACACACACTGCTACACACACACTGCTATACACACACACTGCTACACACACACTGCTACACACACTGCTACACACACACTGCTACACACACACTGCTACACACACACTGCTATACACACACTGCTATACACACACTGCTATACACACTGCTACACACACTGCTTTACACACGGCTACACACACTTCTACACATACTGCTAGGGATGGGTACCGAGCCCCGGTATTAAACGGGCCCCGGGGCTGAATTATTAAAGACCGTGGTACCGTTAAGCTCCGACGTTAGCGGTCTTTTTATCGGTACTGGAGACATCTAAAAAATGTACGTATCTTTGCTACACAAACATTATGTTGCAGTTCTCGTGTCGCCAACTCCGATTCTAATACGCAAAAAGACTGCAAAATGCGTCTATGATTATCTTTAGTATTTTCGATCTGTCTCCCCGCCTGCTTGTGAGGGGGCGGGGCAGTTTACACACTCACAGCTGCTACATGCAGCAACACACGGCGGAGATGGTGGAGAGAAGCGCTCCAAGGTGTGGTTACACTTTACCCGTCTCGATGCTCGTTGCCAAAAGTTCAATAAGAGTTTAGCATGTGAGGGCGATAACACGAGCAGTTTGTCTAAACATTTATCCAAAGTGCTCCACATCCAGACGGAGGAATGCACCGGGTTCCACTGTCTTTCTAGAAGCTCTGTAGCTCCATCCACGAGTAACGTTTCCACGTCAGGTGTTATGTATGCTAGCAGCGACACACGGAGTTAACTACATGATACAAACATGGGTTAATGATTAGAGGTAACTGAGTTATTTAGTTTGTTAAAGTTTCAGCTATTCTGTTTACAGTTCTGTCATCACATTATTTAATACCATTTGTTAAAACATTGTTGTTTCTTTTGATGTGAAATATTATTTATTTAATTTAAATAAAAAGCAATGTTAGTTTTGTTCACAATGTGTTTAGTTCGTTTACCTTATTTTTTTCTCCAAAAGAACCGATAAGAGTACCGTTAAAAGACCGGACCAATAAGCGGTATCGATAAAAGTAGGAGTACCGTTAAAACCTTAACGATACCCATCCCTACACACTGCTGCACGTTAACTCCCCTCATGGTGTCCCAGCAGGCGTTCACAGGTGATGAATGTAAAGCAGCAGGTGTTCACAGATAGTCTGTTTCTGTCTCTCAGCGGACGGGAAGAGTTTGGTCTCTGTGGGAATTGATGAATTTCACTCCATCGTCATCTGGGACTGGAAGAAAGGAGAGAGACTAGCCAAGGCCAGGTACACCTGTACACATGTACACCTCTATACCTGTACACCTCTATACCTGTACACCTCTATACCCCTATACCTGTACACATGTACACCTCTATACCTGTACACCTGTACACATGTACACCTCTATACCTGTACACCTCTATACCTGTACACCTCTATACCTGTACACCTCTATACCCCTATACCTGTACACATGTACACCTCTATACCTGTACACCTGTACACATGTACACCTCTATACCTGTACACCTCTATACCTGTACACCTCTATAACTCTATACCTGTACACATGTAAACCTCTATACCTGTACACCTCTATACCTGTACACATGTACACCTCTATACCTGTACACATGTACACCTCTATACCCCTACACCTGTACACCGCTATACCTGTACACATGTACACCTCTGTACCTGTACACCTCTATACCTGTACACATGTACACCTCTGTACCTGTACACATGTACACCTCTATACCCCTATACCTGTACACCTCTATACCTGTACACATGTACACCTCTGTACCTGTACACATGTACACCTCTATACCTGTACACATGTACACCGCTATACCTGTACACATGTAATAATAATAATAATGCAATTTATTTATATAGCGCTTTTCACAACTCAAAGACGCTTTACAGTATGAGGGAGGGTAGACAAACAAGGACAGGCAAACAAGTAAGTATAGTAAAATAAAAAAAATAAAAAGGCAGTCAATAGGAAGTTGATTGAGAGGGGGGGGGGCTTATGGGTAGGCAGAGTTGAAAAGATGTGTTTTGAGGCGGGACTGAAAGACTGTGAGGGACTCGGAGTCACGGAGATCTTGGGGGAGGGAGCTCCAGAGCCTAGGAGCTGCCACTGAGAAGGCTCTGTCCCCAAAGCTGCAGAGTGTGGATGTGGGAATGGATAGGAGTCCGGCTGCGGTGGATCTGAGGGACCGTGGGGGTTGATAAGGAGTGAGAAGGTTTGTGAGATAAGGGGGGGCCAGATGGTGGAGTGCTTTGTAGGTGAGGACCAGAACTTTGTAGTTGATGCGATGGGAGACAGGAAGCCAGTGGAGCTCTTTGAGGACTGGGGTGATGTGATGCTTGGTATGCGTGAGGAGACGTGCAGATGCATTTTGAACCCGTTGGAGTCTGTTGAGGGATGGAGTGCTGATGCCCTAAAGAAGTGAGTTGCAGTAGTCGAGGCGGGAGGAAATGAAGGCATGGATTAGTTGTTCGGCTGCGGGGCGGATGAGAGAGGGTAGGATTTTTGCAATATTGCGGAGGTAGAAAAATGAGGTTTTGACTGTTTGGCGGATGTGAGGTTCGAGGGAGAGGGTGGGGTCAAAGATTACACCAAGGTTGCGTGCCTGATTGGAGGGGGAAACAATGGTGCCATCGATGGTGAGTGTGATGCTAGTGACCTTGCTGAGGGTGGATTTGGAGCCAATTAGGAGGAGTTCTGTTTTGTTGCTGTTCAGTTTGAGGAGGTTATGTTGCATCCAAGTTTTAATAGCTGTCAGACAGGAATCAATGTGGGTAAGGGCGGGGGGTGGGTTATGGAGGGGTTTGGTGCTGAGGTAGATCTGAGTGTCATCAGCATAGCAGTGGAAGTCCAGGTTGAAGTGGCGGAGTATCTGACCCAGGGGCAGGATGTAAATGATGAAGAGGAAGGGGCCAAGTACTGAACCTTGAGGAACGCCTTGGGTGACTGAAGCTGTGGCAGAGGAGTGGTTGGGGAGGGAGATAAAGTGGGATCGTTCAGTGAGGTAGGACTGGAGCCATCTGAGAGCAATACCTTCAATACCAATGTCCCTGAGTCGGGTGAGCAGGATGTTGTGGCTCACGGTATCGAAGGCTGCACTCAGGTCGAGGAGGATGAGGATATTGAGGGAACCGGTGTCAGCAGAGGTGAGGAGGTCATTGAGGACTTTGACGAGTGCAGTTTCTGTGCTGTGGTGAGGATGAAATCCAGACTGAAGGGGTTCAAAAAGCTGGTTGGTTTGGAGATGGCAGTGAATTTGTTTGGCTACAATGCGTTCAAGAGTTTTTGAGAGGAATGGTAGGTTGGAGATGGGGCGGTAATTAGTGAGGGAGGAGGGATCAAGACCAGGTACACCAGGTATATGGGAGGCGTGTGGCGCAGTGGATAGAGCCTTGGTGTTCGGATCAGGGGAGCCCAGGTTCAAACCCCACTGCAGGCAGCATCTCGTTGTGTCCCTGAGACACTTCACCCCAAAGTGTTCCTGTGGGGATTGCCCACAGTATTGAGTATGTAAGTCGCTTTGAATAAAAGCGTCTAACATGTAACATGTAATGTAATGTATATGTACACCTCTATACCCCTATACCTGTACACCTCTATACCCCTATACCTGTACACCTCTATACCCCTATACCTGTACACCTCTATACCCCTATACCTGTACACCTCTATACCCCTGTACCTGTACACCTGTACTCCTCTACACCTCTTTACCTCTATACCAGTACTCCTCTATACCTGTACACCTGTACACATGTAGACCTCTACACCTCTACACCCCTATACCTGTACACCTCTATACCCCTATACCTGTACACCTGTACTCCTCTACACCTCTATACCTCTATACCAGTACTCCTCTACACCTGTACACCTCTATACCTGTACACGTCTACACCTGTACACCTCTATACATGTACACCTGTACACCTCTATACCTGCACACCACTATACCTGTACACTTCTATGTATGGTTGGTCGAATAATCGATTATTATTCGCCAGGGCTGCCGAATAATCGATTTTGATCATGGTCAGTTTCTGGCAACCCTACTCTATACCTGTACACCTGTACACCTGTACACATGTACACATGTACACATGTACACCTGTACTCCTGTACACATGTACACCTGTACTCCTGTACACCTGTTATAGTTAATATAATGAGAGGGTAAGAGTGTTTACCTCTGTGGTCTGCAGGGGTCACAAAGAGAAGACGTTCGTGGTGAGGAGCAACCCGTTCAGGATGGACAAGCTGGTGACGGTCGGCATAAAGCACATCAAGTTCTGGCAACACTCAGGTACCCCCCCCCCCCCCCCCCCCCACTCACCTGAGTCTACCTGGGTTTGATCCATCAGCTGCAGTGCATATTAATCACAGCTGCAATCTTGCATTTTGCTAATTATTTGTAATATATCGTATTCCATTTACTTGTATCTAGACTCTTCTGGCACTATTTCTATTTCATTGGTATTTACTTGCACATCTCAAAACATTCTCTTGCACTATTTTATCTGTTTTATTTGTTTCATGTCCTATATATATATTCATGTTGCTCTGTTGGAAGAGGACTTCAGTTTCTCATTTCCATTTCTAGCTGCTGAGCTCCTGATGATAGAGACTTGAATCTTGAATCTTGAATCCAGTTATGTAGAACCTCTCAGTGTCGGATTCAGTGTTGCTCTGTGTCCTGAGTAACGCCTCCCGTCCTGCAGGGGGCGGCCTCACGTTTAAACGGGGGATCTTTGGGAACCTGGGGAAGCAGGAGACGATGATGTCGGCGTGTTACGGTCGATCGGAGGACCTGGTGTTTTCCGGAGCGACCAATGGAGACGTCTACATCTGGAGAGACACCACGCTCATCAAGACCATCAAAGCCCACGACGGACCCGTGTTCGCCATGTGTTCCCTGGACAAGGTCAGACTTAAATACGAATACAATTGTCAATACTTTGAGAGTAAAGACTCAGACTGAGGGTAGAGTTAGAGAGCTGCAGCAGAGTTTAGACTTTATGACTGAACGCTGCTCGGTTCCTCACTGACACTAAGAAAGAGGATCAGTCCAGTTCTGAGGTATTTACACTGGTTCCTCACTAACATTAAGAAAGTGGATCAGTCCAGTTCTGAGGTATTTACACTGGTTCCTCACTGACACTAAGAAAGTGGATCAGTCCAGTTCTGAGGTCTTTACACTGGTTCCTCACTGACACTAAGAAAGTGGATCAGTCCAGTTCTGAGGTCTTTACACTGGTTCCTCACTGACACTAAGAAAGTGGATCAGTCCAGTTCTGAAGTCTTTACACTGGTTCCTCACTGACACTAAGAAAGAGGATCAGTCCAGTTCTGAGGTCTTTACACTGGTTCCTCTCTAACACTAAGAAAGTGGATCAGTCCAGTTCTGAGGTCTTTACACTGGTTCCTCACTGACACTAAGAAAGTGGATCAGTCCAGTTCTGAAGTCTTTACTCTGGTTCCTCACTGACACTAAGAAAGAGGATCATTCCAGTTCTGAGGTCTTTACTCTGGTTCCTCTCTGACACTAAGAAAGTGGGTCAGTCCAGTTCTGAAGTCTTTACACTGGTTCCTCACTAACACTAAGAAAGAGGATCAGTCCAGTTCTGAAGTCTTTACACTGGTTCCTCTCTAACACTAAGAAAGAGGATCAGTCCAGTTCTGAAGTCTTTACACTGGTTCCTCACTAACACTAAGAAAGAGGATCAGTCCAGTTCTGAAGTCTTTACACTGGTTCCTCACTGACACTAAGAAAGTGGATCAGTCCAGTTCTGAGGTCTTTACACTGGTTCCTCACTGACACTAAGAAAGTGGATCAGTCCAGTTCTGAAGTCTTTACACTGGTTCCTCACTAACACTAAGAAAGTGGATCAGTCCAGTTCTGAAGTCTTTACACTGGTTCCTCTCTAACACTAAGAAAGAGGATCAGTCCAGTTCTGAAGTCTTTACACTGGTTCCTCACTGACACTAAGAAAGTGGATCAGTCCAGTTCTGAAGTCTTTACAATGGTTCCTCACTGACACTAAGAAAGAGGATCAGTCCAGTTCTGAAGTCTTTACAGTGGTTCCTCACTAACACTAAGAAAGTGGATCAGTCCAGTTCTGAGGTCTTTACACTGGTTCCTCACTGACACTAAGAAAGTGGATCAGTCCAGTTCTGAAGTCTTTACACTGGTTCCTCACTGACACTAAGAAAGTGGATCAGTCCAGTTCTGAAGTCTTTACACTGGTTCCTCTCTAACACTAAGAAAGTGGGTCAGTCCAGTTCTGAAGTCTTTACCCTGGTTCCTCACTGACACTAAGAAAGTGGATCAGTCCAGTTCTGAAGTCTTTACAGTGGTTCCTCACTAACACTAAGAAAGTGGATCAGTCCAGTTCTGAGGTCTTTACACTGGTTCCTCACTGACACTAAGAAAGTGGATCAGTCCAGTTCTGAAGTCTTTACACTGGTTCCTCACTAACACTAAGAAAGTGGATCAGTCCAGTTCTGAGGTCTTTACACTGGTTCCTCTCTAACACTAAGAAAGTGGGTCAGTCCAGTACTGAAGTCTTTACACTGGTTCCTCACTGACACTAAGAAAGAGGATCAGTCCAGTTCTGAAGTCTTTACACTGGTTCCTCACTAAAACTAAGAAAGTGGATCAGTCCAGTTCTGAAGTCTTTACACTGGTTCCTCTCTAACACTAAGAAAGTGGATCAGTCCAGTTCTGAAGTCTTTACACTGGTTCCTCTCTAACACTAAGAAAGTGGATCAGTCCAGTTCTGAGGTCTTTACACTGGTTCCTCACTGACACTAAGAAAGTGGATCAGTCCAGTTCTGAAGTCTTTACACTGGTTCCTCACTAACACTAAGAAAGTGGATCAGTCCAGTTCTGAAGTCTTTACACTGGTTCCTCTCTAACACTAAGAAAGAGGATCAGTCCAGTTCTGAAGTCTTTACACTGGTTCCTCACTAACACTAAGAAAGAGGATCAGTCCAGTTCTGAAGTCTTTACAGTGGTTCCTCACTAACACTAAGAAAGTGGATCAGTCCAGTTCTGAAGTCTTTACACTGGTTCCTCACTAACACTAAGAAAGTGGATCAGTCCAGTTCTGAAGTCTTTACACTGGTTCCTCACTGACACTAAGAAAGTGGATCAGTCCTGTTCTGAAGTCTTTACTCTGGTTCCTCACAAACACTAAGAAAGTGGATCAGTCCAGTTCTGAGGTCTTTACACTGGTTCCTCACTGACACTAAGAAAGTGGATCAGTCCAGTTCTGAGGTCTTTACTCTGGTTCCTCTCTAACACTAAGAAAGTGGATCAGTCCAGTTCTGAAGTCTTTACACTGATTCCTCACTGACACTAAGAAAGTGGATCAGTCCTGTTCTGAAGTCTTTACTCTGGTTCCTCACAAACACTAAGAAAGTGGATCAGTCCAGTTCTGAAGTCTTTACACTGGTTCCTCACTAACACTGAGAAAGTGGATCAGTCCAGTTCTGAAGTCTTTACACTGGTTCCTCACTGACACTAAGAAAGTGGATCAGTCCAGTTCTGAGGTCTTTACACTGGTTCCTCACTGACACTAAGAAAGTGGATCAGTCCAGTTCTGAAGTCTTTACACTGGTTCCTCACTGACACTAAGAAAGAGTATCAGTCCAGTTCTGAAGTCTTTACACTGGTTCCTCTCTAACACTAAGAAAGTGGATCAGTCCAGTTCTGAAGTCTTTACACTGGTTCCTCACTGACACTAAGAAAGTGGATCAGTCCTGTTCTGAAGTCTTTACTCTGGTTCCTCACTAACACTAAGAAAGTGGATCAGTCCAGTTCTGAAGTCTTTACACTGGTTCCTCTCTAACACTAAGAAAGAGTATCAGTCCAGTTCTGAAGTCTTTACACTGGTTCCTCACTGACACTAAGAAAGTGGATCAGTCCAGTTCTGAGGTCTTTACACTGGTTCCTCACTGACACTAAGAAAGTGGATCAGTCCAGTTCTGAAGTCTTTACACTGGTTCCTCACTGACACTAAGAAAGTGGATCAGTCCAGTTCTGAAGTCTTTACACTGGTTCCTCACTGACACTAAGAAAGTGGATCAGTCCAGTTCTGAAGTCTTTACACTGGTTCCTCACTGACACTAAGAAAGTGGATCAGTCCAGTTCTGAAGTCTTTACACTGATTCCTCACTGACACTAAGAAAGTGGATCAGTCCAGTTCTGTAGTCTTTACACTGGTTCCTCACTAACACTAAGAAAGTGGATCAGTCCAGTTCTGTAGTCTTTACACTGGTTCCTCACTAACACTAAGAAAGCGGATCAGTCCAGTTCTGAAGTCTTTACACTGGTTCCTCTCTAACACTAAGAAAGTGGATCAGTCCAGTTCTGAAGTCTTTACACTGGTTCCTCACTAACACTAAGAAAGTGGATCAGTCCAGTTCTGAAGTCTTTACACTGGTTCCTCTCTAACACTAAGAAAGAGGATCAGTCCAGTTCTGAAGTCTTTACACTGGTTCCTCACTAACACTAAGAAAGAGGATCAGTCCAGTTCTGAAGTCTTTACAGTGGTTCCTCACTAACACTAAGAAAGTGGATCAGTCCAGTTCTGAAGTCTTTACACTGGTTCCTCACTAACACTAAGAAAGTGGATCAGTCCAGTTCTGAAGTCTTTACACTGGTTCCTCACTGACACTAAGAAAGTGGATCAGTCCTGTTCTGAAGTCTTTACTCTGGTTCCTCACAAACACTAAGAAAGTGGATCAGTCCAGTTCTGAGGTCTTTACACTGGTTCCTCACTGACACTAAGAAAGTGGATCAGTCCAGTTCTGAGGTCTTTACTCTGGTTCCTCTCTAACACTAAGAAAGTGGATCAGTCCAGTTCTGAAGTCTTTACACTGATTCCTCACTGACACTAAGAAAGTGGATCAGTCCTGTTCTGAAGTCTTTACTCTGGTTCCTCACAAACACTAAGAAAGTGGATCAGTCCAGTTCTGAAGTCTTTACACTGGTTCCTCACTAACACTGAGAAAGTGGATCAGTCCAGTTCTGAAGTCTTTACACTGGTTCCTCACTGACACTAAGAAAGTGGATCAGTCCAGTTCTGAGGTCTTTACACTGGTTCCTCACTGACACTAAGAAAGTGGATCAGTCCAGTTCTGAAGTCTTTACACTGGTTCCTCACTGACACTAAGAAAGAGTATCAGTCCAGTTCTGAAGTCTTTACACTGGTTCCTCTCTAACACTAAGAAAGTGGATCAGTCCAGTTCTGAAGTCTTTACACTGGTTCCTCACTGACACTAAGAAAGTGGATCAGTCCTGTTCTGAAGTCTTTACTCTGGTTCCTCACTAACACTAAGAAAGTGGATCAGTCCAGTTCTGAAGTCTTTACACTGGTTCCTCTCTAACACTAAGAAAGAGTATCAGTCCAGTTCTGAAGTCTTTACACTGGTTCCTCACTGACACTAAGAAAGTGGATCAGTCCAGTTCTGAGGTCTTTACACTGGTTCCTCACTGACACTAAGAAAGTGGATCAGTCCAGTTCTGAAGTCTTTACACTGGTTCCTCACTGACACTAAGAAAGTGGATCAGTCCAGTTCTGAAGTCTTTACACTGGTTCCTCACTGACACTAAGAAAGTGGATCAGTCCAGTTCTGAAGTCTTTACACTGGTTCCTCACTGACACTAAGAAAGTGGATCAGTCCAGTTCTGAAGTCTTTACACTGATTCCTCACTGACACTAAGAAAGTGGATCAGTCCAGTTCTGTAGTCTTTACACTGGTTCCTCACTAACACTAAGAAAGTGGATCAGTCCAGTTCTGTAGTCTTTACACTGGTTCCTCACTAACACTAAGAAAGCGGATCAGTCCAGTTCTGTAGTCTTTACACTGGTTCCTCACTGACACTAAGAAAGCGGATCAGTCCAGTTCTGAAGTCTTTACACTGGTTCCTCACTGACACTAAGAAAGCGGATCAGTCCAGTTCTGTAGTCTTTACACTGGTTCCTCACTGACACTAAGAAAGTGGATCAGTCCAGTTCTGTGGTCTTTACACTGGTTCCTCACTGACACTAAGAAAGTGGATCAGTCCAGTTCTGTAGTCTTTACACTGGTTCCTCACTGACACTAAGAAAGTGGATCAGTCCAGTTCTGTAGTCTTTACACTGGTTCCTCACTGACACTAAGAAAGTGGATCAGTCCAGTTCTGTAGTCTTTACACTGGTTCCTCACTAACACTAAGAAAGCGGATCAGTCCAGTTCTGAAGTCTTTACACTGGTTCCTCACTGACACTAAGAAAGAGGATCAGTCCAGTTCTGTAGTCTTTACACTGGTTCCTCACTAACACTAAGAAAGTGGATCAGTCCAGTTCTGTAGTCTTTACACTGGTTCCTCACTAACACTAAGAAAGTGGATCAGTCCAGTTCTGAAGTCTTTACACTGGTTCCTCACTGACACTAAGAAAGTGGATCAGTCCAGTTCTGAGGTCTTTACACTGGTTCCTCACTAACACTAAGAAAGTGGATCAGTCCAGTTCTGAAGTCTTTACACTGGTTCCTGTGTGTCAAATAATTTCTAAAAACTGCTGCTGGTTTATAAAGCATTGAATGGTTTGGGCCCAAATTACATTTCTGACCTACTGATAAATGATGAACCATCCAGAACTCTCAGGTCTGCTCTCTGAACCCAGAGTCAGGTCTCTCAGGTCTGCTCTCTGTCCCCAGAGTCAGGTCTCTCAGGTCTTCAGATCTGCTCTCTGTCCCCAGAGTCAGGTCTCTCAGGTCTTCTGGTCTGTTCTCTGTCCCCAGAGTCAGGTCTCTCAGGTCTACTCTCTGAACCCAGAGTCAGGTCTCTCAGGTCTGCTCTCTGTCCCCAGAGTCAGGTCTCTCAGGTCTTCAGATCTGCTCTCTGTCCCCAGAGTCAGGTCTCTCAGGTCTCTCAGGTCTGTTCTCTGTCCCCAGAGTCAGGTCTCTCAGGTCTTCAGGTCTGTTCTCTGTCCCCAGAGTCAGGTCTCTCAGGTCTTCTGGTCTGTTCTCTGTCCCCAGAGTCAGGTCTCTCAGGTCTTCAGGTCTTCAGGTCTGCTCTCTGTCCCCAGAGTCAGATCTAAACCTGGATAGTTCAGTTATTATGCTCCAAACATCTGGAACAGATTCCCAGAAACCTGCAGGTCCTCTGCAACGAAGACTACTTTTAGATCCAGCAAGAAGACTTTTCTTGTTCCTTTAATTGAACTATTCATATCTCACACTGCACTGTAACTTTATTCATGTACCTGTTATTCATGTTTCATTATCTTTGCTTTTAAATGAGTGTTTTAAAATGCCATTCAATAAGATGTTTCTCAAGGCTCTTAATGTCTTTCATTTTTGTAAAGCACTTTGAATTGCCTTGTGTTGAACGGCGCTGTATGAATAAACTTTATTTCTGCCTCTGATTTTGTTTCCGGTCTCGTGGTGCGTTCACTGTCCAGGGCTTTGTGACAGGGGGGAAGGACGGCATCGTGGAGCTGTGGGACGACATGTTCGAGAGATGCCTGAAGACGTACGCCATCAAGAGGGCCGCGCTGTCCCCCGCCTCCAAAGGTCTCAGAGAGGTCTTATTTAACAGGGACAGTGCACATTAATCAACATTTCTGTCAATGTGCCAAGAGGCTCTTTTTCATCTGTAGTTCCTGGACAGATGTTATAAGTCAACATATAACAAAGTAAATACAGTCAAATAAAAAATGAACTAAATAAGAACATGTTAAAACACAGGCACTGCCTATACTACTCACCCAGTGTCCCCCCAGAGTATAACGTGTGTGTGTGTGTGTGTGTGTGTGTGTGTGTGTGTGTGTGTGTGTGTGTGTGTGTGTGTGTGTGTGTGTGTGTGTGTCAGGTCTGCTGCTGGAGGACAACCCCTCCATCAGAGCGATCACTCTGGGTCACGGTCACATCCTGCTGGGCACCAAGAACGGAGAGATCCTGGAGATCGATAAGAGCGGCCCGATGACCCTCCTGCTGCAGGTCAGAGGGACCGTTATTTATTTAAATAAGAAGACACTATTGCAGTAGTCGGGTCTACTGAAGATAAAAGCATGGTAAAGGTCTTTGAAAAGCCAATGTGATGCATTCACTGTCTGTTGGAGTTTCATGTTATTGTGGTGTTGTGTTCAGGGTCACATGGAGGGGGAGGTGTGGGGTCTGGCGGCTCATCCTCTACTTCCTGTCTGCGCCACCGTCAGTGATGACAAAACCCTGAGGATCTGGGAGCTGTCGGCCAATCATCGCATGGTGGCCGTCCGCAAACTGAAGAAGGGTGAGAGGGTTCACCTGTTCACAGTTCACCTGTTCACCTGTTCACAGTTCACCTGTTCACCTGTTCACAGTTCACCTGTTCACAGTTCACCTGTTCACCTGTTCACAGTTCACCTGTTCACAGTTCACAGTTCACAGTTCACCTGTTCACCTGTTCACAGTTCACCTGTTCACCTGTTCACAGTTCACCTGTTCACCTGTTCACAGTTCACCTGTTCACAGTTCACCTGTTCACAGTTCACCTGTTCACAGTTCACCTGTTCACCTGTTCACAGTTCACCTGTTCACTGGACTGTTGACCAGTGATTATTAACATTTTAAAGTATTCAGAAAAGTCTGAATCTTTTGAAAAAGTCAGAATTTGGAGATTTTGTGGAAAAAGTCAGAAGTTTTTGATTTTGAGGAAAAAGTCAGAATTTTGTGAAAAACTCAAAAATGTGAGATTTTGTCAACATGTTGAGAAAAAGTCAGAATTGAGATTTTGTGAAAAAGTCAGTTTTGAGATTATCAGTAAAAAGCAATTTCTTTTAGTAAAAGTCCAAATGTTGTGATTTTCAGAAAAAAAAAATCAGGATTTTTAGATTTTTAGAAGAAAGTCCGAATTTTGGGAAAAAAATAAGTTTTTTGTAGATAACAGGATTTATGATTACCTACAATAACCGGTATTCCTCCATCTTGTGACCGTGTAACTCCCTCTCTTGTATATTGTGTCTTCATGGTTCCTCTCAGTAAAGACTACTTGTTGTGTCTTCATGGTTCCTCTCAGTAAAGACTACTTGTTGTGTCTTCATGGTTCCTCTCAGTAAAGACTACTTGTTGTGTCTTCATGGTTCCTCTCAGTAAAGACTACTTGTTGTATCTTCATGGTTCCTCTCAGTAAAGACTACTTGTTGTATCTTCATGGTTCCTCTCAGTAAAGACTACTTGTTGTGTCTTCATGGTTCCTCTCAGTAAAGACTACTTGTTGTGTCTTCATGGTTCCTCTCAGTAAAGACTACTTGTTGTGTCTTCATGGTTCCTCTCAGTAAAGACTACTTGTTGTGTCTTCATGGTTCCTCTCAGTAAAGACTACTTGTTGTATCTTTATGGTTCCTCTTGGTAAAGAGTCTCTCCCCCCCAGGAGGTCGCTGCTGCGCCTTCTCTCCGGACGGGAAGGCGCTGGCAGTGGGTCTGAGCGACGGCAGCTTCCTGGTGGTGAACGCGGACACGCTGGAGGACATGGTGACCTTCCACCACCGCAGGGAGCTCATCTCGGACATCCGCTTCTCCCAAGGTACCTGAGCGCACCACGCAGGTGTGAGCAGGCGGCGTGTGATTGGTCCGTCTGTGACCATCAGCTGTTTGTGTTCCAGACTCCGGGAAGTACCTGGCCGTGGCGTCGCACGACTCCTTCGTGGACATCTACAACGTTCTGACCAGCAAGAGGGTGGGAATCTGCAAAGGAGCGGGAAGCTACATCACACACATCGACTGGGACTCCAGAGGTAAGGCTATGCTAACAGGCTAACGGTTTGCAGGTCATGCTACACTAACATGTAAAAACGAACTGCTAATTCCAATCTGTCTGCGCAGATAATACAGACACAATCAAAACATGAAATATACCATGTATCTATGTATGAAGGCCAGTGAAGGTCAAGTATAAATACAGATTGGGGCAAGGGGGTAAAACTTCCAAGATTGAGTCATAAATGTAAGATTAAAACAAAACTAATATTCTCTGAGATTTAAGTCCCAGAATGTTGAGAAACAGAAAGTGAAATGTATTTCCTGGTAAGCATGGAGCTGTGTCCCCTGCAGGTAAGCTGCTGCAGGTGAACACAGGAAACAAAGAGCAGCTGTTCTTCGAGGCGCCGCGAGGCCGGAAGCAGAGCATCAGCGTGGCCGAGGTCAGTTTTCAAAGATTCAAGATTCAAAGGTTTTATCATCATATGCTCAGCAGCTAAAGTGTAGAAATGGTTAGAATCACCGTCAAGGATTCGAGGGAAAAGGTAGGACCCAAATGCAGACTACAAAAAGGTAAAGGTTATAAACAAAAGCGAGCTTTATTTAAAAGCTGAAAAACAGGGAGAACTGAACAGCAAAATAAACCCAAACCTAGACATACAAAACTAAAAACGTGACATAACATGAGAACCGTGACAGAACCCCCCCCTCAAGGGACGGATTCTAGACGTCCCTAAACACAAAAAAAATCCAAAAACGTCCAGCAGGGTGGGTGGAGGGGGACCGGAGGACGGGTGTGGGCCCACAGGAAAGGCAGAGGAACTGGAGGTGGTCTCGGGCGGACGGCCCGGGGGCAAGGCAGAGTCCATGGAGGGGATCTCGGGCGGACGGCCCGGGGGCAAGGCAGAGTTCGAGGAGGGGGTCTCGGGCGGACAGCCCGGGGGCAAGGCAGAGTTCGAGGAGGGGGTCTCGGGCGGACGGCCCGGGGGCAAGGCAGAGTCCAAAAAGGGGCGAAGGCCACAGCGGGCGAAACCAGGGGGCCGGGCACGAGGGCGAAGGCAGCGGCAGGAAGAGTCAGGGGGCCGGGTCCGAGGGCGAGGACCGCGGCCGGGAAAGTCAGGGGGCCGGGCTCGAGGGCGAAGACCACGACACTCAGGGGGCCGGCCTCGAGGGCGAAGACCGCGGCTCTCAGGGGGCCGGGCTCGAGTGCGAAGACCAGACAGCTCCGGATGCTGGGCAGGAGCCGGTGTCGACCGGACAGGAACCGGAGCTGGTGGGACAGGTGTAGGCAAGATCCCCCACGGAAGAGGACAAGGAGTTGGCAGGACCCCCGGCGAGACAGGTGATGTCGAGGCCTCCAACGAAACAGGACATAGGGTTGGCAGGACCCCCGGCAGAAGAGTAGTCGGCGGGGCCTCCAACGGGACAGGACACAGGGTTGGCAGGACCCCCGGCAGAAGAGTAGTCGGCGGGGCCTCCAACGGCACAGGACATAGGTTTGGCAGGACCCCCGGCAGAAGAGTAGTCGGCGGAGCCTCCAACGGGACAGGACACAGGGTTGGCAGGCCCCCCGGCAGAAGAGCAGTCGGCGGGACCTCCAACGGGACAGGACACAGGGTTGGCAGGACCCCCGGCAGAAGAGTAGTCGGCGGGGCCTCCAACGGGACAGGACATAGGTTTGGCAGGACCCCCGGCAGAAGAGTAGTCGGCGGAGCCTCCAACGGGACAGGACACAGGGTTGGCAGGCCCCCCGGCAGAAGAGTTGTTGGCGGGGCCTCCAACAGCACAGGACATAGGGTTGGCAGGAACCCCGGCAGAAGAGTAGTCGGCAGGATCCCCAACGGGACAGGACATGGAGTTGGCAGGACCCCCAGCGGAACCTCCAACGGACCAGAAAATTTAGTAGGGACTTGAGAGGGGACTCAAGAGGCGACTTGAAAGGGGACTTGAGAGGGAACTCGAGAGGTGACTTGAGAGGGAACTCGAGAGGAGACTTGAGAGGTGACTCGAGAAGAGACTCGAGAGGAGACTCGAAAGGAAACTTGAGGGAACTCGAGAGGTGACTTGAGAGGGAACTCGAGAGGAGACTTGAGAGGTGACTCGAGAAGAGACTCGAGAGGAGACTCGAAAGGAAACTTGAGAGGGAACTCGAGAGGTGACTTGAGAGGGAACTCGAGAGGTGACTTGAGAGGGAACTCGAGAGGTGACTTGAGAGGGAACTCGAGAGGGAACTTAAGAAAGAAGAATCACCGTCAAGGATTCGAGGGAAAAGGTAGGACCCAAATGCAGACTACAAAAAGGTAAAGGTTATAAACAAAAGCGAGCTTTATTTAAAAGCTGAAAAACAAACAGAAAACATGGCATGAATCAAAAACATGGATAGTACAAGGTAGCAAGAATACACAAAACTGACCGTGACCAACATGGAGGGAGACAGGAGAGACAAACAATGAACCGACACCGAACACAGGAAGAGACTAAATACAGGGAGGGGTAATCACGAGACGAGAAACAGCCGGGCAGGGGAGGAGAAACACAAGGGCAACAGGTGAACACAATCAGACAATTAGACACACCAGGGAAACTAACGACAGGAGGAAGACACAGGGAGAGGGACCAGACAAGAAACAAGGAGGAAAACATGACAGGGAGAAAAGCAAAATAAACCCAAACCTAGACATACAAAACTAAAAACGTGACATAACATGAGAACCGTGACAGAAATGGCAATTAAATTATTCTGACCTGAGCTCCACCAAAAAAGCAACATATATCATAGAATACAAAAATACGAAATAAAAATAAAGTAGTGCAAAAAGTCTATATACATGTAAATAGAATAGTCTGCACAGAGGACTTTCTACTTCTCACATGTTGAACCCAAATACCTGTACTTTCTACTTCTTACATGTTGAACTCAAATACCTGTACTTTCTACTTCTTACATGTTGAACACAAATACCTGTACTTTCTACTTCTTACATGTTGAACTCAAATACCTGTACTTTCTACTTCTTACATGTTGAACTCAAATACCTGTACTTTCTACTTCTTACATGTTGAACACAAATACCTGTACTTTCTACTTCTCACATGTTGAACTCAAAGACCTGTACTTTCTACTTCTTACATGTTGAACACAAATACCTGTACTTTCTACTTCTTACATGTTGAACTCAAATACCTGTACTTTCTACTTCTTACATGTTGAACACAAATACCTGTACTTTCTACTTCTTACATGTTGAACTCAAATACCTGTACTTTCTACTTCTTACATGTTGAACACAAATACCTGTACTTTCTACTTCTTACATGTTGAACACAAATACCTGTACTTTCTACTTCTTACATGTTGAACACAAATACCTGTACTTTCTACTTCTTACATGTTGAACTCAAATACCTGTACTTTCTACTTCTCACATGTTGAACTCAAATACCTGTACTTTCTACTTCTTACATGTTGAACTCAAATACCTGTACTTTCTACTTCTCTCATTTTCCAAACAGGCTGGTTCCTTTAGTCTGAATGTGTGTTTGGTGGCGTGATCATTATTATTGAGAGTCATTGCGTGCCTATTGATTTGAACACGATCCGTGTATCCATCATTTCCTGGTCTTCTCTAAAGAAGAGGGACCAATGGAAACGTTGTCATGTTGCCGTTGGTCACCATGGAAACATTCATTAGCTAACAATGACATTATTGTTCTATTAATATAAAGGGAGGTCAGGTACTCTTTAAAACAGCTGCTAGTTATGGGTACTTTTTACTGAAGTACATTTCAAAGCCTCTTTACTTTGACTTGAGTAAAGAAGTTTAGTCAGTACTTCTACTTTCACCAGAGTATCTTGAAACATGAGTATCTGAACTTCTACTTGAGTAAAGGATGCGTGTACTTCTACTTGAGTAAAGGATGTGTGTACTTCTACTTGAGTAAAGGATGTGTGTACTTCTACTTGAGTAAAGGATGTGTGTACTTCTACTTGAGTAAAGGATGTGTACTTCTACCTGAGTAAAGGATGCGTGTACTTCTACTTGAGTAAATGATGCGTGTACTTCTACTTGAGTAAAGGATGCGTGTACTTCTACTTGAGTAAAGGATGTGTACTTCTACTTGAGTAAAGGATGTGTGTACTTCTACTTGAGTAAAGGATGTGTGTACTTCTACTTGAGTAAAGGATGTGTACTTCTACTTGAGTAAAGGATGTGTGTACTTCTACTTGAGTAAAGGATGTGTACTTCTACTTGAGTAAAGGATGTGTGTACTTCTACTTGAGTAAAGGATGTGTGTACTTCTACTTGAGTAAAGGATGTGTGTACTTCTACTTGAGTAAAGGATGCGTGTACTTCTACCTGAGTAAAGGATGTGTGTACTTCTACTTGAGTAAAGGATGCGTGTACTTCTACTTGAGTAAAGGATGTGTGTACTTCTACCTGAGTAAAGGATGTGTGTACTTCTACTTGAGTAAAGGATGCGTGTACTTCTACCTGAGTAAAGGATGCGTGTACTTCTACTTGAGTAAATGATGCGTGTACTTCTACCTGAGTAAAGGATGCGTGTACTTCTACCTGAGTAAAGGATGCGTGTACTTCTACTTGAGTAAAGGATGTGTGTACTTCTACTTGAGTAAAGGATGCGTGTACTTCTACTTGAGTAAAGGATGTGTGTACTTCTACTTGAGTAAAGGATGCGTGTACTTCTACTTGAGTAAAGGATGTGTGTACTTCTACTTGAGTAAAGGATGCGTGTACTTCTACTTGAGTAAAGGATGTGTGTACTTCTACTTGAGTAAAGGATGCGTGTACTTCTACCTGAGTAAAGGATGTGTGTA
The DNA here is from genome assembly GCF_949606895.1 of Notothenia rossii. NCBI lineage: Eukaryota > Metazoa > Chordata > Actinopteri > Perciformes > Nototheniidae > Notothenia > Notothenia rossii. The sequence goes on along the minus strand of NC_136912.1, from coordinate 441,331 downwards.
GATCTGCAGGAGGTGAGCCCCTCCAGTCTCACTTCCTGCAGATCTTGACCTCCTCTTTGTGTTTCAGTTTGAGAAGCTGGAGTGGGCGAGCTGGACGTCTGTGCTGGGTCCCACCTGTGAGGGGGCGTGGCCTACCTGTGAGGGGGTGGGGGCTACCTGTGAGGGGGCGTGGCCATCGCTCGGCCTCCTAAACGCCGTCTCGCTCACTAAGGACCGCCAACTGCTCGCCAGCGGGGACGACTTCGGGTTCCTCAAACTGTTCAGCTTCCCCTCACGGGTGAGATCTGTCGGCTGCATAGCCGTGGGAACATATTTCAAATGGGGGGTGCTGTGGGGATGACACCAGGGCCGGTTTTGACCAACTTGCTGCCCTAGGCAAGATTTTAGCTGGCAATGAAAAACCTCTACAAAAGACCAATACACTACAACAAGAGAAACGTATTGATATGGTGGACAGCTTATATAAAAAGGCTTCAAATGTATTTAGTATTGCCTGAACATGTTGAATTGGGGGGTGGACTTCAGATCCTCTAAGGGGGTCCGGGGGTGTCCCCCGGGAAGATTTTTTTAACATTTTAAAGTAAAATACTTCAATCTGGTGCACTTTGAGCGCCCAATTACTAGAGACTGATCTAGGGGATACAACTCTAAACACCCATATGAAAAATATCGGTTTGTATGTGAACATAACCAATAACCTACCAGAGCCAATAACAAATAACTGTAGGCTAACTTGTTTTATTTTTGTGGTTCACTTATATCTTATTTTACCAGTTAACATTTATTTATGCATATTGTTAAATATCTCCAGTTTTAAACAGTATTTTTGGTTTACTGTCCTACAGTACATTGAAATGATTTCAAACCTGTTTTTATTTATCCTAATAATTATAAAGGTGTCCCTTTGAAGTATTTGTTTACATAAATTGTGATCAAAACGTTTGAGACCCACTGAGATAACTTAGACTAAAGTGAACTATCTAAACCCTCAGAGTCCTTTCCCTCACTGAGCCTCTCAGTCTGACAGGAGAGCTCTCCCTCCACATTATTGTAGAAACAGCTTCTTATATCCGTTAGCGCAGCAGAAGCTAACAACAATCCCCGCCGGTACATCTTGTGGAAGTGCAGATCCTCTGTCCTCCACCAGGGGGTGCTGCAGCACCCTCAGCACCCCTACTTCCCACGGCCCTGGTCGGCTGGGATTTTAAAAAACATGCTGGAAAGGATGATAAACACAGCTGTTAACAGTGGAAGTTAACTGTTAGCACTAAAAGCTAACTGTTAGCAGTAGAAGTTAAGTTTTAGCATTATAAGTTAAATGTTAGCAGTAGAAGTTAACTGTTAGCAGTAGAAGGAAACTGTTAGCAGTAGAAGCTAACTCTTTGCAGTTGAAGTTACGTTTTAGCACTGGAAGCTAAGTGTTAGCACTGGAAGCTAAGTGTTAGCACTGGAAGCTAAGTGTTAGCACTGGAAGCTAAATGTTAATTTAAACATTTGTTCGTTACACAACCACCGGGATCTTTCTGGTGGAATAAATGCTGAATACATGAGAAGCAGAGTCAGAGCAGTATTCCTGTAACCCCTCCTCTGTGTTCAGGGCCAGTTTGCTAAGTTTAAGAAGTACGTGGGTCACAGCTCCAACGTGACGAACGTGCGCTGGTCCAACGACGACTCGCTGCTGCTGTCGGTGGGGGGGGGCGACACAGCGCTGATGATCTGGACCCGAGAGCCAGGAGGAGGCCACAAGGAGAGCAGAGAGAGCCGAGCTGTGGACAGCGAGGAGTCCGACGACGATCCGGAGGAGGACGGGGGTGAGCTCTTATTCTGAAGGCCTGACTTTTGAGAAGTTTCTACATTCAGAGCTTTTATTCTGAAAAAGGGACAGTTGTTTATACTAGGGAGAAGTTTCCTCCTTCAGAGCTTTTATTGTGAAAATCTGATCTGATATCTAATGAGAGAAGTTCCAACATTACAAGCTTTTATTCTGAAAATCTAAGCCTTTAATTGTTAAGAAAAGTTTCTGCCTTCAGAGCTTTTATTCTGAAAAACTGAACTTTTTCCACAGGATCGGAATCAGACATCCTTTATGATGTTGACTATAGCAGCTGACGTACTCTAACTAAACGGACAAAATGTAAACGGACAAAATGACAGACAAATAAGAAGGGCAGAAATGAAGCGCCCTCAGTTTGTCCTGACAGGACCTGGCTGTGGGTTAAATCTGCCCTCAGTTTGTCCTGACAGGACCAGGCTGTGGGTTACGTCTGCCCTCAGTTTGTCCTGACAGGACCTGGCTGTGTTTCAGGCTACGACAGCGACGTGGCGCGGGAGAAAGCTGTGGATTACATCACTAAGATCTACTCTGCGAGCATCAGGAACATGACGGGAACCAGACCTCACCTTCAGCACCGAGAAGTGCCTGTGGAGGAGAGGTACACGCATGCACGCACGCACGCACACACGCACACACACACAGTTTACTGAATCCTGTTTCTTGTTTCCTGCTTCCTGCTTCCTGTTTCCTTTCTCCTCTCTCCTCCTTCCTGTCTCCTACTTCCTGCCTCCTGTTTCCTGACTCCTGTTTCCTGCTTCCTGCTTCCTGCCTCCTGCCTCCTAATTCCTGCCTCCTGTCTCCTGCTTCCTGCCTCCTAATTCCTGCTTCCTGCCTCTTGTTTCCTGCTTCCTGCCTCCTGCGTCCTGCTTCCTGCCTCCTGTGTCCTGCCTCCTAATTCCTGCTTCCTGCCTCCTGTTTCCTGCCTCCTGTTTCCTGCTTCCTGCTTCCTGTTTCCTGCCTCCTGCCTCCTAATTCCTGCCTCCTGTCTCTTGCTTCCTGCCTCCTGCGTCCTGGTTCCTGCCTCCTGCGTCCTGCCTCCTGCCTCCTAATTCCTGCTTCCTGCCTCTTGTTTCCTGCTTCCTGCCTCCTGCGTCCTGCCTCCTGCGTCCTGCTTCCTGCCTCCTGCCTCCTAATTCCTGCCTCCTGTCTCCTGCTTCCTGCCTCCTGTCTCCTGCTTCCTGCTTCCTGCCTCCTGCGTCCTGTCTCCTGCTTCCTGCCTCCTGCCTCCTAATTCCTGCCTCCTGTCTCCTGCTTCCTGCCTCCTGCCTCCTGCGTCCTGCCTCCTGTCTCCTACTTCCTGCCTCCTGCCTCCTGCAGGCCTCCAGTGAGTCGTGCTGCTCCGCTGCCTGAGAAGCTTCTGAAGAACAACGTGAGCAAGAAGAAGAAGCTGGTGGAGGTCAGTGCTTCATGTTATTCAGTAATCATTGAGTGAAATCTGTCCCCCCCTCTCAGTGGGGTTGAAAGGTTTATCTTTTGTTCCTGGAGTTCAAAGCATTATTTCCAACTGTTCTCAAGATAAGATAAGACTTTATTTATCTCAAAGAAAATTGTTGTGCCAGAGTTACAAAAATACAATAAACACAGCAGCATGATAAGAGCAATTAAATAACTAGAGGAAACACAGACGGTCACATGTGACTGTGCAGTGACCAGCAGTGTTTAGTCGTGCAAAGACAACGTAGTGGCAGATACGTAATTGCACGTTATTAAATAACATTATTAATAATAAATATATTGCACATGTTGTATAGCAGAGTGTGTGTAATGATGGCATTGCACATGGTGGTGACAGTGTAAAGCTGATGTGCTGCAGAGAGACTCATCGTGCAGGAAGCTGAGAGGTCCCAGAGAGACTCAGGATGCTGAGAGGTCCCTGAGAGACTCATGATGCTGACAGGTCCCAGAGAGATTCAGGATGTTGAGAGGTCCCTGAAAGACTCAGGATGTTGAGAGGTCCCTGAGAGACTCAGGATGCTGAGAGGTCCCTGAGAGACTCAGGATGTTGAGAGGTCCCTGAGAAACTCAGGATGTTGACAGGTCCCAGAGAGATTCAGGATGTTGAGAGGTCCCTGAGAGACTCAGGATGCTGACAGGTCCCAGAGAGATTCAGGATGTTGAGAGGTCCCTGAAAGACTCAGGATGTTGAGAGGTCCCTGAGAGACTCAGGATGCTGAGAGGTCCCAGAGAGACTCAGGATGTTGAGAGGTCCCTGAGAGACTCAGGATGCTGAGAGGTCCCTGAGAAACTCAGGATGTTGAGAGGTCCCAGAGAGACTCAGGATGCTGAGAGGTCACTGAGAAACTCAGGATGTTGAGAGGTCCCAGAGAGACTCAGGATGCTGAGAGGTCCCTGAGAGACTCAGGATGCTGAGAGGTCCCCGAGAGACTCAGGATGCTGAGAGGTCCCTGAGAGACTCAGGATGCTGAGAGGTCCCTGAGAGACTCAGGATGCTGAGAGGTCCCTGAGAGACTCAGGATGTTGAGAGGTCCCAGAGAGACTCAGGATGCTGAGAGGTCCCAGAGAGACTCAGGATGCTGAGAGGTCCCAGAGAGACTCAGGATGTTGAGAGGTCCCAGAGAGACTCAGGATGCTGAGAGGTCCCAGAGAGACTCAGGATGCTGAGAGGTCCCAGAGACTCAGGATGCTGAGAGGTCCCAGAGAGACTCAGGATGCTGAGAGGTCCCAGAGAGACTCAGGATGTTGAGAGGTCCCAGAGAGACTCAGGATGTTGAGAGGTCCCTGAGAGACTCAGGATGCTGAGAGGTCCCTGAGAGACTCAGGATGCTGAGAGGTCCCTGAGAGACTCAGGATGTTGAGAGGTCCCTGAGAGACTCAGGATGCTGAGAGGTCCCTGAGAGACTCAGTATGTTGAGAGGTCCCTGAGAGACTCAGGATGTTGAGAGGTCCCTGAGAGACTCAGGATGTTGAGAGGTCCCTGAGAGACTCAGGATGCTGAGAGGTCCCAGAGACTCAGGATGATGAGAGGTCCCTGAGAGACTCAGGATGTTGAGAGGTCCCTGAGAGACTCAGGATGCTGAGAGGTCCCTGAGAGACTCAGGATGTTGAGAGGTCCCTGAGAGACTCAGGATGATGAGAGGTCCCTGAGAGACTCAGGATGCTGAGAGGTCCCTGAGAGACTCAGTATGTTGAGAGGTCCCTGAGAGACTCAGGATGTTGAGAGGTCCCTGAGAGACTCAGGATGTTGAGAGGTCCCTGAGAGACTCAGGATGTTGAGAGGTCCCTGAGAGACTCAGGATGCTGAGAGGTCCCAGAGACTCAGGATGATGAGAGGTCCCTGAGAGACTCAGGATGTTGAGAGGTCCCAGAGAGACTCAGGATGCTGAGAGGTCCCAGAGACTCAGGATGATGAGAGGTCCCTGAGAGACTCAGGATGTTGAGAGGTCCCTGAGAGACTCAGGATGCTGAGAGGTCCCTGAGAGACTCAGGATGCTGAGAGGTCCCTGAGAGACTCAGGATGCTGAGAGGTCCCTGAGAGACTCAGGATGTTGAGAGGTCCCAGTCTCTGAGCATCTGGCTGTGTTTCAGGAGCTTGTGCTGGAGCACGTGTTCGGCTACAGAGGCTTCGACTGCCGCAACAACCTGCACTACCTGAACGACGGCAACGACATCATCTTCCACACCGCGGCCGCCGTCATCATCCAGAACCTGTCCGCCGGTCAGTACACACACACACACACACACACACACACACACACACACACACACACACACACACACACACACACACACACACACACACACACACACACACACACACACACACACACACACACACACACACAGTGCTGTTCATGATGAACTCTGCGTTCCTGTTTCCTAACAGGAACGCAGAGTTTCTACCTGGAGCACACCGACGACATCCTGTGTCTGACCGTCAACCAGCATCCGAAATACCAAAACATCATCGCCACGGGACAGATCGGTGAGGCCAGTCACTTCCTGTTAGCTCATTCAGCTAGCTACCGTGTTAGCTTCTTCAGCTAGCTCCAATGTTAGCTTCTTCAGCTAGCTCTAGTGTTAGCTTCTTCAGCTAGCTACAGTGTTAGCTTCTTCAGCTAGCTACAGTGTTGGCTTCTTCAGCTAGCTACAGTGTTAGCTTCTTCAGCTAGCTACAGTATTAGCTTCTTCAGCTAGCTCCAGTGTTAGCTTCTTCAGCTAGCTACAGTGTTAGCTTCTTCAGCTAGCTACAGTGTTAGCTTCTTCAGCTAGCTACAGTGTTAGCTTCTTCAGCTAGCTCCAGTATTAGCTTCTTCAGCTAGCTACAGTGTTAGCTTCTTCAGCTAGCTCCAGTGTTAGCTTCTTCAGCTAGCTACAGTGTTACAGACTTTCTGTTTCCACATATTGAAGCCATGTTTTTCTCATGCATGACCACACTGCTTTTTGCCCATTGCTCTTCTTTTCTTTTCCACGGCTTCCTCATTGTCACGCCTCACCTCATCCCCAGGTGACCTCGCTGACCTGCCAGGTGAGTCCTGCTGCCCCTCATCGATCACCTGTTTACATGCTGAAGAGTTTAATGTGTTAACGTGTTACCGTGTTCCTGTGTCGTTGGCTGAGTAGAGGCGGAGGTGTTCGGTGAGTATCAGCGGTCTGTTTGTGGCTCCCCCCCTCACAGGTCTGATGAAAACACTCTGGGACTCCATTCACACTAACCACAGGAAACTGGACTTATAAAAACAAATGATCCTTTAAAGCAGGGGGTCAAACTCGAGGCCTGCGACTTCATGTTATGGCTGCAAGAGTTTCAAAGAATATAATGCATTAATTATACGGTTACATGCCGCTTTACAGAAGCACATTGCCCGTAAACTACATGTCCCACAATGCATCTCATTGTGTGACACTGAAGAGTTGCAATTATTTGCCCCAGACTTCTGCTTTCAGACGTAGTTAATTATGAAGTTATTGCCCTATCCGATAATAATCCAATGAAGAGGCAATCATGTAATATAATACTTATTTATATATATTATATATTTATATATGTGTATTATATAGTCTTAAAGTTACAACTGGCCCTTTGAATGCAACCTTAATGCTGATGTGGCCCGCGGTGAAAGTGAGTTTGACCCCCCTGATTTAAAGCAAGACACTACTTTAAGAACCCGTTTCTATCACAGAAACATGAACATGTGATAAAGCCAGGTTCCTGCTTCATGTTGCTGACATGATTATTTTCTGATCTGTAGAACACATGTTTATCAATCAATGTTTATTCATATAGCCCAATATCACAAATGTTACATTTGTCTCAGTGGACTTCACAGTTTGTACAGAATATCAGTATGACAATACGAGACCCTCTGTCCTTAGACCCTCTGTCCTTAGACCCTCTGTCCTCAGACCCTCTGTCCTTAGACCCTCACATCGTACAAGGAAACACTTCCAGAGAAAACCCACAGTTTAAAGGAGAACATGGAGAAACCTCAGGGAGAGCAACAGAGGAGGGATCCCTCTCTCAGGACGGACAGACGGGCAATAGATGCCGTGTGGAAATCAAAGAGATAATAGATTTAGAACATAGGTAGACCAAATGTTTGGAAATGCATGTGTCTGTAATAAGAAGATGAATCCACGAGGATGTCAGCAATTGTCAGGGTTGGGGAAAATAGGACCCAAATGCAGATTGAGGAGGAAGCAGGTTTCAAAAGGAAACAAAAGGCGAGCTTTATTTCACAAAAGCTGAACAAAAACAAGAATCCAAGAACAGGTACGAGGTAGCACCCAAACAAAGGTGACTGTGACCGACATGAAGGGGGATATGAACGACAAATAATGAACCAGCACTGAACACAGGAAGAGACAAGACTAAATACAGGGAGGGGTAATCACGAGGCGAGAAACAGCCGGGCAGGGGAGGAGAAACACAAGGGCAACAGGTGAACACAATCAGACACACCAGGGAAACTAACGACAGGGAGGAAGACAAGACACAGGGAGAACAGAATTGCAAAATAAAACCATGACAAGACAGACCAAACAAAACCGTGACATAGAACTAAGATCGTGACAGCAATCTCTTCAGTCTGAAGCCTTAGTGTGGATGGAGCTTCTGTAAACACAGTTTTCTAACGTCTCTGTTTTAGTGTGAGCATGGCCGTCGAGGAACTGAAGGAGAAGCCTTGATTAGCGGCAGCATGCTAAGCTAGCCTGGCTAACCTTAGTGTTACTGTATGTTGGTGTTGTTGGTGGTAAGACTGTGATTCAGAGGGGCTTTATAAAGCAGGGTCTGATGGTGTGTTTAACTCATTACATATTATCCCACGTACATTAGCCTTGGTTTCAAAGTAAGCACACACTAAATGCTAAAACACCACTTTTAGCATTTCCTCTGTTAACTAGATCTCTTTCTCTATAATAAACAATTATCCAGGTTCCACAAAGCTAAAGTACCTCTTCCTGTTTAAATAAACGTTATTATTAGATTAAACCAAACATAAAGAGGCATGTTATTATACAAAAGGGCCCAAACCAGAGCCTTGGGGTACACCACAACAGATAGCAGAAGCTAATTATGCAAAAAGTGATGCTTTCCATTTCAGCAGTTTGCCACTCTCCAACCTCACTACCTGCGGTTTGGAGTTATTTTACGTCTTGACTTCACGAGACAGGATGTGATCGTGGCCTCAGGCGTGAATAAGGTTCTCTCTAACTGTGTTCAGACAGGATGTGATCGTGGCCCCAGGCGTGAATAAGGTTCTGTTACTGTGTTCAGACAGGATGTGATCGTGGCCTCAGGCGTGAATAAGGTTCTGTAACTGTGTTCAGACAGGATGTGATCGTGGCCTCAGGCGTGAATAAGGTTCTGTTACTGTGTTCAGACAGGATGTGATCGTGGCCTCAGGCGTGAATAAGGTTCTGTAACTGTGTTCAGACAGGATGTGATCGTGGCCCCAGGCGTGAATAAGGTTCTCTGTAACTGTGTTCAGACAGGATGTGATCCTGGCCCCAGGCGTGAATAAGGTTCTGTAACTGTGTTCAGACAGGATGTGATCGTGGCCCCAGGCGTGAATAAGGTTCTCTGTAACTGTGTTCAGACAGGATGTGATCGTGGCCCCAGGCGTGAATAAGGTTCTCTGTAACTGTGTTCAGACAGGATGTGATCGTTGCCCCAGGCGTGAATAAGGTTCTCTGTAACTGTGTTCAGACAGGATGTGATCGTGGCCTCAGGCGTGAATAAGGTTCTCTGTTACTGTGTTCAGACAGGATGTGATCGTGGCCTCAGGCGTGAATAAGGTTCTCTCTAACTGTGTTCAGACAGGATGTGATCGTGGCCTCAGGCGTGAATAAGGTTCTCTCTAACTGTGTTCAGACAGGATGTGATCGTTGCCCCAGGCGTGAATAAGGTTCTCTGTAACTGTGTTCAGACAGGATGTGATCGTGGCCTCAGGCGTGAATAAGGTTCTCTGTAACTGTGTTCAGACAGGATGTGATCGTTGCCCCAGGCGTGAATAAGGTTCTCTGTAACTGTGTTCAGACAGGATGTGATCGTGGCCCCAGGCGTGAATAAGGTTCTCTGTTACTGTGTTCAGACAGGATGTGATCGTGGCCCCAGGCGTGAATAAGGTTCTCTGTAACTGTGTTCAGACAGGATGTGATCGTGGCCTCAGGCGTGAATAAGGTTCTCTGTAACTGTGTTCAGACAGGATGTGATCGTTGCCCCAGGCGTGAATAAGGTTCTCTGTAACTGTGTTCAGACAGGATGTGATCGTGGCCCCAGGCGTGAATAAGGTTCTCTGTTACTGTGTTCAGACAGGATGTGATCGTGGCCCCAGGCGTGAATAAGGTTCTCTGTTACTGTGTTCAGACAGGATGTGATCGTGGCCCCAGGCGTGAATAAGGTTCTCTCTAACTGTGTTCAGACAGGATGTGATCGTGGCCCCAGGCGTGAATAAGGTTCTGTAACTGTGTTCAGACAGGATGTGATCGTGGCCCCAGGCGTGAATAAGGTTCTCTCTAACTGTGTTCAGACAGGATGTGATCGTGGCCCCAGGCGTGAATAAGGTTCTCTGTAACTGTGTTCAGACAGGATGTGATCGTGGCCCCAGGCGTGAATAAGGTTCTCTGTTACTGTGTTCAGACAGGATGTGATCGTGGCCTCAGGCGTGAATAAGGTTCTCTGTAACTGTGTTCAGACAGGATGTGATCGTGGCCCCAGGCGTGAATAAGGTTCTCTGTAACTGTGTTCAGACAGGATGTGATCGTGGCCTCAGGCGTGAATAAAGTTCTCTAACTGTGTTCAGACAGGATGTGATCGTGGCCCCAGGCGTGAATAAGGTTCTCTAACTGTGTTCAGACAGGATGTGATCGTGGCCTCAGGCGTGAATAAGGTTCTCTGTTACTGTGTTCAGACAGGATGTGATCGTGGCCCCAGGCGTGAATAAGGTTCTCTGTTACTGTGTTCAGACAGGATGTGATCGTGGCCTCAGGCGTGAATAAGGTTCTCTGTAACTTTGTTCAGACAGGATGTGATCGTGGCCCCAGGCGTGAATAAGGTTCTCTGTAACTGTGTTCAGACAGGATGTGATCGTGGCCCCAGGCGTGAATAAGGTTCTCTAACTGTGTTCAGACAGGATGTGATCGTGGCCCCAGGCGTGAATAAGGTTCTCTGTTACTGTGTTCAGACAGGATGTGATCGTGGCCCCAGGCGTGAATAAGGTTCTCTGTAACTGTGTTCAGACAGGATGTGATCGTGGCCTCAGGCGTGAATAAGGTTCTCTCTAACTGTGTTCAGACAGGATGTGATCGTGGTCCCAGGCGTGAATAAGGTTCTCTGTAACTGTGTTCAGACAGGATGTGATCGTGGCCCCAGGCGTGAATAAGGTTCTCTGTAACTGTGTTCAGACAGGATGTGATCGTGGCCCCAGGCGTGAATAAGGTTCTCTGTAACTGTGTTCAGACAGGATGTGATCGTGGCCTCAGGCGTGAATAAGGTTCTCTCTAACTGTGTTCAGACAGGATGTGATCGTGGTCCCAGGCGTGAATAAGGTTCTCTGTAACTGTGTTCAGACAGGATGTGATCGTGGCCCCAGGCGTGAATAAGGTTCTCTGTAACTGTGTTCAGACAGGATGTGATCGTGGTCCCAGGCGTGAATAAGGTTCTCTGTAACTGTGTTCAGACAGGATGTGATCGTGGCCCCAGGCGTGAATAAGGTTCTCTGTAACTGTGTTCAGACAGGATGTGATCGTGGCCTCAGGCGTGAATAAGGTTCTCTGTAACTGTGTTCAGACAGGATGTGATCGTGGCCTCAGGCGTGAATAAGGTTCTCTGTAACTGTGTTCAGACAGGATGTGATCGTGGCCTCAGGCGTGAATAAGGTTCTCTGTTACTGTGTTCAGACAGGATGTGATCGTGGCCTCAGGCGTGAATAAGGTTCTGTAACTGTGTTCAGACAGGATGTGATCGTGGCCTCAGGCGTGAATAAGGTTCTGTAACTGTGTTCAGACAGGATGTGATCGTGGCCCCAGGCGTGAATAAGGTTCTCTGTAACTGTGTTCGGACAGGATGTGATCGTGGCCTCAGGCGTGAATAAGGTTCTCTGTTACTGTGTTCAGACAGGATGTGATCGTGGCCTCAGGCGTGAATAAGGTTCTCTGTAACTGTGTTCAGACAGGATGTGATCGTGGCCCCAGGCGTGAATAAGGTTCTCTGTTACTGTGTTCAGACAGGATGTGATCGTGGCCCCAGGCGTGAATAAGGTTCTCTGTTACTGTGTTCAGACAGGATGTGATCGTGGCCCCAGGCGTGAATAAGGTTCTCTGTAACTGTGTTCAGACAGGATGTGATCGTGGCCCCAGGCGTGAATAAGGTTCTCTGTTACTGTGTTCAGACAGGATGTGATCGTGGCCCCAGGCGTGAATAAGGTTCTCTCTAACTGTGTTCAGACAGGATGTGATCGTGGCCTCAGGCGTGAATAAGGTTCTCTGTAACTGTGTTCAGACAGGATGTGATCGTGGCCCCAGGCGTGAATAAGGTTCTCTGTTACTGTGTTCAGACAGGATGTGATCGTGGCCCCAGGCGTGAATAAGGTTCTCTGTTACTGTGTTCAGACAGGATGTGATCGTGGCCTCAGGCGTGAATAAGGTTCTCTGTAACTGTGTTCAGACAGGATGTGATCGTGGCCCCAGGCGTGAATAAGGTTCTCTCTTACTGTGTTCAGACAGGATGTGATCGTGGCCTCAGGCGTGAATAAGGTTCTCTGTAACTGTGTTCAGACAGGATGTGATCGTGGCCCCAGGCGTGAATAAGGTTCTCTGTAACTGTGTTCAGACAGGATGTGATCGTGGCCTCAGGCGTGAATAAGGTTCTCTCTTACTGTGTTCAGACAGGATGTGATCGTGGCCCCAGGCGTGAATAAGGTTCTCTCTTACTGTGTTCAGACAGGATGTGATCGTGGCCTCAGGCGTGAATAAGGTTCTCTGTAACTGTGTTCAGACAGGATGTGATCGTGGCCCCAGGCGTGAATAAGGTTCTCTGTAACTGTGTTCAGACAGGATGTGATCGTGGCCCCAGGCGTGAATAAGGTTCTCTAACTGTGTTCAGACAGGATGTGATCGTGGCCTCAGGCGTGAATAAGGTTCTCTGTAACTGTGTTCAGACAGGATGTGATCGTGGCCCCAGGCGTGAATAAGGTTCTCTAACTGTGTTCAGACAGGATGTGATCGTGGCCCCAGGCGTGAATAAGGTTCTCTGTTACTGTGTTCAGACAGGATGTGATCGTGGCCCCAGGCGTGAATAAGGTTCTCTGTAACTGTGTTCAGACAGGATGTGATCGTGGCCTCAGGCGTGAATAAGGTTCTCTCTAACTGTGTTCAGACAGGATGTGATCGTGGCCTCAGGCGTGAATAAGGTTCTCTCTAACTGTGTTCAGACAGGATGTGATCGTGGCCTCAGGCGTGAATAAGGTTCTCTGTTACTGTGTTCAGACAGGATGTGATCGTTGCCCCAGGCGTGAATAAGGTTCTCTCTAACTGTGTTCAGACAGGATGTGATCGTGGTCCCAGGCGTGAATAAGGTTCTCTGTTACTGTGTTCAGACAGGATGTGATCGTGGCCTCAGGCGTGAATAAGGTTCTCTGTTACTGTGTTCAGACAGGATGTGATCGTGGCCTCAGGCGTGAATAAGGTTCTCTCTAACTGTGTTCAGACAGGATGTGATCGTGGTCCCAGGCGTGAATAAGGTTCTCTGTAACTGTGTTCAGACAGGATGTGATCGTGGCCCCAGGCGTGAATAAGGTTCTCTGTTACTGTGTTCAGACAGGATGTGATCGTGGCCTCAGGCGTGAATAAGGTTCTCTGTAACTGTGTTCAGACAGGATGTGATCGTTGCCCCAGGCGTGAATAAGGTTCTCTGTAACTGTGTTCAGACAGGATGTGATCGTGGCCCCAGGCGTGAATAAGGTTCTCTGTTACTGTGTTCAGACAGGATGTGATCGTGGCCCCAGGCGTGAATAAGGTTCTCTGTAACTGTGTTCAGACAGGATGTGATCGTGGCCCCAGGCGTGAATAAGGTTCTCTGTAACTGTGTTCAGACAGGATGTGATCGTGGCCTCAGGCGTGAATAAGGTTCTCTGTAACTGTGTTCAGACAGGATGTGATCGTGGCCCCAGGCGTGAATAAGGTTCTCTGTTACTGTGTTCAGACAGGATGTGATCGTGGCCTCAGGCGTGAATAAAGTTCTCTAACTGTGTTCAGACAGGATGTGATCGTGGCCCCAGGCGTGAATAAGGTTCTCTAACTGTGTTCAGACAGGATGTGATCGTGGCCTCAGGCGTGAATAAGGTTCTCTGTTACTGTGTTCAGACAGGATGTGATCGTGGCCCCAGGCGTGAATAAGGTTCTCTGTTACTGTGTTCAGACAGGATGTGATCGTGGCCTCAGGCGTGAATAAGGTTCTCTGTAACTTTGTTCAGACAGGATGTGATCGTGGCCCCAGGCGTGAATAAGGTTCTCTGTAACTGTGTTCAGACAGGATGTGATCGTGGCCTCAGGCGTGAATAAGGTTCTCTGTAACTGTGTTCAGACAGGATGTGATCGTGGCCTCAGGCGTGAATAAGGTTCTCTGTTACTGTGTTCAGACAGGATGTGATCGTGGCCTCAGGCGTGAATAAGGTTCTGTAACTGTGTTCAGACAGGATGTGATCGTGGCCTCAGGCGTGAATAAGGTTCTGTAACTGTGTTCAGACAGGATGTGATCGTGGCCCCAGGCGTGAATAAGGTTCTCTGTAACTGTGTTCGGACAGGATGTGATCGTGGCCTCAGGCGTGAATAAGGTTCTCTGTTACTGTGTTCAGACAGGATGTGATCGTGGCCTCAGGCGTGAATAAGGTTCTCTGTTACTGTGTTCAGACAGGATGTGATCGTGGCCTCAGGCGTGAATAAGGTTCTCTGTAACTGTGTTCAGACAGGATGTGATCGTGGCCCCAGGCGTGAATAAGGTTCTCTGTTACTGTGTTCAGACAGGATGTGATCGTGGCCCCAGGCGTGAATAAGGTTCTCTCTAACTGTGTTCAGACAGGATGTGATCGTGGCCTCAGGCGTGAATAAGGTTCTCTGTAACTGTGTTCAGACAGGATGTGATCGTGGCCCCAGGCGTGAATAAGGTTCTCTGTTACTGTGTTCAGACAGGATGTGATCGTGGCCCCAGGCGTGAATAAGGTTCTCTGTTACTGTGTTCAGACAGGATGTGATCGTGGCCTCAGGCGTGAATAAGGTTCTCTGTAACTGTGTTCAGACAGGATGTGATCGTGGCCCCAGGCGTGAATAAGGTTCTCTCTTACTGTGTTCAGACAGGATGTGATCGTGGCCTCAGGCGTGAATAAGGTTCTCTGTAACTGTGTTCAGACAGGATGTGATCGTGGCCCCAGGCGTGAATAAGGTTCTCTGTAACTGTGTTCAGACAGGATGTGATCGTGGCCTCAGGCGTGAATAAGGTTCTCTCTTACTGTGTTCAGACAGGATGTGATCGTGGCCCCAGGCGTGAATAAGGTTCTCTCTTACTGTGTTCAGACAGGATGTGATCGTGGCCCCAGGCGTGAATAAGGTTCTCTCTTACTGTGTTCAGACAGGATGTGATCGTGGCCCCAGGCGTGAATAAGGTTCTCTCTTACTGTGTTCAGACAGGATGTGATCGTGGCCTCAGGCGTGAATAAGGTTCTCTGTAACTGTGTTCAGACAGGATGTGATCGTGGCCCCAGGCGTGAATAAGGTTCTCTGTAACTGTGTTCAGACAGGATGTGATCGTGGCCCCAGGCGTGAATAAGGTTCTCTAACTGTGTTCAGACAGGATGTGATCGTGGCCTCAGGCGTGAATAAGGTTCTCTGTAACTGTGTTCAGACAGGATGTGATCGTGGCCCCAGGCGTGAATAAGGTTCTCTAACTGTGTTCAGACAGGATGTGATCGTGGCCCCAGGCGTGAATAAGGTTCTCTGTTACTGTGTTCAGACAGGATGTGATCGTGGCCCCAGGCGTGAATAAGGTTCTCTGTAACTGTGTTCAGACAGGATGTGATCGTGGCCTCAGGCGTGAATAAGGTTCTCTCTAACTGTGTTCAGACAGGATGTGATCGTGGCCTCAGGCGTGAATAAGGTTCTCTCTAACTGTGTTCAGACAGGATGTGATCGTGGCCTCAGGCGTGAATAAGGTTCTCTGTTACTGTGTTCAGACAGGATGTGATCGTTGCCCCAGGCGTGAATAAGGTTCTCTGTAACTGTGTTCAGACAGGATGTGATCGTGGCCCCAGGCGTGAATAAGGTTCTCTGTTACTGTGTTCAGACAGGATGTGATCGTGGCCTCAGGCGTGAATAAGGTTCTCTGTAACTGTGTTCAGACAGGATGTGATCGTGGCCTCAGGCGTAAATAAGGTTCTCTGTTACTGTGTTCAGACAGGATGTGATCGTGGCCTCAGGCGTGAATAAGGTTCTCTCTAACTGTGTTCAGACAGGATGTGATCGTGGTCCCAGGCGTGAATAAGGTTCTCTGTAACTGTGTTCAGACAGGATGTGATCGTGGCCCCAGGCGTGAATAAGGTTCTCTGTTACTGTGTTCAGACAGGATGTGATCGTGGCCTCAGGCGTGAATAAGGTTCTCTGTAACTGTGTTCAGACAGGATGTGATCGTGGCCTCAGGCGTAAATAAGGTTCTCTGTTACTGTGTTCAGACAGGATGTGATCGTGGCCTCAGGCGTGAATAAGGTTCTGTAACTGTGTTCAGACAGGATGTGATCGTGGCCTCAGGCGTGAATAAGGTTCTGTAACTGTGTTCAGACAGGATGTGATCGTGGCCCCAGGCGTGAATAAGGTTCTCTGTAACTGTGTTCGGACAGGATGTGATCGTGGCCTCAGGCGTGAATAAGGTTCTCTGTTACTGTGTTCAGACAGGATGTGATCGTGGCCTCAGGCGTGAATAAGGTTCTCTGTTACTGTGTTCAGACAGGATGTGATCGTGGGCCCAGGCGTGAATAAGGTTCTCTGTAACTGTGTTCAGACAGGATGTGATCTTGGCCTCAGGCGTGAATAAGGTTCTCTGTAACTGTGTTCAGACAGGATGTGATCGTGGCCCCAGGCGTGAATAAGGTTCTCTGTTACTGTGTTCAGACAGGATGTGATCGTGGGCCCAGGCGTGAATAAGGTTCTCTGTTACTGTGTTCAGACAGGATGTGATCGTGGCCTCAGGCGTGAATAAGGTTCTCTGTTACTGTGTTCAGACAGGATGTGATCGTGGCCTCAGGCGTGAATAAGGTTCTCTGTAACTGTGTTCAGACAGGATGTGATCGTGGCCCCAGGCGTGAATAAGGTTCTGTAACTGTGTTCAGACAGGATGTGATCGTGGCCCCAGGCGTGAATAAGGTTCTGTTACTGTGTTCAGATGCAGTTTAGAGGTTCCTCTCTGAATCCCAAACACTCACCAGTTTCTCTGTTGAATAAGCATGTCGATCCCTAAGAGTCGAACCTGGTCCTTAAATATAAGATGGTTCCCCCCATCTCCCCCCTCTTTAATATTAGCCTGTTAGTCTCCCTGATACTCAGCACCTCCTCTCCTCAGGTTCCTTTGGTTCTCCTTTCTTACCTCCTCTGTCCTTGAATCCTTGGCTCTCTGGTTCCTTGGCCAATAAACTCTTTCATTTTGTGTTTAAGTTGTTCTGCTGTTTCTCTGTTCTTGGTTCCTTACTAAGTGCTTCATTTCTTAAGTTTCCCCCTGTCCTTTTCTGCTCATTACCTTGGGTTCCTCATCCTTTTGGTTCCGCAAAACCTTCCCTTGTGTTGTTCCACAGTGCCTGACCACCTGACTCTTTTGTTTTTAAGTCCAATAGTTGCTACGGTATGTTCCCAAATCCTATGTTTATTTGGTTTCTACGTCCTATGTGTATCTAGTCAAGAGGATATTAGGTTCCTTAGTCCAATGGTTCTTAGGTTCCTCAGTCCCATGTTTTTTTGTTTCCTAAGTTATATGGGACCAGGTTCCCAAGTCCCACCGTGCCGCCGTAGGTCCTCTGGTCCAAGGCTCCTTGAATCCTTAGGTCCTGTGTTAAGAGATGCTTCGGTTCCTAGTTCTTCAGTGCTCTGGTTCTATGTTCCTAGTTCTTCAGTGCTCTGGTTCTATGTCTCTGGTTCTCCCCTACAGGCCTCTCTCCCTCCATCCATGTGTGGGACGCCCTCACCAAGCAGACGCTCTCCATCCTGCGCTGCTCTCATGCTAAAGGCGTGGGCTACGTTAACTTCAGCGCCACAGGAAAGCTGCTGCTGTCCGTGGGGGTGGAGCCTGAACACACCATCACTGTGTGGAGGTGGCAGGAAGGTACGTGGAGCCTGAACACACCATCACTGTGTGGAGGTGGCAGGAAGGTAGGTGGAGCCTGAACACACCATCACCGTGTGGAGGTGGCAGGAAGGTAGGTGGAGCCTGAACACACCATCACCGTGTGGAGGTGGCAGGAAGGTAGGTGGAGCCTGAACAAACCATCACCGTGTGGAGGTGGCGAACAGGCTTCAGCTCTTTGTTATAATGCCAAAAACAAGGTTCATAGTTTCTACCGTGACGTCATCAGAGGCTCCGAGCCTCAGTAAAAGGAGAAGCAGCTGCTGTGTATTATGTACTCTAAACGCACCACAGAGTACCACCTCTCTGAAGCTGCCCTCTGTCCGTCCCCCCCCCCCCAGGCACCAAGGTGACCTGTAAAGGCGGCCATGCTGAGCGGATATTCGTGGTGGAGTTCAGGCCGGACTCAGACACCCAGTTTGTGTCGGTGGGAATCAAACACATCAAGTTCTGGACCCTGGTGGGCGGCTCGCTGGTTTACAAGAAGGGAGTGATCGGAGCGGTTGAGGACGGCCGCATGCAGACCATGCTGTCTGTGGCCTTCGGTGCTGTAAGTTCAACATCTCTCACCATTTATAGGCATATATTATGGGTCTCAGATATATACAAATATATAAAAAACATGTCTATGACGTGTTTTGCTCAAAATACCAAAACACGTCTCATTGTTTCCGACAGCAACGTTTCTGATTGGTCCCGTGGGTGTAAAGCCCGCCCACATTTTAGTAATGTCATGACAAATCTGAATCAGCTCCATTGTTGTCACTTTGTGAGTCTCCTGACACACCGGGGACACACCGGGGACACATGGTGATGTAGAGAAGACATCACTTAGTGAGTCTGCGACACACGGGGGACACACTAGATTTAGAGAAGACATCACTTTGTGAGTCTCCTGACACACCGGGGACACATGGTGATGTGGAGAAGACATCAAAAAGTGCATTTTGCATGATAGGAGAGCTTTAAATCTCTTCTCACATGAACTCTGTCAGGTTTCTATTCTCCTGATGGCTCAGTGTCTGTTTCCTCCAGAACAACCTGACGTTCACCGGCGCCATCAATGGAGACGTGTTCGTGTGGAGGGAGCACTTCCTGGTGCGCGTGGTGGCGAAGGCACACAGCGGCCCGGTGTTCACGATGTACACCACGCTGAGGGACGGCCTGATCGTCACCGGGGGGAAGGAGAGGCCGTGAGTAAAGACATTCAGAAGTGTCACCCCGCTAAAATAATGGTTAGCATAGCATACAAATCAGTGTCAAAATCTGCAGGAGAGATACAAAGGTTAGCTGTCAACTGTTAGCTGTCAACTGTTAGCTGTTAGCTGTTTACTGTTAGCTGTTTGCCGTTAGCTTTTAACTGTTAGCTGTTAACTGTCCGCTGTTGGCCGTTAGCTGTTTACTGTTAGCTGTTTGCCGTTAGCTCTTAACTGTTAGCTGTTAACTGTTAGCTGTTAGCCGTCCGCTGTTAGCCGTTAGCTGTCCGCTGTTAGCCATTAGCTGTTAGCCGTTAGCTGTTAACCGTTAGCTGTCCGCTGGTAGCCGTTAGCTGTTAATCGTTAGGTGTCCGCTGTTAACCGTTAGCCGTCCGCTGTTAGCCGTCCGCTGTTAGCCATTAGCTGTCTGCTGTTAACTGTTAGCTGTCCGCTGTTAGCCGTTAGCTGTTATCCGTTAGCCGTCAACTGTTAGCCATTAGCTGTTCGCCGTTAGCCATCCGCTGTTAGCGATTAGCTGTTAGCCCTTAGCTGTTAACCGTTAGCCATCCGCTGTTACCCGTCCGCTGTTACCCGTCCGCTGTTACCCGTCCGCTGTTACCCGTTAGTTGTTAGCCGTCCGCTCTTAGCCGTTAGCTGTCCGCTGTTAAACGTTAGCCGTTAGCTGTTAGCCATTAGCTGTTAACCGTTAGCTGTCCGCTGTTAGCTACTAGTAGCACTCAGGAGTTCCATAGATTCGCATTATGTTGCGTTCAAGGGTTTTCAGTTAAAATGAATACCGGTCCAAGTGTTCAAAGATATCTTGTGAAATGTAGTTTTAATGAGAGGCTGGAGATACTTTCACAGCTATATAAAACAGATGATAGAGGATTTAATGACCGGTTTAACTTCCTGTCAGAAACCAGTATGCTAACGCTAATAATGGAGAGTATGCTAATTACATGGGATCATTGGTATTTATAGGGTTAGTCTTCACTGGGATTGCCTTTGACCACTAGATCTCTGCTTCATGCACCTGTGTGTGATGGACAGCTGTAGAGAGTAACGTGGTGTGTTCAAGTGTAGTGAGTAACGTGGTTTGTTCAGGTGGAGTGAGTAACGTGGTGTGTTCAGGCGTAGAGAGTAACGTGGTGTGTTCAGGTGTAGTGAGTAACGTGGTGTGTTCAGGTGTAGTGAGTAACGTGGTGTGTTCAGGTGTAGTGAGTAACGTGGTGTGTTCAGGTGTAGTGAGTATCGTGGTGTGTTCAGGTGTAGTGAGTAACGTGGTTTGTTCAGGTGTAGAGAGTAACGTGGTGTGTTCAGGTGTAGTGAGTAACGTGGTGTGTTCAGGTGTAGTGAGAAACGTGGTGTGTTCAGGTGTAGTGAGTAACGTGGTGTGTTCAGGTGTAGTGAGTAACGTGGTGTGTTCAGGTGTAGTGAGTTACATGGTGTGTTCAGGTGTAGTGAGTAACATGGTGTGTTCAGGTGTAGAGAGTAACGTGGTGTGTTCAGGTGTAGTTTGTTACGTGGTGTGTTCAGGTGTAGTGAGTTACGTGATGTGTGTTCAGGTTTAGTTTGTTACGTGGTGTGTTCAGGTGTAGTGAGTTACGTGGTGTGTTCAGGTGTAGTGAGTAACGTGGTGTGTTCAGGTGTAGTGAGTTACGTGGTGCGTTCAGGTGTAGTGAGTAACGTGGTGTGTTCAGGTGTAGTGAGTTAAGTGGTGCGTTCAGGTGTAGAGAGTAACGTGGTGTGTTCAGGTGTAGTGAGTAACGTGGTGTGTTCAGGTGTAGTGAGTAACGTGGTGTGTTCAGGTGTAGTGAGTAACGTGGTGTGTTCAGGTGTAGTGAGTAACGTGGTGTGTTCAGGTGTAGAGAGTAACGTGGTGTGTTCAGGTGTAGTGAGTAACGTGGTGTGTTCAGGTGTAGTGAGTAACGTGGTGTGTTCAGGTGTAGTGAGTTAAGTGGTGTGTTCAGGTGTAGAGAGTAACGTGGTGTGTTCAGGTGTAGTGAGTAACGTGGTGTGTTCAGGTGTAGTGAGTAACGTGGTGTGTTCAGGTGGAGTGAGTAACGTGGTGTGTTCAGGTGTAGAGAGTAACGTGGTGTGTTCAGGTGTAGTGAGTTACGTGGTGTGTTCAGGTGTAGTGAGTAACGTGGTGCGTTAAGGTGTAATGAGTAACGTGTTGTGTTCAGGTGTAGTGAGTTACGTGGTGCGTTCAGGTGTAGTGAGTAACGTGGTGTGTTCAGGTGTAGTGAGTTACGTGGTGTGTTCAGGTGTAGAGAGTAACGTGGTGCGTTCAGGTGTAGAGAGTTACGTGGTGTGTTCAGGTGTAGTGAGTTACGTGGTGCGTTCAGGTGTAGTGAGTTACGTGGTGTGTTCAGGTGTAGAGAGTAACGTGGTGTGTTCAGATGTAGAGAGTAACGTGGTGTGTTCAGGTGTAGTGAGTTACGTGGTGTGTTCAGGTGTAGAGAGTAACGTGGTGTGTTCAGGTGTAGTGAGTAACGTGGTGTGTTCAGGTGTAGTGAGTTACGTGGTGTGTTCAGGTGCAGTGAGTAACGTGGTGTGTTCAGGTGTAGTGAGTTACGTGGTGCGTTCAGGTGTAGTGAGTAACGTGGTGTGTTCAGGTGTAGTGAGTTACGTGGTTCGTTCAGGTGTAGTGAGTAACGTGGTGTGTTCAGGTGTAGTGAGTTACGTGGTGCGTTCAGGTGTAGAGAGTAACGTGGTGCGTTCAGGTGTAGAGAGTTACGTGGTGTGTTCAGGTGTAGTGAGTAACGTGGTGCGTTCAGGTGTAGTGAGTTACGTGGTGCGTTCAGGTGCAGTGAGTAACGTGGTGTGTTCAGGTGTAGTGAGTTACGTGGTGCGTTCAGGTGTAGTGAGTAACGTGGTGTGTTCAGGTGTAGTGAGTTACGTGGTGCGTTCAGGTGTAGTGAGTAACGTGGTGTGTTCAGGTGTAGAGAGTAAGGTGGTGTGTTCAGGTGTAGTGAGTAACGTGGTGTGTTCAGGTGTAGTGAGTAACGTGGTGCGTTCAGGTGTAGTGAGTTACGTGGTGTGTTCAGGTGTAGTGAGTAACGTGGTGCGTTCAGGTGTAGTGAGTTACGTGGTGCGTTCAGGTGTAGTGAGTTACGTGGTGTGTTCAGGTGTAGTGAGTAACGTGGTGTGTTCAGGTGTAGTGAGTTACGTGGTGTGTTCAGGTGTAGTGAGTAACGTGGTGCGTTCAGGTGTAGTGAGTAACATGGTGTGTTCAGGTGTAGTGAGTAACGTGGTGTGTTCAGGTGTAGAGAGTAACGTGGTGTGTTCAGGTGTAGTGAGTAACGTGGTGTGTTCAGGTGTAGTGAGTAACGTGGTGTGTTCAGGTGTAGTGAGTAATGTGGTGTGTTCAGGTGTAGTGAGTAACGTGGTGCGTTCAGGTGTAGAGAGTAACGTGGTGCGTTCAGGTGTAGAGAGTTACGTGGTGTGTTCAGGTGTAGTGAGTTACTTGGTGCATTCAGGTGTAGAGAGTAACGTGGTGTGTTCAGGTGTAGAGAGTAACGTGGTGTGTTCAGGTGTAGAGAGTAAGGTGGTGTGTTCAGGTGTAGTGAGTAACGTGGTGTGTTCAGGTGTAGTGAGTAACGTGGTGCGTTCAGGTGTAGTGAGTTACGTGGTGTGTTCAGGTGTAGTGAGTAACGTGGTGTGTTCAGGTGTAGTGAGTTACGTGGTGTGTTCAGGTGTAGTGAGTAACGTGGTGCGTTCAGGTGTAGTGAGTAACATGGTGTGTTCAGGTGTAGTGAGTAACGTGGTGTGTTCAGGTGTAGAGAGTAACGTGGTGTGTTCAGGTGTAGTGAGTAACGTGGTGTGTTCAGGTGTAGTGAGTAACGTGGTGTGTTCAGGTGTAGTGAGTAACGTGGTGTGTTCAGGTGTAGTGAGTAACGTGGTGCGTTCAGGTGTAGAGAGTAACGTGGTGCGTTCAGGTGTAGAGAGTTACGTGGTGCGTTCAGGTGTAGTGAGTTACTTGGTGCATTCAGGTGTAGAGAGTAACGTGGTGTGTTCAGGTGTAGAGAGTAACGTGGTGTGTTCAGGTGTAGAGAGTAAGGTGGTGTGTTCAGGTGTAGTGAGTAACGTGGTGTGTTCAGGTGTAGTGAGTAACGTGGTGCGTTCAGGTGTAGTGAGTTACGTGGTAGGTTCAGGTGTAGTGAGTAACGTGGTGTGTTCAGGTGTAGTGAGTTACGTGGTGTGTTCAGGTGTAGTGAGTAACGTGGTGCGTTCAGGTGTAGTGAGTAACATGGTGTGTTCAGGTGTAGTGAGTAACGTGGTGTGTTCAGGTGTAGAGAGTAACGTGGTGTGTTCAGGTGTAGTGAGTAACGTGGTGTGTTCAGGTGTAGTGAGTAACGTGGTGCGTTCAGGTGTAGTGAGTAACGTGGTGTGTTCAGGTGTAGTGAGTTACGTGGTGCGTTCAGGTGTGGTGAGTTACGTGGTGCGTTCAGGTGTAGTGAGTAACGTGGTGCGTTCAGGTGTAGAGAGTTACGTGGTGCGTTCAGGTGTAGTGAGTAACGTGGTGCGTTCAGGTGTGGTGAGTTACGTGGTGTGTTCAGGTGTAGTGAGTAACGTGGTGCGTTCAGGTGTGGTGAGTTACGTGGTGTGTTCAGGTGTAGTGAGTTACGTGTTGTGTTCAGGTGTAGTGAGTAATGTGGTGTGTTCAGGTGTAGAGAGTAACGTGGTGTGTTCAGGTGTAGTGAGTAACGTGGTGTGTTCAGGTGTAGTGAGTAACGTGGTGCGTTCAGGTGTAGTGAGTAATGTGGTGTGTTCAGGTGTAGTGAGTAACGCGGTGTGTTCAGGTGTAGAGAGTAACGTGGTGCGTTCAGGTGTAGTGAGTAACGTGGTGTGTTCAGGTGTAGTGAGTAACGCGGTGTGTTCAGGTGTAGAGAGTAACGTGGTGTGTTCAGGTGTAGAGAGTAACGTGGTGCGTTCAGGTGTAGAGAGTAACGTGGTGTGTTCAGGTGTAGAGAGTTACGTGGTGTGTTCAGGTGTAGAGAGTAACGTGGTGTGTTCAGGCGTAGTGAGTAATGCTGCTGTGTCCAGGACGAAGGAGGGTGGAGCGGTGAAGCTGTGGGATCAGGAGATGAAACGCTGCAGAGCCTTCCAGCTGGAGACGGGTCAGCCGGTGGAGAACGTGAGGTCTGTCTGCAGGGGGAAGGTACGGCTCTTCATCATCATGCAGCAGCTACAGAGGAGACATGGACATGAGAGACTGGAGTCCTCCTCCAGCAGAGCAACATGAATACATAGAACTGATACAAATAGAAGAGTCTACAAGTAGATGGAATGTGAGATATAGATAAATCATTAGCACGAAGCAGATGAATGTGTATGGGTGTTCCTCTCAGAGTTCAGGTGTCTCATGGTCCTATGTGGGATGAAACTGTCTCTGAGTCTGGTAGGGTTAGTCCTGATGCTCCTCCCTCTGAGGACCCCCTGTTGAGACCGTGTGAGTCCAGAGGTGCTCCTGACCTCCTCTCTGTCCTTAGGGGAAGATCCTGGTGGGCACGAAGGATGGGGAGATCATCGAGGTGGGGGAGAAGAACGCCGCCTCCAACACCATGATCAACGGCCACACTCAGGGGGGCATCTGGGGGCTCGCCGCCCACCCCTTCAAAGACGTCTTCATCTCCGCCAGCGACGACGGCACCATCCGCATCTGGGACCTGGCCGACAAGGTCTGTGTTCTTTATCAGGTTCCCCGTCCTCAGAGATGCCAATAGTACACACATCCTTTACACAAGTAGAAGTACACACATCCTTTACTCAGGTAGAAGTACACATCCTTTACTCAAGTAGAAGTACACACATCCTGTACTCAAGTAGAAGTACACATCCTTTACTCAAGTAGAAGTACACACATCCTGTACTCAAGTAGAAGTACACATCCTTTACTCAAGTAGAAGTACACACATCCTTTACTCAAATAGAAGTACACACATCCTGTACTCAAGTAGAAGTACACATCCTTTACTCAAGTAGAAGTACACATCCTTTACTCAAGTAGAAGTACACACATCCTGTACTCAAGTAGAAGTACACATCCTTTACTCAAGTAGAAGTACACACATCCTGTACTCAAGTAGAAGTACACACATCCTGTACTCAAGTAGAAGTACACACATCCTGTACTCAAGTAGAAGTACACATCCTTTACTCAAGTAGAAGTACACACATCCTGTACTCAAGTAGAAGTACACACATCCTGTACTCAAGTAGAAGTACACACATCCTGTACTCAAGTAGAAGTACACACATCCTTTACTCAGGTAGAAGTACACGCATCCTTTACTCAGGTAGAAGTACACACGTCCTGTACTCAAGTAGAAGTACACACATCCTTTACTCAAGTAGAAGTACACACATCCTGTACTCAGGTAGAAGTACACGCATCCTTTACTCAAGTAGAAGTACACACATCCTGTACTCAAGTAGAAGTACACACGTCCTGTACTCAAGTAGAAGTACACACGTCCTGTACTCAAGTAGAAGTACACACATCCTTTACTCAAGTAGAAGTACACACATCCTGTACTCAGGTAGAAGTACACACATCCTTTACTCAAGTGGAAGTACACACGTCCTGTACTCAAGTAGAAGTACACACATCCTTTACTCAGGTAGAAGTACACACATCCTGCACTCAAGTAGAAGTACACACATCCTGTACTCAAGTAGAAGTACACGCATCCTTTACTCAAGTAGAAATACACACATCCTGTACTCAAGTAGAAGTACACACAGATCTCTTGCTAATCAGGTTTATTGCCAAGTAGGTTTGCACATACAAGGAATTGGCTGTGGTGTACTATTGTGCACAAACACAGTAATAGGAATTAAGTACAAAAAGATTATCAAAACCTTTTTCTTTATATTAAAAACATATTTTGAATTAAAATATATGAAAATCATGTACAATAAAAATATGAAAAATACTGTGTGCAGTATATCAGAGATGTATCTTTATTGTTTGTTTTTGTTCAACATGTGAGAAGTAGAAAGTACAGGTATTTGAGTTCAACATGTAAGAAGTAGAAAGTACAGGTATTTGTGTTCAACATGTAAGAAGTAGAAAGTACAGGTATTTGAGTTCAACATGTAAGAAGTAGAAAGTACAGGTATTTGAGTTCAACATGTAAGAAGTAGAAAGTACAGGTATTTGTGTTCAACATGTAAGAAGTAGAAAGTACAGGTATTTGTGTTCAACATGTAAGAAGTAGAAAGTACAGGTATTTGTGTTCAACATGTGAGAAGTAGAAAGTACAGGTATTTGTGTTCAACATGTAAGAAGTAGAAAGTACAGGTATTTGTGTTCAACATGAGAGAAGTAGAAAGTACAGGTATTTGAGTTCAACATGTAAGAAGTAGAAAGTACAGGTATTTGTGTTCAACATGTAAGAAGTAGAAAGTACAGGTATTTGTGTTCAACATGTGAGAAGTAGAAAGTACAGGTATTTGAGTTCAAAATGTAAGAAGTAGAAAGTACAGGTATTTGAGTTCAAAATGTAAGAAGTAGAAAGTACAGGTATTTGAGTTCAACATGTAAGAAGTAGAAAGTACAGGTATTTGAGTTCAACATGTAAGAAGTAGAAAGTACAGGTATTTGAGTTCAAAATGTAAGAAGTAGAAAGTACAGGTATTTGAGTTCAAAATGTAAGAAGTAGAAAGTACAGGTATTTGAGTTCAACATGTAAGAAGTAGAAAGTACAGGTATTTGAGTTCAACATGTAAGAAGTAGAAAGTTCAGGTATTTGAGTTCAACATGTAAGAAGTAGAAAGTACAGGTATTTGTGTTCAACATGTGAGAAGTAGAAAGTACAGGTATTTGAGTTCAACATGTAAGAAGTAGAAAGTACAGGTATTTGTGTTCAACATGTAAGAAGTAGAAAGTACAGGTATTTGAGTTCAACATGTAAGAAGTAGAAAGTACAGGTATTTGTGTTCAACATGTAAGAAGTAGAAAGTACAGGTATTTGAGTTCAACATGTGAGAAGTAGAAAGTACAGGTATTTGTGTTCAACATGTAAGAAGTAGAAAGTACAGGTATTTGAGTTCAACATGTAAGAAGTAGAAAGTACAGGTATTTGAGTTCAACATGTAAGAAGTAGAAAGTACAGGTATTTGAGTTCAACATGTAAGAAGTAGAAAGTACAGGTATTTGAGTTCAACGTGTAAGAAGTAGAAAGTACAGGTATTTGAGTTCAACATGTGAGAAGTAGAAAGTAAAAAGTGGTCAGAAAAATAAGTAGTGGAGTAAAGTACTGATACCAGAGAAATGTACTTAAGTGCAGTAACAACGTATTTGTACTCCACTACTTCCACCTCTGCCATTAGCACTAGCATGAGCTATTCTTCCGGTCCTCACACAAAACATACATAAAACAAATCGGCTCATAATTTCATGTAATTTAAAGTGTTATATGAAATGAAAACTAAAATGGTCGTCCAACGTTAGGCCATCAGAAGGCCAAACAGACAAATACAAAGAAGTTGACATAATAATAACACATGGAGACGAGCAACTGAAGTCCTCCTCCAACAGAGCCACATGAATACACTGTGTGGGGTGGGTTCAGCACTGCTCCTCTGGAGAGGGTCCACGCTCTGAACACCACCACCCGCCCACATGGAGGCTGACGCTCTGTATGTTGACAGGAGAGGAACCTGAGGAACCAGAACGTTGAGTTCAGTCGCAGCGACTTCAAAGCTGCTGCTGCTGCCGAGAGGACATGATGAGTTAGACAAAGAAACACGATCTGGATGCAAAGTCCTGTCAGATCTTTTCTGAGTGCGTCCTGCTCCGTGTGGGACAGAGTCTCTGACAGCTGCTCCGTGTGGGACAGAGTCTCTGACAGCTGCTCCGTGTGGGACAGAGTCTCTGACAGCTGCTCCGTGTGGGACAGAGTCTCTGACAGCTGCTCCGTGTGGGGACAGAGTCTCTGACAGCTGCTCCGTGTGGGACAGAGTCTCTGACAGCTGCTCCGTGTGGGACAGAGTCTCTGACAGCTGCTCCGTGTGGGACAGAGTCTCTGACAGAGTCTCTGACAGCTGCTCCGTGTGGGACAGAGTCTCTGACAGCTGCTCCGTGTGGGACAGAGTCTCTGACAGCTGCTCCGTGTGGGACATAGTCTCTGACAGAGTCTCTGACAGCTGCTCCGTGTGGGACAGAGTCTCTGACAGGGAGACATCAGAGACCATTTACACCACAGCAGGAGGTCGCCCTATCACAGACCCAAACACCGATCAGATGCCCCCCCTCCCTGGAAAGAGACTCTCTCTTTACACAAAGGGGACACGTGTCTCTTCTACATCAACACATGTCCCCTCTGTGTAAAGAGACTCTCTCTTTACACAGAGGGGACACGTGTCTCTTCTAGATCAACACGTGTCCCCTCTGTGTAAAGAGACTCTCTCTTTACACAGAGGGGACACGTGTCTCTTCTAGATCAACACGTGTCCCCTCCCTGGAAAGAGACTCTCTCTTTACACAGAGGGGACACGTGTCTCTTCTACATCAACACGTGTCCCCTCTGTGTAAAGAGACTCTCTCTTTACACAGAGGGGACACGTGTCTCTTCTAGATCAACACGTGTCCCCTCCCTGGAAAGAGACTCTCTCTTTACACAGAGGGGACATGTGTCTCTTCTACATCAACACGTGTCCCCTCTGTGTAAAGAGACTCTCTCTTTCCAGGGAGGGGACACGTGTCTCTTCTACATCAACACGTAGAAGAGACATATTGCATTTACTTACAGACTGTCTTTTCTTAAAGAGGGAGAAACGGTGTCTGTATGGAAGAGTTCCTCACATGTTGTTGTTGTTGTTGTTGTTGTTGTGTTGGGAAGAGTTCCTCACATGTTGTTGTTGTTGTTGTTGTGTTGGGAAGAGTTCCTCACATGTTGTTGTTGTTGTTGTTGTGTTGGGAAGAGTTCCTCACATGTTGTTGTTGTTGTTGTTGTTGTTGTGTTGGGAAGAGTTCCTCACATGTTGTTGTTGTTGTTGTGTTGTCAGAAACTGCTGAACAAGGTGAGTCTGGGCCACCCCGCTAAGTGCACGTCCTACAGTCCTAACGGGGAGATGGTTTCCATCGGGATGGAGAACGGAGAGTTCATCGTTCTGCTCGTCAACTCTCTGACCGTGTGGGGCAAGAAGAGAGACCGCAGCGCCGCCATCCAGGACATCAGGTGCACTATCTACTCTATCTACTGTGGATCTATAGATCTATATATGTATATATCTGAGGGTTAATGTGCCATCAAGGACATCAGGTGCACTATCTACTCTATCTACTGTGGATCTATAGATCTATATATGTATATATCTGAGGGTTAATGTGCCATCAAGGACATCAGGTGCACTATCTACTCTATCTACTGTGGATCTATAGATCTATAGATCTATATATCTGAGGGTTAATGTGCCATCAAGGACACCAGAGGCCTGTACTACGAAGCTGGTTCAACCTAACCTGGATATGTTTGAGTTAGCCGGTTGGCCTAATCCAAAACATACGCGCTCTCTCTAAACTGACCTACGACGCTGGTTATCAAGTGGATCACTCAAGCCAGCCGTGTCCTATCTAGTTAGGAGCGCGTTCACATGAAAGGGGTGGTATCTGGAGCATTCGACCAATCACAAACATGGAGAAGCGTACTGACAGCGCAGCGTCATACTTCCTGAATGAAAAGTCAACTATAATATTAGACATATGAAGAAGTTAAACTTTAAACATCCATGAAATAAACACTTGATCCAGGATCAAAGCCACATAGCTGCACCTGCAAGGTGAATACAGCTGGTAACAGAACAAGTGTTTGAATGCGTACATGAACAGGTTTATGATATCACTGCCCCGTCTAAGACACCATCTGACTTTCATTACATTTGACTCCAGTGTTTCCTCAACTTAATGTGTTGCTTCAAATAATCCTTCTGCATCCAGTATGTGACACTGTGAGTGTTGCACGGCCAGATACGGCTCAGCTGACTCAGATAAGGAGATGATACATTATGATGTGATATGCCGCGGACTGTACTTAATGTTACTCTGATCCGGTTACTTATGTTGTGGCAGATATTTAAGTAAGCTTTCTTAACGCTAATGTTCTAATAGTCAGATTGCTCTGAAGATGGGAGGTGATATTCTATTAATGTTCACGTTCACACAGTCGCTGATTTTTGCCGGCCGTCTTTCCTGCAACGGCAGCTTTTCTGTATTTCCTTTCTCCTGTAATATGACTTGATCGCTTTAAACTCCGCACACTGAGCTCTGATTGGTCAGCAGGCAGTGCTTTCACTGAGTTGAGCTCTTAGCCTGCAACCTAACCTGCTCCGGGGCAGGTTACCGCTCAGCATCAGTTACCATGGAGATCTAGCCTGCTAAAAAGAGAACCAGCTTCGTAGGACCGGAAACCCAGAGTTTACCTGAAGTTAGCCGCTAAGAGAACATCCTGCTTCGTAGTACAGGCCTCTGGTGCTCTATCTACTGTGGATCTATATATCTGAGGGATAATGTGCGTATGGTATTCTAAAGAGCAGAAATGAGGAAAAAGCTGAAAGACTGAACCCACGGATTAATAAGTGATAACAGATGCACATATAACTTTATACACTACTTTCCTGCAGTGTCCTGATGGGGGCGCTGTTTAACCCTCTCAGTATATGATACACTGTATATCATGTGATATACACTGTATATCACATGATATACCTGTATACACTGTATATCCAGGTTCAGTCCTGATAACCGGTTCCTGGCGGTGGGTTCTCTGGAGAGTGCGGTGGATTTCTACGACCTGTCTCTGGGCCCGGCTCTGAACCGGGTCGGATACTGCAAGGACCTCCCGGGCTCCGTGCTACAGGTGGACTTCTCTGCTGACAGCAAGCACATCCAGGTGGAGACCCCCAGCATTCCCCCATTCCCAATCACAACATAAAGGTGTCTGTGTGTGTGTGTGTGTGTGTGTGTGTGTGTGTGTGTCTGTGTGTGTGTGTGTGTGTGTGTGTGTGTGTGTGTGTGTGTGTGTGTGTGTGTGTGTGTGTGTGTGTGTGTGTGTGTGTGTGTGTGTGTGTGTGTGTGTGTGTGTGTGTGTGTGTGTGTGTGTGTGTGTGTGTGTGTGTGTGTTCCAGGTGTCTTTATGAGAGTGTGTGTGTGTTCCAGGTGTCCTGCAGCAGCTACACCCGGCAGGTGCACCAGGTTCCCTCAGGTAAGCTGCTTGAGCCCTCACTGTGGGAGAGGATCACCTGGAGCACCTGGACCAGCGTTCTGGGGGAGGAGGTTCTGGGGGTGTGGCCCAGGAGCTCAGAGAGAGCCGAGGTGAACTGTGGCTGCGTGTCTCACTCCGGACTCAGCCTGGCCACCGGGGACGACTTTGGGCTCATCAAGCTGTTCCAGTTCCCCTGCAGCGATAAGTTTGTGAGTGGAACCAATCCTCTGACCTGTGCACAGTCTTCTCCCCCTGTACAATGGCTCCTCCCCTCTGTACCTGCTCCTTAACTACAGGCTCCTCCCCTCTGTACCTGCCCCTAACTATAGGCCCCTCCCATCTGTACCTCCCATATGTACCTCCCCCTTTACTATAGGCCCCTCCCCTCTTTACATGCCCCTAACTATAGGCTCCTCCCCTCTGTACCTGCTCCTTAACTACAGGCCCCTCCCCCTCTACTATAGGCCCCTCCCCTATGTACCTCCCCTAACTACAGGCTCCTCCCCTCTGTACATCCCATCTGTACCTCCCACTAACTACTGGCCCCTCCCCTCTGTACATAACCCTAACTACAGGTCCCTCCCCACCTCCCCCTAACTATAGAACCCTCCCCTCTGTACCTCCCATCTGTACCTCCCCCTAACTACTGGCCCCTCCCCTCTGTACATAACCCTAAGTACAGGTCCCTCCCCACCTCCCCCTAACTATAGAACCCTCCCCTCTGTACCTCGCCCAACTAGAGGCTCCTCCCCTCTGTACCTAACCCTAACTACAGGCCCCTCCCCCAACTACAGGCCCCTCCCCTATGCACCTCCCCTAACTACAGGCCCCTCTCCTTAACTATAGGCCCCTCCCCTATGTATATCCCCCTAACGACAGGCCCCTCCCATCTGCACCTCCCCCTAACTACAGGCTCCTCCCCTTTGTCTTCAGGCCAAACACAAGAGGTATTTCGGCCATTCGGCTCACGTCACTAACGTTCGGTTCTCCTGTGACGACAAGTTCCTGATTAGTGCTGGAGGAAGTGACTGCAGGTACACACACACACACACACACACACACACACACACACACACACACACACAGACACACAGACAGACAGACAGACAGACAGACAGACAGACAGACAGACAGACAGACAGACAGACAGACAGACAGACAGACACAGACAGACACAGACAGACAGACAGACTTGATGGAGTGTGTGTGTGTGTGTGTGTGTGTGTGTGTGTGTGTGTGTAGGACCCTGTAACTGTAATAATGTGCGTCCCTAACTCCCTAAATCAAATTGTCATCATCAACATAAATCTCTGGTGATGAAGTGTTACCTGTTCACCTGTACAGAGTTCACCTGTACACAGTTCACCTGTACAGAGTTCACCTGTACTGAGTTCACCTGTACTGAGTTCACCTGTACAGAGTTCACCTGTACACAGTTCACCTGTACAGAGTTCACCTGTACTGAGTTCACCTGTACTGAGTTCACCTGTACTGAGTTCACCTGTACACAGTTCACCTGTACACAGTTCACCTGTACAGAGTTCACCTGTACTGAGTTCACCTGTACACAGTTCACCTGTACAGAGTTCACCTGTACACAGTTCACCTGTACTGAGTTCACCTGTACTGAGTTCACCTGTACAGAGTTCACCTGTACAGAGTTTACCTGTACACAGTTCACCTGTACAGAGTTCACCTGTACACAGTTCACCTGTACAGAGTTCACCTGTACACAGTTCACCTGTACAGAGTTCACCTGTACACAGTTCACCTGTACACAGTTCACCTGTACTGAGTTCACCTGTACTGAGTTCACCTGTACAGAGTTCACCTGTACACAGTTCACCTGTACTGAGTTCACCTGTACTGAGTTCACCTGTACAGAGTTTACCTGTACACAGTTCACCTGTACTGAGTTCACCTGTACTGAGTTCACCTGTACACAGTTCACCTGTACTGAGTTCACCTGTACAGAGTTCACCTGTAAAAAGTTCACCTGTACAGAGGTCACCTGTACAGAGTTCACCTGTACTGAGTTCACCTGTACACAGTTCACCTGTAATCTCAGGTGTTTCTCTGCCTGCAGTTTGTTTGTCTGGAGATGTCAGTGAGACGCTGCAGAAAGGAAGTGACCCGCGGGATGGATCCGGCGACTTCCTGTTCCTCCAGAAGAATTCAAATATAATGTGAAGAGTTTTTATATCAGTGTGTGTGTGTGTGTGTGTGTGTGAGTGTGTGTGTGTCAGTGTGAGTGTGTGTGTGTGTGTGTGTGTGTCAGTGTGTGTGTGTGTGTGTGTGTGTGTGTGTGTGTGTGTGTGTGTGTGTGTGTGTGTGTGTGTGTGTGTGTGTGTGTGTGTGTGTGTGTGTCAGTGTGTGTGTGTGTGTGTGTGTGTGTGTGTGTGTGTGTGTGTGTGTGTGTCAGTGTGTGTGTGTGTGTGTGTGTGTGTGTGTGTGTGTGTGTGTGTGTGTGTGTGTGTGTGTGTGTGTGTGTGTGTGTGTGTGTGTGTGAGTGAGTGTGTGTGTCAGTGTGTGTCTCAGTGTGTGTGTGTGTGTGTGTGTGTGTGTGTGTGTGTGTGTGTCAGTGTGTGTGTCAGTGTGTGTGTGAGTGTGTGTGTCAGTGTGTGTGTCAGTGTGTGTGTGTGTGAGTGTGTGTGTCAGTGTGTGTGTGTGTGTGTCAGTGTGTGTGTGTGTGTGTGTGTGTGTGTGTGTGTGTGTGTGTGTCAGTGTGTGTGTGTGTGTGTGTGTGTGTGTGTGTGTGTGTGTGTGTGTGTGTGTGTGTGTCAGTGTGTGTGTGTGTGTGTGTGTGTGTGTGTGTGTGTGTGTGTGTGTGTGTGTGTGTGTGTGTGTGTGTGTGTGTGTGTGTGTGAGTGAGTGTGTGTGTCAGTGTGTGTCTCAGTGTGTGTGTGTGTGTGTGTGTGTGTGTGTGTGTCAGTGTGTGTGTCAGTGTGTGTGTGAGTGTGTGTGTCAGTGTGTGTGTCAGTGTGTGTGTGTGTGAGTGTGTGTGTCAGTGTGTGTGTCAGTGTGTGTGTGTGTCAGTGTGTGTGTCAGTGTGTGTGTCAGTGTGTGTGTCAGTGTGTGTGTCAGTGTGTGTGTGTCAGTGTGTGTGTCAGTGTGTGTGTCAGTGTGTGTCAGTGTGTGTGTCAGTGTGTGTGTCAGTGTGTGTGTGTGTGTGTGTGTGTGTGTGTGTGAGTGTGTGTGTCAGTGTGTGTGTGTCAGTGTGTGTGTGTGTGTCAGTGTGTGTCAGTGTGTGTGTCAGTGTGTGTGTCAGTGTGTGTGTGTGTGTGTGTGAGTGTGTGTGTGTCAGTGTGTGTGTGTGTGTGTGTGTGTCAGTGTGTGTGTCAGTGTGTGTCAGTGTGTGTGTCAGTGTGTGTGTCAGTGTGTGTGTGTGTGTGTGTGTGTGTGTGTGTGTGTGTGTGTGTGTGTGTGTGTGTCAGTGTGTGTGTCAGTGTGTGTGTCAGTGTGTGTGTGTGTGTGTGTGTGTGTGTGTGTGTGTGTGTGTGTGTGTCAGTGTGTGTGTCAGTGTGTGTGTGTGTGTGTGTGTGTGTGTGTGTGTGTGTGTGTGTGTGTGTGTGTGTGTGTGTGTGTGTGTGTCAGTGTGTGTGTCAGTGTGTGTGTCAGTGTGTGTGTGTGTGTGTGTGTGTGTGTGTGTGTGTGTGTGTGTGTCAGTGTGTGTGTCAGTGCCTTCACTCTGACCAAACATTGGATAAACGTTATTTAAATGGTGGTGCTACAAACATCAGGGGGATTTGTTTGTTTTCTGTACTGTAATAAAGTAAACAACAGCAAGACGTGAACATGGTGCTACCTCAGGATGAAGTACTAACAGGTCGATCAGTGATGATGGTTCATATCAATGTGTTACTCTAACAGACATTATTATGGGATGTTATGAACATCTCACACACAGCTCAGTGACGTTAAAGATGCTCGTATGTTTTGATGTAGCTAACGTCGAGCTAACGTCTGCTTGTTAATGGGAGGGAGCCTAATGTAGCATGTTAGCTTTCTCAACTTTGTATGGAGCTGTTGACCTCCACAAATAAACACCATGAAACAGACTCATAGTGCTGACTCGTGTTCAGGGTTCAGGACTCATAGTGCTGACTCAGGGTTCAGGGTTCAGGACTCATAGTGCTGACTCGTGTTCAGGGTTCAGGACTCATAGTGCTGACTCGTGTTCAGGGTTCAGGACTCATAGTGCTGACTCGTGTTCAGGGTTCAGGACTCATAGTGCTGACTCGTGTTCAGGGTTCAGGACTCATAGTGCTGACTCAGGGTTCAGGGTTCAGGACTCATAGTGCTGACTCGTGTTCAGGGTTCAGGACTCATAGTGCTGACTCAGGGTTCAGGGTTCAGGACTCATAGTGCTGACTCAGGGTTCAGGGTTCAGGACTCATAATGCTGACTCAGGGTTCAGGACTCATAGTGCTGACTCAGGGTTCAGGACTCATAGTGCTGACTCGTGTTCAGGGTTCAGGACTCATAGTGCTGACTCAGGGTTCAGGACTCATAGTGCTGACTCGTGTTCAGGGTTCAGGACTCATAATGCTGACTCGTGTTCAGGGTTCAGGACTCATAGTGCTGACTCGTGTTCAGGGTTCAGGACTCATAGTGCTGACTCGTGTTCAGGGTTCAGGACTCATAATGCTGACTCAGGGTTCAGGGTTCAGGACTCATAGTGCTGACTCGTGTTCAGGGTTCAGGACTCATAGTGCTGACTCGTGTTCAGGACTCATAATGCTGACTGGTGTTCAGGGTTCAGGTCTCCTAATGCTGACTCAGGGTTCAGGACTCATAGTGCTGACTCAGGGTTCAGGACTCATAATGCTGACTCGTGTTCAGGGTTCAGGACTCATAGTGCTGACTCGTGTTCAGGGTTCAGGACTCATAGTGCTGACTCGTGTTCAGGGTTCAGGACTCATAGTGCTGACTCGTGTTCAGGGTTCAGGAATCATAGTGCTGACTCAGGCTTCAGGGTTCAGGACTCATAGTGCTGACTCGTGTTCAGGACTCATAATGCTGACTCAGGGTTCAGGACTCATAATGCTGACTCAGGGTTCATGACTCATAATGCTGACTCAGGGTTCAGGACTCATCATGCTGACTCAGGGTTCAGGACTCATAGTGCTGACTCAGGGTTCAGGACTCATAATGCTGACTCAGGGTTCAGGACTCATAATGCTGACTCAGGGTTCAGGACTCAGGGTTCAGGACTCATAATGCTGACTCAGGGTTCAGGACTCATAATGCTGACTCAGGGTTCAGGACTCATAATGCTGACTCGTGTTCAGGACTCATAATGCTGACTCAGGGTTCAGGTCTCATAATGCTGACTCAGGGTTCAGGACTCATAGTGCTGACTCAGGGTTCAGGACTCATAATGCTGACTCAGGGTTCAGGTCTCATAATGCTGACTCAGGGTTCAGGACTCATAATGCTGACTCAGGGTTCAGGACTCATAATGCTGACTCAGGGTTCAGGACTCATAATGCTGACTCAGGACTCAGGACTCATAATGCTGACTCAGGGTTCAGGACTCATAATGCTGACTCAGGGTTCAGGACTCATAATGTTGACTCAGGGTTCAGGACTCATAATGCTTACTCAGGGTTCAGGACTCATAGTGCTGACTCAGGGTTCAGGACTCATAATGCTGACTCAGGGTTCAGGACTCATAGTGCTGACTCAGGACTCAGGACTCATAATGCTGACTCAGGGTTCAGGACTCATAATGCTGACTCAGGGTTCAGGACTCATAGTGCTGACTCAGGGTTCAGGACTCATAGTGCTGACTCAGGACTCAGGACTCATAATGCTGACTCAGGGTTCAGGACTCATAATGCTGACTCAGGGTTCAGGACTCATAATGCTGACTCAGGGTTCAGGACTCATAATGCTGACTCAGGGTCCAGGACTCATAATGCTGACTCAGGGTTCAGGATTCATAGTGCTGACTCAGGTCAGGGTTCAGGACTCATAATGCTGACTCAGGGTTCAGGACTCATAATGCTGACTCAGGGTCCAGGACTCATAATGCTGACTCAGGGTCCAGGACTCATAATGCTGACTCAGGTCAGGGTTCAGGACTCATAGTGCTGACTCAGGGTTCAGGACTCATAATGCTGACTCAGGGTTCAGGACTCATAATGCTGACTCAGGGTTCAGGACTCATAATGCTGACTCAGGGTTCAGGACTCTTAATGCTGACTCAGGGTTCAGGACTCATAATGCTGACTCAGGTGAGGTATCACTCCGGTCATTGTACGTACTTCCTCTCACTGGAATATTAACGGTCAGATTGAATACAACATCGACCCAATTTCTCCGGTCAATGACAGGAGAGTTTTGAAAGTGACAAAACACTGTTCCACACATTTAAAAACACTTAATCCATGTTTACCCAGGATCCATGCACCTTCCCTGGCTTGTAAAATGTGGTGATGCGCCCTGGAGGAATCCTACTATTTAAAACATGTATACACTCGTGTACACCATTCATAGGGTCCCCTAACACAGGGCACACAGCCTGGAGCTCACTGGGGTCCTGCATATGCTTTAATCAGGCTTGTCCATTTGCGCCATCCGTGGAGTCTCCCCGCCTTTCAGAGACCTATTGCTGGGTAAAAACAGCCCTGTGCTCCGCCCCCTGGATCTCTGCATGTGAGTGTGCCTGTGAGTCTCTGGCTACTGTCCACATGCCCGCATTATGAGGCGCTATTTTCGGATACATTTTCTAATTTTCACCACTTTTCCCTCGGTAAAATGAGGTCTGTCACTTTGGCTAACCGCACCACTGTCGGTCGTCTCCCGAGAGTGGACATCCATTGCCCCTAAGTGAAAAAAATATAATTAAAATGGGCCCACTTTGAAATAAATAAAACATATAGCTGAAAAAATCTGCCTCTTTCTTCAGACTTCCTCACAGAGCCCCTCCTCCAACACACACGAACGCGCACATGACCAATGAGGGCACGAGATAAGTTAGTGCACAGATGGAAGGCTGACAGGCAGGTAGGCCATCCAGTTACTTTAGCCGGCTCAGATGATTGGTCGTGCTTTTTACAGCAC
Organism: Notothenia rossii; assembly: GCF_949606895.1. Taxonomy (NCBI): domain Eukaryota; kingdom Metazoa; phylum Chordata; class Actinopteri; order Perciformes; family Nototheniidae; genus Notothenia; species Notothenia rossii. Next base: position 403,183 of record NC_136912.1, on the reverse strand, counting down.
CACGGCTTCCACAGATTAATTTGTGTTTGTATTTATTGTCAAAGCATTTAATATATTCATTGCTATCGGGATGTTAAGAGCATTCCATGGAATATAACAAAAAGTGTTTTCTGAAATAAATGACATACCCCATTGAATTATGACTGAAGATCGTCAGCTGTCTTCCTCTCCCTTGTTGTTCCTCGACACGTAAAGGCTGCAGCACCTTTGACAACTTCTCTCCACATATCAAACCTACCGGTAAACCAGCATCGTTTGCTGTGAAAGCAGATAACTCTGTCCACACAGAATTAAATCCTGTGTTCCTCCGGTACTGTTCTTTGATCTATCCATAGTTCGCTCATCGAGCCGGGGGTCAGGTTATTCACCCGCAGGAAAAGGCGCTCGCGCGGGACCGTAGCAGGATGTGACGCATATTTTAGTTGACCTAATTAAAACCGTTTTGTTTTTTATTTATGTGTCACAGTATCACCTCAAAATACAAGATACCAAACATTTTCAACCGTGCAACAAAATATAAATAGTCCTACAAATACTTTTATTTTATTTCCTTATTTTTGTCTAAGCTCAAGGGAGCCAGAGGGGGGGGCTTAAAGGGCCGCGGGTTGCCGACCCCTGGTCTAGGGTAACATTTTGGTTTAATAACATTACCAAGCATCACATCAGCCCAGTCCTCAAAGACCTCCACTGGCTTCCTGTCTCCCATCGCATCAACTACAAAGTTCTGGTCCTCACCTACAAAGCACTCCACCATCTGGCCCCCCCTTATCTCACAAACCTTCTCACTCCTTATCAACCCCCACGGTCCCTCAGATCCACCGCAGCCGGACTCCTATCCACTCCCACATCCACACTCTGCAGCTTTGGGGACAGAGCCTTCTCAGTGGCAGCTCCTAGGCTCTGGAACTCCCTCCCCCAAGATCTCCGTGACTCTGAGTCCCTCACAGTCTTTCAGTCCCGCCTCAAAACACATCTTTTCAAATCTGTCTACCCATAAGCCCCCCCCCCCCCTCTCAGTCAACTTCCTCTTGACTGCCTTTTTATTTTACTATACTTACTTGTTTGCCTGTCCTTGTTTGTCTACCCTCCCTCATATTGTAAAGCATCTTTGAGTTGTGAAAAGCGCTATATAAATAAAATGCATTATTATTATTATTATTATTATTATTATTATTATTGTTGTTTCCCCGACTCAGACTGCAAGGAATCTGGGTGTGACCCTAGATAACAAACTGTCCTTCACTGCAAACATCTCTGCTACAACCCGCTGCTGCAGATACACTCTTTACAACATCAGGAGGATACGTCCCCAGCTGACCCAGAAAGAGACGCAGGTTCTGGTCCAGGCTCTCGTCATCTCAGTCCTAGACTACTGCAACTCCCTCCTGGCTGGTCTGCCTGCATGTGCCATCCGACCTCTAGATCCAAAATGGTGGAATGAGCTCCCCATTGAAATCAGGACAGCAGAAAGCTTACACATCTTCTTCAGACTGAAAACTCATCTCTTTGGACTCCACTTCCAGAGATAGAATTACTAACAAAGCACTTATATACTAATAAAGGGCTGGCTTATCTAAAGTCAGTTGAGTAGCACTTGAAATGTTTGGCTCTATGAAACCTGATGAACTTATATGATTCTGTTTTCTTCAAGGTTGTATCTTGTTGGTCGAACGCACTTATTGTAAGTCTCTCTGGATAAAAGCATCAGCTAAATGTAATGTAATGAAAGTACATGTCACATGTTGTCCGTGATTTCAAACTAAAAGCATGCAAACACTGCTCCTCTTTCCTCTCCTTCTGGTGTGATAATAATAATAATGAAGACATTCCTCTCTGTTTAGACCTCAGTTATATATATGACGTTATAGTATATATTAATATTGATGTATTTCTATATTTAGTCTTCTTGAATCAGATTGATCTCACTGATTTTTAACCTCTCTTATTGTGGTGAGTTTCGCTCCGGACCGGCAGAGCGCGTTGCGTCACTTCCGGTGTGAGCAGAGTGTCATGGCGGCGCCCTGTAGCAGAGATCGTTGCACTCTGTTTACAGATTAAAGCCGTTTGAATATAATCTAGAGTTTAGATCCACGTTAGTTTCCGCAGTCTGAGGAGAGGAGAGACCCGGGATGAGCCCGCAGGTGAGTTACCCCCCTGCTTAGACACCTCCCTTTATTATATTCATGCTTCAGATTATAATACACTAAGGTGATCTCTCTACTCTATACACTATAGATCTATGGTGTATATCTACACTATAGATCTATGGTGTATATCTAGAGTCTACACTATAGATCTATAGATATATATAGACATAGAAAGACAAGTTTGCATCTGGTTCTCCAGAGAAAGAGTTATTTCTGATTTCAGTTTCTGTTAATATGCAGATTAGGAATAATGTCAAATGTTGTTGTTGTTATTATTATTGTTGTTATTATTAAATTAGATTAGTTATTATTTATTTCTGATCTTGTTTATTATTCAAACTGAAAGCAGAGTTTTAAGACGTTGATCTTAATGTTTAAATAAAATCTGTAGATATTTATAAAACCTTTTAAAATCGTATTTAAGTAATGAATTATTACACCAGTGGCGTCAGGGCCCTCTAGGCCTGAGATATTTTACTAAAGAATATTTAAAAACATTAAAAAAGAAAAATATTTTTTTAATATATATCTTTTTAAATGTGTTTTTAGTTATATTTTTCTCATTAGTTTTACCAAAATAACTTGATTTAATTTGATTTAAAATAACATTTCCAAAGAAATAAATCCTTAGAAATGTGCCTAATCAGTTTCTTTTTGAATGTGAAGGGTTAAAGGAAAGAAGCTCGTCTCTGTGAGTTACTGTGATGAACTCACAGAGGGCGTAGTAACTGCACGAGAGAGTAATGTCAGATGACAGTACAATTGACCAATCATATCATCCCTCTAAATGGGTGGGTGCCCTCTCTGAAACTTTTCTTGTTTCCATAGCAACAACAACTTCCTGTCAACAGGGTAAACTCGCCTCTAAAATAAAAGCATGCCAAATTACACTTAAGACATACAACTGCAACGAAGGTAACAAACACAATGCAATATCCTTTTCAATTTCACAGAACACAAATAGGGTTATTTACAGGTGTTGTTCTGTGTGGTAGAGTGTGTGTCATTGATGCGTTTTGCACCCCGGGCCGTTGTTTTGATATTCTGCTGAAGTATACGCTGTGACTAATAACTCGAGGGAAGGGGTGGGGGTCAGAGGGCCTAGGTATAAAAGTCACGGCTCGCCACTGTATTACACATTATATATATTATACATATAATTATATATAATATAATATATTAGGGGTGGAACGGTTCACAAAAACTTCGGTTCGGTACGTACCTCGGTTTTTAGGTCACGGTGCGGTACGTTTTCGGTACAGCAGAAAGAATGATAACAAAACATAAAATATATATTTTCTTTAATTATTATTAAACTGTGAATATTCACTCAAATAAATACAAAATATAATAAAATAAACATTAAGGTGCAGCATTTTGATGAACTGAAATCATCTGTATTTGAACTGTACTGTACTCGTACCTAAGCAGCCAGCTTGACATTAGGACTTGCTTCTCATTGTATGTTTAAAGAAAGATGAACTTGTCCACATTGCTTGCTGAAAGAGCAGATCTGCTGGCACTAACAATGTCTCCTGCTGTGGAGAACACCCTCTCTAGGGACAGAGGTAGCAGATACAGCCAGGTAGCGCTTTGCTAACATGGCAACATAAGGAGATTTGGCGTTTGTAATAGCTTTGGCTCGGTCTGAACTTGTTGCGAGTGGTGGAGGCTTAAATGCTAGCGGGAGTTGGGTTTGCACTTCAGTCTGTTTTCTTTTGGTACCGGTGTTGCAGTATAAGTTGAGTCATGACAACTGGCGACATTCTATTATTTTCGTCATAGGAATCCGGGGCGTGTACATTGAGGACCCATTGTTGACATTGAAAAGTAGAAATGGGTCCGGGTTCTTATGGGTTAAACGTATCGGCTTAAAGGCATAATAGAACTACCGTATTATATGTATTCAACTTGTGCCCCGCTGGACTTACTTTTCTTTGGTTTACCGTTACTGTGACATATCAGTATAGCCACGGAAGATAGTTTGTGTGTTTCATTCCCATGCATCAAGGTTATTTTCATGTATGTAATTGTTTTTCCTGCACAGTGTAGAGTCTTGTTGTGATGAGAGGGATACAGGTATTTCATAAAATAAACGTGCTCCCTGGAGGTTAGCTACAGAATTGATATCACAATTTAATCGGAGCTGATCACAAGTTGTCATGACTGATCCAGTCATCTCGATGAGCGTTCGGGCTGTGAATAAACAACTTGTGTTTTACTTTTAGGCTTTCTGAAGGTATGGACAGCTATCAAAGCTACTATACATCACATTAAGAACGATGAACAAATGAAAGTCGGACACAAATATATAATTTAAATGATTTATTGAAGTTTGCAATGTTTTGAACCGGCATCCACACAGTCACCTACTTTGTAATGTTCGATACCTCCCTGTAAGCGTCACGATATCGGCCTCTCACCCACAACCTCACATACGAGTACTGAATGTGCAGCAAAGTGATCTTAGGAAGGCAGATATAGCAAAAGATGAACGTAAACGACAAACGATGTTTCTTTCCTGGTAAGTCAACAATGGGTCCTCAATGTACACGCCCCGGATTCCTATGACGAAAATAATAGAATGTCGCCAGTTGTCATGACTCAATTTATACTGTAACACGGGTGATATTCACGTTCGGGTGATGCCTTTTCAAATGAGTGTGCAAGTTTGATGTATTGCCAGCCGCGTAACCAATGTTAGTTGAACAATGCAGACAAACAGCTTTGGTTTGGTCCACCTGTCTTTGTCCATCATCCTTGTACGTAACTGCCAAACCAAAAGGTTCCCAAACCGGAGACTTCAATGATGCTGGAGGATTCTAGAGCTCAACTTTATCTGCGTTCACCATTTCGACAGTTCCTCAAATTACTGACTACATTTGAACGCATCCCTCTGACCAGCTCTCAGAGTATGCCTCTCGTCCAATGAAGTTGTTCACGTTCTCAATTTTTTACGTTTAACGTTATATTCGTTCGGTACACTTCGTACTACCGAACCGAAGGGCCCGTACCGAATATTCTCGGTACGAATCAGGGATGCCAGAAACTGACCATGATCAAAATCGAAAATCGGACAGCCCTGGCGAATAACAATCGATTATTCGACGCACCCCCCCCCCCCGCGCTAAAACAGCTGATCACAACGTTCACACTCTGTGGTCACGAAGTACTCCACTAGCCCCCCCCCCGGGAGAGAAAAAAGCAGCGGTGTGTAGCAGCCTGCGCTGCTGGCTTCCTCCAAGCTTACAGTAAAACAAACTGGTGGTGTGACCAATGGCCATTTATAATTATTAATACTATTATTAGCGTTAGTCTATATTTTGGTTGAAACTAAGCCAGGAAAAAAAAAAACATAAATAATAATAAAAAAATATATAAATAAAATCGAATTTTAAAAAATAATTTTCGGTTATGGAGACTGTAACGAATAATCGAATAATCGCTGGCATCCCTAGTACGAATACTTATACCGTTACACCCCTAATATATATTATATAAACAGTCAGATTATAACGTTAATATAACGGGAAGACTAAATGTAAACAGGAAGTTGTCCCTGCAGTGATGATGTCATCAGTGATGATTTCATCGGTGATGCGTGTGGCACGGCGTCTCCATGGCGACCGTGCTCTTCTCGGCCACTTCCTGTCTCCGTCTCGAAGCCCCGCCCCCTTCCTCACCTGTCAGCCAGACAGGAAGTACGCCTCCAAACAGGTGAGACTTTAACCTACCTGCAGCTCAGACACACACACACACACACTGAGACACACACTGAGACACACACACACACACACACACACACACACACACACTGAGACACACACACACACTGAGACACACACACACACACACACACACACACACACACTGAGACACACACACACACACACACACACACACACACACACACACACACACACACTGAGACACACACACACACACACACACACACACACACACACACACTGAGACACACACACACACTGAGACACACACACACACACACACACACACACACACACACACACACTGAGACACACACACACACACACACACACACACACACTGAGACACACACACACACACACACACACCCACACACACACACACACACACACACACACTGAGATACACACACACACACACACACACACACACACACACACACACACACACACACACACACACACACACACACTGAGACACTGAGACACACACACAGCAGAGGACTTACGTGTGTGTGTGTGTGTGTGTGTGTGTGTGTGTGTGTGTGTGTGTGTGTGTGTGTGTGTGTGTGTGTGTGTGTGTGTGTGTGTGTGTGTGTGTGTGTGTGTGTGTGTGTGTGTGTGTGTGTGTGTGTGTGTGTGTGTGTGTGTGTGTGTGTGTGTGTGTGTGTGTGTAGTTTAAAGGTCCAAAGAGAGAGCCCAGGGTCCAGAAGGTGAAGCCGGTGAAACAGGAAGTGGAGATCCGTCAGAGGATGAGTGTTTCTGAACTCGCTGACGCCATGAACAAAGACGTTGGTGAGAAATCAAATACGTTTATATTATTAACAAACAAAGACTCTTTTTGTCCTCATCCATTTCTACATCAACATGTGTCCCCTCTTCTTCATGTCTCTTCTACATCACCATGTGTCCCCTCTTCTCCATGTCTCTTCTACATCAACATGTGTCCCCTCTTCTTCATGTCTCTTCTACATCAACATGTGTCCCCTCTTCTTCATGTCTCTTCTACATCAACATGTGTCCCCTCTTCTTCATGTCTCTTCTACATCAACATGTGTCCCCTCTTCTCCATGTCTCTTCTACATCAACATGTGTCCCCTCTTCTCCATGTCTCTTCTACATCAACATGTGTCCCCTCTTCTCCATGTCTCTTCTACATCAACATGTGTCCCCTCTTCTCCATGTCTCTTCTACATCAACATGTGTCCCCTCTTCTTCATGTCTCTTCTACATCAACATGTGTCCCCTCTTCTTCATGTCTCTTCTACATCAACACGTGTCCCCTCTTCTTCATGTCTCTTCTACATCAACATGTGTCCCCTCTTCTCCATGTCTCTTCTACATCAACATGTGTCCCCTCTTCTCCATGTCTCTTCTACATCAACATGTGTCCCCTCTTCTCCATGTCTCTTCTACATCAACATGTGTCCCCTCTTCTTCATGTCTCTTCTACATCAACATGTGTCCCCTCTTCTTCATGTCTCTTCTACATCAACATGTGTCCCCTCTTCTTCATGTCTCTTCTACATCAACATGTGTCCCCTCTGTGGAAAGAGACTCTCTCTTCACACAGAGGGGACACATGTCTCTTCTACATCAACATGTGTCCCCTCTTCTTCATGTCTCTTCTACATCAACATGTGTCCCCTCTTCTTCATGTCTCTTCTTCATCAACATGTGTCCCCTCTTCTTCATGTCTCTTCTACATCAACATGTGTCCCCTCTTCTCCATGTCTTTTCCACATCAACATGTGTCCCCTCTTCTCCATGTCTCTTCTACATCAACATGTGTCCCCTCTTCTCCATGTCTCTTCTACATCAACATGTGTCCCCTCTTCTCCATGTCTCTTCTACATCAACATGTGTCCCCTCTTCTTCATGTCTCTTCTACATCAACATGTGTCCCCTCTTCTCCATGTCTCTTCTACATCAACATGTGTCCCCTCTTCTCCATGTCTCTTCTACATCAACATGTGTCCCCTCTTCTTCATGTCTCTTCTACATCAACATGTGTCCCCTCTTCTCCATGTCTCTTCTACATCAACATGTGTCCCCTCTTCTCCATGTCTCTTCTACATCAACATGTGTCCCCTCTTCTCCATGTCTCTTCTACATCAACATGTGTCCCCTCTTCTTCATGTCTCTTCTACATCAACATGTGTCCCCTCTTCTTCATGTCTCTTCTACATCAACATGTGTCCCCTCTTCTTCATGTCTCTTCTACATCAACATGTGTCCCCTCTGTGGAAAGAGACTCTCTCTTCACACAGAGGGGACACATGTCTCTTCTACATCAACATGTGTCCCCTCTTCTTCATGTCTCTTCTACATCAACATGTGTCCCCTCTTCTTCATGTCTCTTCTTCATCAACATGTGTCCCCTCTTCTTCATGTCTCTTCTACATCAACATGTGTCCCCTCTTCTCCATGTCTCTTCTACATCAACATGTGTCCCCTCTTCTCCATGTCTCTTCTACATCAACATGTGTCCCCTCTTCTCCATGTCTCTTCTACATCAACATGTGTCCCCTCTTCTTCATGTCTCTTCTACATCAACATGTGTCCCCTCTTCTCCATGTCTCTTCTACATCAACATGTGTCCCCTCTTCTTCATGTCTCTTCTACATCAACATGTGTCCCCTCTTCTTCATGTCTCTTCTTCATCAACATGTGTCCCCTCTTCTTCATGTCTCTTCTACATCAACATGTGTCCCCTCTTCTCCATGTCTCTTCTACATCAACATGTGTCCCCTCTTCTCCATGTCTCTTCTACATCAACATGTGTCCCCTCTTCTCCATGTCTCTTCTACATCAACATGTGTCCCCTCTTCTACATGTCTCTTCTACATCAACATGTGTCCCCTCTTCTCCATGTCTCTTCTACATCAACATGTGTCCCCTCTTCTACATGTCTCTTCTACATCAACATGTGTCCCCTCTTCTCCATGTCTCTTCTACATCAACATGTGTCCCCTCTTCTCCATGTCTCTTCTACATCAACTTGTGTCCCCTCTTCTTCATGTCTCTTCTACATCAACATGTGTCCCCTCTTCTTCATGTCTCTACTACATCAACATGTGTCCCCTCTTCTTCATGTCTCTTCTACATCAACATGTGTCCCCTCTTCTCCATGTCTCTTCTACATCAACATGTGTCCCCTCTTCTTCATGTCTCTTCTACATCAACATGTGTCCCCTCTTCTTCATGTCTCTTCTACATCAACATGTGTCCCCTCTGTGGAAAGAGACTCTCTCTTCACACAGAGGGGACACATGTCTCTTCTACATCAACATGTGTCCCCTCTTCTTCATGTCTCTTCTACATCAACATGTGTCCCCTCTTCTTCATGTCTCTTCTTCATCAACATGTGTCCCCTCTTCTTCATGTCTCTTCTACATCAACATGTGTCCCCTCTTCTCCATGTCTCTTCTACATCAACATGTGTCCCCTCTTCTCCATGTCTCTTCTACATCAACATGTGTCCCCTCTTCTCCATGTCTCTTCTACATCAACATGTGTCCCCTCTTCTTCATGTCTCTTCTACATCAACATGTGTCCCCTCTTCTCCATGTCTCTTCTACATCAACATGTGTCCCCTCTTCTTCATGTCTCTTCTACATCAACATGTGTCCCCTCTTCTTCATGTCTCTTCTTCATCAACATGTGTCCCCTCTTCTTCATGTCTCTTCTACATCAACATGTGTCCCCTCTTCTCCATGTCTCTTCTACATCAACATGTGTCCCCTCTTCTTCATGTCTCTTCTACATCAACATGTGTCCCCTCTTCTTCATGTCTCTTCTACATCAACATGTGTCCCCTCTGTGGAAAGAGACTCTCTCTTCACACAGAGGGGACACATGTCTCTTCTACATCAACATGTGTCCCCTCTTCTTCATGTCTCTTCTACATCAACATGTGTCCCCTCTTCTCCATGTCTCTTCTACATCAACATGTGTCCCCTCTTCTTCATGTCTCTTCTACATCAACATGTGTCCCCTCTTCTTCATGTCTCTTCTTCATCAACATGTGTCCCCTCTTCTTCATGTCTCTTCTACATCAACATGTGTCCCCTCTTCTCCATGTCTCTTCTACATCAACATGTGTCCCCTCTGTGGAAAGAGACTCTCTCTTCACACAGAGGGGACACATGTCTCTTCTACATCAACATGTGTCCCCTCTTCTTCATGTCTCTTCTACATCAACATGTGTCCCCTCTTCTTCATGTCTCTTCTTCATCAACATGTGTCCCCTCTTCTTCATGTCTCTTCTACATCAACATGTGTCCCCTCTTCTCCATGTCTCTTCTACATCAACATGTGTCCCCTCTTCTTCATGTCTCTTCTTCATCAACATGTGTCCCCTCTTCTTCATGTCTCTTCTACATCAACATGTGTCCCCTCTTCTCCATGTCTCTTCTACATCAACATGTGTCCCCTCTTCTTCATGTCTCTTCTATATCAACATGTGTCCCCTCTTCTTCATGTCTCTTCTACATCAACATGTGTCCCCTCTTCTTCATGTCTCTTCTACATCAACATGTGTCCCCTCTTCTCCATGTCTCTTCTACATCAACATGTGTCCCCTCTTCTTCATGTCTCTTCTACATCAACATGTGTCCCCTCTTCTCCATGTCTCTTCTACATCAACATGTGTCCCCTCTTCTTCATGTCTCTTCTACATCAACATCTGTCCCCTCTTCTTCATGTCTCTTCTTCATCAACATGTGTCCCCTCTTCTTCATGTCTCTTCTACATCAACATGTGTCCCCTCTTCTTCATGTCTCTTCTACATCAACATGTGTCCCCTCTTCCTCATGTCTCTTCTTCATCAACATGTGTCCCCTCTTCTTCATGTCTCTTCTACATCAACATGTGTCCCCTCTTCTTCATGTCTCTTCTTCATCAACATGTGTCCCCTCTTCTTCATGTCTCTTCTACATCAACATGTGTCCCCTCTTCTTCATGTCTCTTCTACATCAACATGTGTCCCCTCTTCTTCATGTCTCTTCTACATCAACATGTGTCCCCTCTTCTCCATGTCTCTTCTACATCAACATGTGTCCCCTCTTCTTCATGTCTCTTCTACATCAACATGTGTCCCCTCTTCTCCATGTCTCTTCTACATCAACATGTGTCCCCTCTTCTTCATGTCTCTTCTACATCAACATGTGTCCCCTCTTCTTCATGTCTCTTCTACATCAACATGTGTCCCCTCTTCTTCATGTCTCTTCTACATCAACATGTGTCCCCTCTTCTCCATGTCTCTTCTACATCAACATGTGTCCCCTCTTCTTCATGTCTCTTCTACATCAACATGTGTCCCCTCTTCTCCATGTCTCTTCTACATCAACATGTGTCCCCTCTTCTTCATGTCTCTTCTACATCAACATGTGTCCCCTCTTCTTCATGTCTCTTCTTCATCAACATGTGTCCCCTCTTCTTCATGTCTCTTCTACATCAACATGTGTCCCCTCTTCTCCATGTCTCTTCTACATCAACATGTGTCCCCTCTTCTCCATGTCTCTTCTACATCAACATGTGTCCCCTCTTCTCCATGTCTCTTCTACATCAACATGTGTCCCCTCTTCTACATGTCTCTTCTACATCAACATGTGTCCCCTCTTCTCCATGTCTCTTCTACATCAACATGTGTCCCCTCTTCTCCATGTCTCTTCTACATCAACATGTGTCCCCTCTTCTACATGTCTCTTCTACATCAACATGTGTCCCCTCTTCTCCATGTCTCTTCTACATCAACATGTGTCCCCTCTTCTTCATGTCTCTTCTACATCAACATGTGTCCCCTCTTCTTCATGTCTCTTCTTCATCAACATGTGTCCCCTCTTCTTCATGTCTCTTCTACATCAACATGTGTCCCCTCTTCTCCATGTCTCTTCTACATCAACATGTGTCCCCTCTTCTCCATGTCTCTTCTACATCAACATGTGTCCCCTCTTCTCCATGTCTCTTCTACATCAACATGTGTCCCCTCTTCTTCATGTCTCTTCTACATCAACATGTGTCCCCTCTTCTCCATGTCTCTTCTACATCAACATGTGTCCCCTCTTCTCCATGTCTCTTCTACATCAACATGTGTCCCCTCTTCTCCATGTCTCTTCTACATCAACACGTGTCCCCTCTTCTCCATGTCACTTCTACATCAACATGTGTCCCCTCTCCTTCATGTCTCTTCTACATCAACATGTGTCCCCTCTTCTCCATGTCTCTTCTACATCAACACGTGTCCCCTCTTCTCCATGTCTCTTCTACATCAACATGTGTCCCCTCTTCTCCATGTCTCTTCTACATCAACATGTGTCCCCTCTTCTCCATGTCTCTTCTACATCAACATGTGTCCCCTCTTCTTCATGTCTCTTCTACATCAACATGTGTCCCCTCTTCTTCATGTCTCTTCTACATCAACATGTGTCCCCTCTTCTTCATGTCTCTTCTACATCAACATGTGTCCCCTCTTCTCCATGTCTCTTCTACATCAACATGTGTCCCCTCTTCTTCATGTCTCTTCTACATCAACATGTGTCCCCTCTTCTCCATGTCTCTTCTACATCAACACGTGTCCCCTCTTCTCCATGTCTCTTCTACATCAACATGTGTCCCCTCTTCTTCATGTCTCTTCTACATCAACATGTGTCCCCTCTTCTTCATGTCTCTTCTACATCAACATGTGTCCCCTCTTCTCCATGTCTCTTCTACATCAACACGTGTCCCCTCTTCTCCATGTCTCTTCTACATCAACATGTGTCCCCTCTTCTTCATGTCTCTTCTACATCAACATCTGTCCCCTCTTCTTCATGTCTCTTCTACATCAACATCTGTCCCCTCTTCTTCATGTCTCTTCTTCATCAACATGTGTCCCCTCTTCTTCATGTCTCTTCTACATCAACATGTGTCCCCTCTTCTTCATGTCTCTTCTACATCAACATGTGTCCCCTCTTCCTCATGTCTCTTCTTCATCAACATGTGTCCCCTCTTCTTCATGTCTCTTCTACATCAACATGTGTCCCCTCTTCTTCATGTCTCTTCTTCATCAACATGTGTCCCCTCTTCTTCATGTCTCTTCTACATCAACATGTGTCCCCTCTTCTTCATGTCTCTTCTACATCAACATGTGTCCCCTCTTCTTCATGTCTCTTCTACATCAACATGTGTCCCCTCTTCTCCATGTCTCTTCTACATCAACATGTGTCCCCTCTTCTTCATGTCTCTTCTACATCAACATGTGTCCCCTCTTCTCCATGTCTCTTCTACATCAACACGTGTCCCCTCTTCTCCATGTCTCTTCTACATCAACATGTGTCCCCTCTTCTCCATGTCTCTTCTACATCAACATGTGTCCCCTCTTCTCCATGTCTCTTCTACATCAACATGTGTCCCCTCTTCTTCATGTCTCTTCTACATCAACATGTGTCCCCTCTTCTTCATGTCTCTTCTACATCAACATGTGTCCCCTCTTCTTCATGTCTCTTCAACATCAACATCTGTCCCCTCTTCTCCATGTCTCTTCTACATCAACATGTGTCCCCTCTTCTCCATGTCTCTTCTACATCAACACGTGTCCCCTCTTCTCCATGTCTCTTCTACATCAACATGTGTCCCCTCTTCTTCATGTCTCTTCTACATCAACATGTGTCCCCTCTTCTTCATGTCTCTTCTACATCAACATGTGTCCCCTCTCCTCCATGTCTCTTCTACATCAACATGTGTCCCCTCTTCTCCATGTCTCTTCTACATCAACATGTGTCCCCTCTTCTTCATGTCTCTTCTACATCAACACGTGTCCCCTCTTCTTCATGTCTCTTCAACATCAACATCTGTCCCCTCTTCTCCATGTCTCTTCTACATCAACATGTGTCCCCTCTTCTCCATGTCTCTTCTACATCAACACGTGTCCCCTCTTCTCCATGTCTCTTCTACATCAACATGTGTCCCCTCTTCTTCATGTCTCTTCTACATCAACATGTGTCCCCTCTTCTTCATGTCTCTTCTACATCAACATGTGTCCCCTCTCCTCCATGTCTCTTCTACATCAACATGTGTCCCCTCTTCTCCATGTCTCTTCTACATCAACATGTGTCCCCTCTTCTCCATGTCTCTTCTACATCAACATGTGTCCCCTCTTCTTCATGTCTCTTCTTCATCAACATGTGTCCCCTCTTCTTCATGTCTCTTCTACATCAACATGTGTCCCCTCTTCTTCATGTCTCTTCTTCATCAACATGTGTCCCCTCTTCTTCATGTCTCTTCTACATCAACATGTGTCCCCTCTTCTCCATGTCTCTTCTACATCAACATGTGTCCCCTCTTCTTCATGTCTCTTCTTCATCAACATGTGTCCCCTCTTCTTCATGTCTCTTCTACATCAACATGTGTCCCCTCTTCTCCATGTCTCTTCTACATCAACATGTGTCCCCTCTTCTTCATGTCTCTTCTATATCAACATGTGTCTCCTCTTCTTCATGTCTCTTCTATATCAACATGTGTCTCCTCTTCTTCATGTCTCTTCTATATCAACATGTGTCTCCTCTTCTTCATGTCTCTTCTACATCAACATGTGTCCCCTCTGTGGAAAGAGACTCTCTCTTCACACAGAGGGGACACATGTCTCTTCTACATCAACATGTGTCCCCTCTTCTTCATGTCTCTTCTACATCAACATGTGTCCCCTCTTCTTCATGTCTCTTCTACATCAACATGTGTCCCCTCTTCTTCATGTCTCTTCTACATCAACATGTGTCCCCTCTTCTTCATGTCTCTTCTACATCAACATGTGTCCCCTCTTCTTCATGTCTCTTCTACATCAACATGTGTCCCCTCTTCTTCATGTCTCTTCTACATCAACATGTGTCCCCTCTTCTCCATGTCTCTCTACATCAACATGTGTCCCCTCTTCTTCATGTCTCTTCTACATCAACATGTGTCCCCTCTTCTTCATGTCTCTTCTACATCAACATGTGTCCCCTCTCCTTCATGTCTCTTCTACATCAACATGTGTCCCCTCTTCTCCATGTCTCTCTACATCAGCATGTGTCCCCTCTTCTTCATGTCTCTTCTACATCAACATGTGTCCCCTCTCCTTCATGTCTCTCTACATCAGCATGTGTCCCCTCTTCTTCATGTCTCTTCTACATCAACATGTGTCCCCTCTTCTTCATGTCTCTTCTACATCAACATGTGTCCCCTCTTCTCCATGTCTCTTCTACATCAACATGTGTCCCCTCTTCTTCATGTCTCTTCTACATCAACATGTGTCCCCTCTTCTCCATGTCTCTTCTACATCAACATGTGTCCACTCTTCTTCATGTCTCTTCTACATCAACATGTGTCCCCTCTTCTTCATGTCTCTCCTACATCAACATGTGTCCCCTCTTCTCCATGTCTCTTCTACATCAACATGTGTCCCCTCTTCTTCATGTCTCTTCTACATCAACATGTGTCCCCTCTTCTCCATGTCTCTTCTACATCAACACGTGTCCCCTCTTCTCCATGTCTCTTCTACATCAACATGTGTCCCCTCTTCTTCATGTCTCTTCTACATCAACATGTGTCCCCTCTTCTCCATGTCTCTTCTACATCAACATGTGTCCCCTCTTCTTCATGTCTCTTCTACATCAACATGTGTCCCCTCTTCTTCATGTCTCTTCTACATCAACATGTGTCCCCTCTGTGGAAAGAGACTCTCTCTTCACACAGAGGGGACACATGTCTCTTCTACATCAACATGTGTCCCCTCTTCTTCATGTCTCTTCTACATCAACATGTGTCCCCTCTTCTTCATGTCTCTTCTTCATCAACATGTGTCCCCTCTTCTTCATGTCTCTTCTACATCAACATGTGTCCCCTCTTCTCCATGTCTCTTCTACATCAACATGTGTCCCCTCTTCTTCATGTCTCTTCTTCATCAACATGTGTCCCCTCTTCTTCATGTCTCTTCTACATCAACATGTGTCCCCTCTTCTCCATGTCTCTCTACATCAACATGTGTCCCCTCTTCTTCATGTCTCTTCTACATCAACATGTGTCCCCTCTTCTTCATGTCTCTTCTACATCAACATGTGTCCCCTCTCCTTCATGTCTCTTCTACATCAACATGTGTCCCCTCTTCTCCATGTCTCTCTACATCAGCATGTGTCCCCTCTTCTTCATGTCTCTTCTACATCAACATGTGTCCCCTCTCCTTCATGTCTCTCTACATCAGCATGTGTCCCCTCTTCTTCATGTCTCTTCTACATCAACATGTGTCCCCTCTTCTTCATGTCTCTTCTACATCAACATGTGTCCCCTCTTCTCCATGTCTCTTCTACATCAACATGTGTCCCCTCTTCTTCATGTCTCTTCTACATCAACATGTGTCCCCTCTTCTCCATGTCTCTTCTACATCAACATGTGTCCACTCTTCTTCATGTCTCTTCTACATCAACATGTGTCCCCTCTTCTTCATGTCTCTCCTACATCAACATGTGTCCCCTCTTCTCCATGTCTCTTCTACATCAACATGTGTCCCCTCTTCTTCATGTCTCTTCTACATCAACATGTGTCCCCTCTTCTCCATGTCTCTTCTACATCAACACGTGTCCCCTCTTCTCCATGTCTCTTCTACATCAACATGTGTCCCCTCTTCTTCATGTCTCTTCTACATCAACATGTGTCCCCTCTTCTCCATGTCTCTTCTACATCAACATGTGTCCCCTCTTCTTCATGTCTCTTCTACATCAACATGTGTCCCCTCTTCTTCATGTCTCTTCTACATCAACATGTGTCCCCTCTGTGGAAAGAGACTCTCTCTTCACACAGAGGGGACACATGTCTCTTCTACATCAACATGTGTCCCCACTTCTTCATGTCTCTTCTACATCAACATGTGTCCCCTCTTCTCCATGTCTCTTCTACATCAACATGTGTCCCCTCTTCTTCATGTCTCTTCTACATCAACATGTGTCCCCTCTTCTTCATGTCTCTTCTACATCAACATGTGTCCCCTCTTCTTCATGTCTCTTCTACATCAACATGTGTCCCCTCTTCTCCATGTCTCTTCTACATCAACATGTGTCCCCTCTTCTTCATGTCTCTTCTACATCAACATGTGTCCCCTCTTCTCCATGTCTCTTCTACATCAACATGTGTCCCCTCTTCTTCATGTCTCTCCTACATCAGCATGTGTCCCCTCTTCTTCATGTCTCTTCTACATCAACATGTGTCCCCTCTTCTTCATGTCTCTTCTACATCAACATGTGTCCCCTCTTCTTCATGTCTCTTCTACATCAACATGTGTCCCCTCTTCTCCATGTCTCTTCTACATCAACATGTGTCCCCTCTTCTTCATGTCTCTTCTTCATCAACATGTGTCCCCTCTTCTCCATGTCTCTTCTACATCAACATGTGTCCCCTCTTCTTCATGTCTCTTCTACATCAACATGTGTCCCCTCTTCTCCATGTCTCTTCTACATCAACATGTGTCCCCTCTTCTTCTACATCAACATGTGTCCCCTCTTCTTCATGTCTCTTCTTCATCAACATGTGTCCCCTCTTCTCCATGTCTCTTCTACATCAACATGTGTCCCCTCTTCTTCATGTCTCTTCTACATCAACATGTGTCCCCTCTTCTTCATGTCTCTTCTACATCAACATGTGTCCCCTCTTCTTCATGTCTCTTCTTCATCAACATGTGTCCCCTCTTCTCCATGTCTCTTCTACATCAACATGTGTCCCCTCTTCTTCATGTCTCTTCTACATCAACATGTGTCCCCTCTTCTTCATGTCTCTTCTACATCAACATGTGTCCCCTCTTCTTCATGTCTCTTCTACATCAACATGTGTCCCCTCTTCTTCATGTCTCTTCTACATCAACATGTGTCCCCTCTGTGGAAAGAGACTCTCTCTTCACACAGAGGGGACACATGTCTCTTCTACATCAACATGTGTCCCCTCTTCTTCATGTCTCTTCTACATCAACATGTGTCCCCTCTTCTTCATGTCTCTTCTTCATCAACATGTGTCCCCTCTTCTTCATGTCTCTTCTACATCAACATGTGTCCCCTCTTCTCCATGTCTCTTCTACATCAACATGTGTCCCCTCTTCTCCATGTCTCTTCTACATCAACATGTGTCCCCTCTTCTTCATGTCTCTTCTACATCAACATGTGTCCCCTCTTCTTCATGTCTCTTCTACATCAACATGTGTCCCCTCTTCTCCATGTCTCTTCTACATCAACATGTGTCCCCTCTTCTCCATGTCCCTTCTACATCAACATGTGTCCCCTCTTCTTCATGTCTCTTCTATATCAACATGTGTCCCCTCTTCTTCATGTCTCTTCTACATCAACATGTGTCCCCTCTTCTTCATGTCTCTTCTACATCAACATGTGTCCCCTCTTCTTCATGTCTCTTCTACATCAACATGTGTCCCCTCTTCTTCATGTCTCTCTACATCAGCATGTGTCCCCTCTTCTTCATGTCTCTGCCACATCAACATGTGTCCCCTCTTCTTCATGTCTCTTCTACATCAACATGTGTCCCCTCTTCTCCATGACTCTTCTACATCAACATGTGTCCCCTCTTCCTCATGTCTCTTCTACATCAACATGTGTCCCCTGTTCTCCATGTCTCTTCTACATCAACATGTGTCCCCTCTTCTCCATGTCTCTTCTACATCAACATGTGTCCCCTCTTCCTCATGTCTCTTCTACATCAACATGTGTCCCCTCTTCTTCATGTCTCTTCTACATCAACATGTGTCCCCTCTTCTCCATGTCTCTTCTACATCAACATGTGTCCCCTCTTCCTCATGTCTCTTCTACATCAACATGTGTCCCCTCTTCTCCATGTCTCTTCTACATCAACATGTGTCCCCTCTTCTCCATGTCTCTTCTACATCAACATGTGTCCCCTCTTCTCCATGTCTCCTCTACATCAACATGTGTCCCCTCTTCCTCATGTCTCTTCTACATCAACATGTGTCCCCTCTTCTCCATGTCTCTTCTGCATCAACATGTGTCCCCTCTTCTCCATGTCTCTTCTACATCAACATGTGTCCCCTCTTCTTCATGTCTCTTCTACATCAACATGTGTCCTTTCTTCCTCATGTCTCTTCTACATCAACATGTGTCCCCTCTTCTTCATGTCTCTTCTACATCAACATGTGTCCTTTCTTCCTCATGTCTCTTCTACATCAACATGTGTCCCCTCTTCTCCATGTCTCTTCTACATCAACATGTGTCCCCTCTTCCTCATGTCTCTTCTACATCAACATGTGTCCTTTCTTCCTCATGTCTCTTCTACATCAACATGTGTCCCCTCTTCCTCATGTCTCTTCTACATCAACATGTGTCCCCTCTTCTTCATGTCTCTTCTACATCAACATGTGTCCCCTCTTCCTCATGTCTCTTCTACATCAACATGTGTCCCCTCTTCTTCATGTCTCTTCTACATCAACATGTGTCCCCTCTTCTCCATGTCTCTTCTACATCAACATGTGTCCCCTCTTCTACATGTCTCTTCTACATCAACATGTGTCCCCTCTTCCTCATGTCTCTTCTGCATCAACATGTGTCCCCTCTTCTTCATGTCTCTTCTACATCAACATGTGTCCCCTCTTCTTCATGTCTCTTCTACATCAACATGTGTCCCCTCTTCCTCATGTCTCTTCTACATCAACATGTGTCCCCTCTTCTTCATGTCTCTTCTA
>NC_136912.1:306106-378606 GCF_949606895.1 Notothenia rossii | reverse complement strand
AGTGATGTCACAGTGATGTTACAGAGTGTCACAGTGATGTCAAAGTGATGTCACAGTGGTGTTACAGTGATGTTACAGTGATGTCAAAGTGATGTCACAGTGGTGTTACAGTGATGTTACAGTGATGTCACAGTGATGTCACAGTGATGTCAAAGTGATGTCACAGTGATGTTACAGTGGTGTTACAGTGATGTCAAAGTGATGTCACAGTGGTGTTACAGTGATGTTACAGTGATGTTACAGTGGTGTTACAGTGATGTTACAGTGATGTCACAGTGGTGTTACAGTGATGTCACAGTGGTGTTACAGTGATGTTACAGTGATGTTACAGTGATGTCACAGTGGTGTTACAGTGATGTCAAAGTGATGTCACAGTGATGTTACAGTGATGTTACAGTGATGTCACAGTGGTGTTACAGTGATGTCACAGTGATTTCACAGTGATGTCAAAGTGATGTTACAGTGGTGTTACAGTGATGTTACAGTGATGTCACAGTGATGTCACAGTGGTGTCACAGTGATGTCACAGAGTGTCACAATGATGTTACAGTGATGTCACAGTGATGTCACAGTGATGTCACAGTGATGTCACAGTGATGTCACAGTGGTGTCACAGTGATGTTACAGTGATGTCACAGTGATGTCAAAGTGATGTTACAGTGATGTCACAGTGATGTCACAGAGTGTCACAGTGATGTTACAGTGATGTCACAGTGATGTCAAAGTGATGTCACAGTGATGTTACAGAGTGTCACAGTGATGTTACAGTGGTGTCACAATGATGTCACAGAGTGTCACAGTGATGTCACAGTGATGTCACAGTGATGTCACAGTGATGTCACAGTGATGTCACAGAGTGTCACAGTGATGTCACAGAGTGTCACAGTGATGTCTAATGTTCAATGCCTTGTCTTTTTATGCTGCTGCAACCATTTCCCAAATTGGATCAATAAAGAGCTTCTTATCTTGTTGTTGTTGTTGTTGTTGTTGTTGTCAGGGTGATAACCTGATGGAGCTGGCCGAGGCCACTGTGACTCTAGCTGAGGTTCTGGAGCTGAAGGCGGACCCTGGAGGAGCCGTGGAGGGACTGATCATCGAGAGCCGCTCCGAGAGAGGCCGAGGGTGAGACTAAGCACCTTAAGATGCTCCTTAAGAGAGACTAAACACCTTAAGATTCTCCTTAAGAGGGACTAAACACCTTAAGATTCTCCTTAAGAGGGACTAAACACCTTAAGATGCTCCTTAAGAGAGACTAAACACCTTAAGATGCTCCTTAAGAGGGACTAAACACCTTAAGATGCTCCTTAAGAGGGACTAAACACCTTAAGATTCTCCTTAAGAGGGACTAAACACCTTAAGATGCTCCTTAAGAGGGACTAAACACCTTAAGATGCTCCTTAAGAGGGACTAAACACCTTAAGATGCTCCTTAAGAGGGACTAAACACCTTAAGATTCTCCTTAAGAGGGAATAAACACCTTAAGATTCTCCTTAAGAGAGATTCAACACCTTAAGATGCTCCTTAAGAGAGACTAAACACCTTAAGATGCTCCTTAAGAGAGATTCAACACCTTAAGATGCTCCTTAAGAGAGACTAAACACCTTAAGATGCTCCTTAAGAGGGACTAAACACCTTAAGATGCTCCTTAAGAGAGACTAAACACCTTAAGATTCTCCTTAAGAGAGACTAAACACCTTAAGATGCTCCTTAAGAGAGACTAAACACCTTAAGATGCTCCTTAAGAGAGACTAAACACCTTAAGATGCTCCTTAAGAGGGAATAAACACCTTAAGATTCTCCTTAAGAGGGAATAAACACCTTAAGATTCTCCTTAAGAGGGACTAAACACCTTAAGATTCTCCTTAAGAGGGAATAAACACCTTAAGATGCTCCTTAAGAGTGACTAAACACCTTAAGATGCTCCTTAAGAGAGACTAAACACCTTAAGATGCTCCTTAAGAGGGACTAAACACCTTAAGATGCTCCTTAAGAGAGACTAAACACCTTAAGATGCTCCTTAAGAGGGACTAAACACCTTAAGATGCTCCTTAAGAGGGACTAAACACCTTAAGATTCTCCTTAAGAGGGACTAAACACCTTAAGATGCTCCTTAAGAGGGACTAAACACCTTAAGATGCTCCTTAAGAGGGACTAAACACCTTAAGATGCTCCTTAAGAGGGACTAAACACCTTAAGATGCTCCTTAAGAGGGACTAAACACCTTAAGATTCTCCTTAATAGAAACTAAACACCTTAAGATTCTCCTTAAGAGAGACTAAACACCTTAAGATGCTCCTTAAGAGAGATTCAACACCTTAAGATGCTCCTTAAGAGAGACTAAACACCTTAAGATGCTCCTTAAGAGAGACTAAACACCTTAAGATTCTCCTTAAGAGAGACTAAACACCTTAAGATGCTCCTTAAGAGGGACTAAACACCTTAAGATTCTCCTTAATAGAAACTAAACACCTTAAGATTCTCCTTAAGAGAGACTAAACACCTTAAGATGCTCCTTAAGAGGGAATAAACACCTTAAGATTCTCCTTAAGAGGGAATAAACACCTTAAGATTCTCCTTAAGAGGGACTAAACACCTTAAGATTCTCCTTAAGAGGGAATAAACACCTTAAGATGCTCCTTAAGAGTGACTAAACACCTTAAGATGCTCCTTAAGAGAGACTAAACACCTTAAGATGCTCCTTAAGAGGGACTAAACACCTTAAGATGCTCCTTAAGAGGGACTAAACACCTTAAGATGCTCCTTAAGAGGGACTAAACACCTTAAGATGCTCCTTAAGAGAGACTAAACACCTTAAGATTCTCCTTAAGAGAGACTAAACACCTTAAGATTCTCCTTAAGAGGGACTAAACACCTTAAGATGCTCCTTAAGAGAGACTAAACACCTTAAGATGCTCCTTAAGAGGGAATAAACACCTTAAGATGCTCCTTAAGAGGGACTAAACACCTTAAGATGCTCCTTAAGAGGGACTAAACACCTTAAGATTCTCCTTAAGAGAGACTAAACACCTTAAGATGCTCCTTAAGAGAGACTAAACACCTTAAGATGCTCCTTAAGAGGGACTAAACACCTTAAGATTCTCCTTAAGAGAGACTAAACACCTTAAGATTCTCCTTAACCAGTTAATAAGCCCGAGAGCCCCCTTTACAGAGGGCTGCGGGGTGTTTTTTCAGGAAACTGTGTCTCAGGGCTTCTTAATATTTAAAAACCTATTAATGTGTCATACTCACTTAATGGTTAGAAACTCAGCTAAGTGACGATACAAACCATTTTTACCGAAACAAAACACAAGTCTCACAAGAAGGGTCTCAATGAGCCCTGAATACCCTTAATACTTATCGTAACTGCACGTACAAGATATCCCATTAACGCTGAGACTCCACAGATAGGTATAGTTTCATCACTGAGCGATCAGAACTCGCACAGGGGAAGCAAACACGGACATCACGACACGTAGCTTTACGGAGCATTCACAGGAGATCGTCTCACCTTTTGCTGTTATTCTGATCAAAAGTCGTGTCCAATGGCATTAAAACGAGAAAGCGCTGCTGAAGGTTAATCGAGAGACCGGGAGGAAAAATGGTTATTTAAAAAAAAAAGGAAAAAAATAAATCATAATTTGAAAAATTATTGATTTGAAAATAATATGATACAGTGCTACTACGTCTGGGTCTCTGTGTTTCATCAAAGCTCGACGAGGCTCAGTGAGCTAAAGGACTCTCTCAGTGGGTCTCAAACGGTTTGGTCAACATTAATGTAAACCATTATTTCAGAGGTTCACGCTTATATGATCATTATAGTTATAAAAAAATAAGAGAATCAGTTAAAAACAGGTATGAAATACTATCTGGCAGTAAAACAAGAATACAGTTTAAAGGGTGATTTGTAAAATATCCATAAAGAAAAAGAACATCTGTTTCCAGTTGTGTTTCATCTGGGTGCTGAGAGAGGTATCCATAGATCTATGCATGCTGCTCTCAAAGTGCACCAGATTGATGCTTTAACTTCAATATCTAAAAACAAATCTTCCCGGGGGAGCTTGCCCCCGGACCCCCCTATGTGAGGTCCACACACCACCTATAGAAATAGCCCTTTACCCCTGCTTACACCTGTATGCCGTGAGCTGATGATCGAGCCTTCATAGTAGCAGTGGCGGGTACGTTGTGTATGTGCGTGTGGAGTGTTAGGGTAGAACATTCCTCTGTAGCACCCGGTACAGTAATGGGAAACCCTAAATGTTTGAGCGCCCTCTATGAAACGTCAAGCTACCCCAAAAGAAATCTCTGGCGCCGCCACTGAGCCTGACTATTTGTGTTGGGGGGCTCCAAAGGGGGGGCCTGACAGAAAAGCTTTGAGAACCACTGGGTTAATCCAATGTGTCTGTCACTTTGAAATGATTACGGATAATCCATCTTTCCTTTTTTATGTGAAAATCGGAGAATTAATATTAGCTGCTAACGATAGCCACCAGAGTGCATCTTCCGGCTCCGGAGCATTCTGGCTACGCAGCACTCTTTCACCAATGGGTAACAGTGTTTCCCCTACCATTGTGTTGGAGGGGCGCTGCACCCCGCAAATGGATCCCCGCTAAGGGAGCCCCGCGCCCCCCCTGAAATTCAAGGTGTTTAAAAAAATGTAAAAAAATGATAATATATATATATTTTTTATATATATTTTTTTATATATATATATCTTTTTTTATATATATATATATATAGCACCAAATCGCAACTAATCTATATCACTTTTCCCATCGAACATGTGCTCTTTTATTAAATAAACTAAACGCTTTCATTTGAAGTTGTGAGTTTAGTGTTTTTGACCATCAGAAACACTGATGCACTAATCAACAATCCACAGCTCCTCTCTGCTCCAGAGGATTTAGAACACATACAGAGGGGCAACAAAGTATTTAGTCAGCCACCAAGTTCTTCCACTTTAAAAGATGAGAGAGGTCTGTCATGTTCATCCTAGGTATACCTCAACTACGAGAGACAGAATGAGAAAGAAAATCCAGAAAATCACATTGTCTGATTTTTAAAGACTTTATTTGCAAATGATGGAAAATAAGTATTTGGTCAAAAACAAAAGTTCATCTCAATACTTAGTTATATACCCTTTGTTGGCAATGACAGAGGTCAAACGCTTTCTGTAAGTCTTCACAAGGTCTTCAGGTCCCAGAGATTCTCCTGAAGAGAGGCTCAACACCTTAAGAATCAGAGCGACTATGGCAATGGTGTCAATAACTTTAAGTGATTCCTTAAAGAGCATCTTGCAGGTTTTTTTTTTTACTACATTTATGCTTAACCTTGCCTGAAAATTAAAATTAAAAATGTTAATGCAGGATTTGATATGTTTTACAAGACATAAGGAATTCAGAGGGAAAGGAGCCGTTTGAGCTCTGCTTCTAAAAACGGCTCTTTTTTAACGTCAAACGCGTCATCACGTCACATGGGGGAGTTAACTTTCTCTGACTCGTTCTCTGCCCAATCTGCGGTAGTGGTTTGTAGTTGGTTTGAGCGGTTGTGTTTTAGTGAGCTGGTATTTTTCTGTAGTTTTACATTGTATTGATTTGTAGTCATGGTGCAGTATTGTGTTTGTGCAGGTTGCACAAATACCAGCCTGTCAGGACATCGAGTCCACAGTAAAAAGGACCGGAGCTAGCGTTCGTTCCTGGGTGCGTTGTGCATCCACCTCCCTGCAGCACATACTCCCCCCCCCCCCTCGCTGCTCTCTCTCCCCCCCCCCTCCGGTACACGGCACCGTAATACATAGTGTGGAGTTGCATTAGGTAACGCTGTGGTGGCTGTACTGCTCCAGCCGTCTCCTTTGTGTTTGTTTCCCCCTGTCTGTGTTGTTTGTGTGTGCGTGGTGGCTGTCACTCCTGGCTCCCGGCTCCACCTCCACTCACCTGCTGCAATCAGCTGTGCACCCTCCCCGACTACACACCTGCTTTCCATCAAGCCATTTACAACGACATATCAACGGAGGCTCCACAACCTTTCTCCGCCAGATCGTCAAGTATCAGCCGTATCTCTCTCTCTGTCCTCCGGTACACAGCACCGTAGTGTGGAGTTGCATTAGGTAACGCGAGATACGGCTGATACTTGCGCATTAGTTTCTGTTATGGATCAGTATCAACAGTCCTGCCAGTAACGTTACTATATTATCAATGCTACTTTAGTTATAGCCTGATATATGATAGCTCACTTCACAATGTTGTGATGTGACGTTAGCTAACATGCTAACGCCGGTCCCTCACCAAGATAGCTGCCCAGTTCTCCACTGGTTCTCCTCACACCACAGCTCCATTTCTCTCCCATGGCCGTTATTTCTTCTAATCCTTGGCTGCTCCTGGTCTCTTGGACGCCTAGCAGGCTCATAATTATAATCATATGCATTCGAATATATATGTTGAACCTCTTCTGTGTGGAAACTAGCATTGTGATCCATGTTTATTCATACGTTACACCGGCCGCTCTCCCCCGTGTTACGTCACACGCGGGAGGTCACTTGCCGAGGCTTTTTTATGCGGAAGTGAACATTTCTTACTAAAACGACGCCAGATGTCACTGTAGTTTATATTTCTGTATATTTTTGGGACAATCTGTATTCATCATTTCCCTACACATTTATTCACTGGTGTCTCTAACCTGCAAGCTGCTCTTTAAGTATCAGAGCAGGATAATGAAACACAAAGAGCTCAGGAGAGAACACTAACGCTGAGGTTCTGGTTCTGCTCAGCCCGGTGACCACGGCTCTGGTCCAGACAGGCACGTTGAGGCGAGGCAGTGTTCTGGTGGCGGGGACCAGCTGGGCCAAGGTCCGCTTCCTATTGGACGAGAACGGCCGGGCGCTGAAGGAGGCGGGGCCTAGCGTCGCTGTGGAGATCGCCGGCTGGAAGGAGCTGCCGGCTGCCGGAGACACCATGATGGAGGTCGAGTCTGAGGTGAGAAGACCCCCAATCTGATACCCCCTGATACCTGAGACCCCCTGATACTTGAGACCCCCTGATAACTGAGACCCCCTGATACCTGAGACCCTGATACCTGAGACCCCCTGATACCTGACACCCTGATACCTGAGACCCCCTGATACCTGAGACCCCCTGATACCTGAGACCCTGATATCTGAGACCCCCTGATACCTTAGACCCTGATGCCTGAGACCCCCTGATACCTTAGACCCCCTGATACCTGAGACCCCCTAATACCTGAGACCCCCTGATACCTGAGACCCTGATACCTGAGACCCCCTGATACCTTAGACCCCCTAATACCTGAGACCCCCTGATACCTGAGACCCTGATACCTGAGACACCCTGATACGTTTGACCCCCTGATACCTGAGACACCCTGATACCTGAGACCCCCTGATACCTGAGACCCCCTGATACCTGAGACCCTGATACCTGAGACCCTGATACCTGAGACCCCCTGATACCTGAGACCCCCTGATACATGAGACCCCCTGATCCCTCAGACCCCCTGATACCTGAGACCCCCTGATACCTGAGACCCCCTGATAGCTGAGACCCCCTGATACCTGAGACCCCCTGATACCTGAGACCCTGATACCTAAGACCCCCTGATACCTGAGACCCCCTGATACCTGAGACCCCCTGATAGCTGAGACCCCCTGATAGCTGAGACCCCCTGATAGCTGAGACCCCCTGATACCTGAGACCCCCTGATAGCTGAGACCCCCTGATACCTGAGACCCCCTGATAGCTGAGACCCCCTGATAGCTGAGACCCCCTGATAGCTGAGACCTCCTGATACCTGAGACCCCCTGATAGCTGAGACCCCCTGATACCTCAGACCCCCTGATACCTGAGACCCTGATACCTAAGACCCCCTGATACCTGAGACCCCTGATAGCTGAGACCCCCTGATACCTGAGACCCCCTGATAGCTGAGACCCCCTGATAGCTGAGACCCCCTGATAGCTGAGACCCTGATACCTAAGACCCCCTGATACCTGAGACCCCCTGATAGCTGAGACCCCTGATACCTGAGACCCTGATACCTAAGACCCCCTGATACCTGAGACCCCCTGATAGCTGAGACCCCCTGATAGCTGAGACCCCCTGATAGCTGAGACCCTGATACCTAAGACCCCCTGATACCTGAGACCCCCTGATAGCTGAGACCCCCTGATACCTGAGATCCTGATACCTAAGACCCCCTGATACCTGAGACCCCCTGATAGCTGAGACCCCCTGATAGCGGAGACCCCCTGATACCTGAGACCCCCTGATAGCTGAGACCCCCTGATAGCTGAGACCCCCTGATACCTGAGACCCCCTGATAGCTGAGACCCCCTGATAGCGGAGACCCCTGTGGGGAGAAAGGGTCTAACTGAGCCAATGTATGAAACGTATTACCTCAGACTGTATAGAAGTCTATGAGGAAATGTTCCTCTCTTGATTACCTCAGATACTGATAACCCCCTGTACCCCTCTGTGAGCAGCAGAGGGCGAAGGAGGTGGTGGAGTGGCGTGTGCAGCTGGGGGAGGCGCAGCAGCTGTTGGAAGAGCAGCAGCTGATCCAGGTGAAGCAGCAGCACCATCTGGATCAGTACCAACAGCAGAGGGAGGGGCTGCAGCACCTCAGCTGGAGGCAGAGGAAGAGGATCATCTACAGAACCAACAAGGAACAGTTCTCCATAAGACCCAGTGAGAAGAGCAGTGGAGAGGGGGGAGGGCTACAGATCATCGTCAAGGGTACACACACACACACACACACACACACACACACACACACACACACACACACACACACACACACACACACACACACACACACAGTGAGGCCCAGTGAGAAGAAGAGCAGTCTGAGCTGTAGTTATCTCTCTCAGTCTGAGCTGTAGTTATCAGAGTCTCTCAGTCTGAGCTGTAGTTATCAGAGTCTCTCAGTCTGAGCTGTAGTTATCAGAGTCTCTCAGTCTGAGCTGTAGTTATCAGAGCCTCTCAGTCTGAGCTGTAGTTATCAGAGCCTCTCAGTCTGAGCTGTAGTTATCAGAGCCTCTCAGTCTGAGCTGTAGTTATCAGAGTCTCTCAGTCTGAGCTGTAGTTATCAGAGTCTCTCAGTCTGAGCTGTAGTTATCAGCCTCTCAGTCTGAGCTGTAGTTATCTCTCTCAGTCTGAGCTGTAGTTATCAGAGCCTCTCAGTCTGAGCTGTAGTTATCAGAGTCTCTCAGTCTGAGCTGTAGTTATCTCTCTCAGTCTGAGCTGTAGTTATCAGAGTCTCTCAGTCTGAGCTGTAGTTATCAGAGTCTCTCAGTCTGAGCTGTAGTTATCAGAGCCTCTCAGTCTGAGCTGTAGTTATCAGAGTCTCTCAGTCTGAGCTGTAGTTATCAGAGTCTCTCAGTCTGAGCTGTAGTTATCAGAGTCTCTCAGTCTGAGCTGTAGTTATCAGAGTCTCTCAGTCTGAGCTGTAGTTATCAGAGTCTCTCAGTCTGAGTTGTAGTTATCTCTCTCAGTCTGAGCTGTAGTTATCAGAGTCTCTCAGTCTGAGTTGTAGTTATCTCTCTCAGTCTGAGCTGTAGTTATCTCTCTCAGTCTGAGCTGTAGTTATCAGCCTCTCAGTCTGAGTTGTAGTTATCTCTCTCAGTCTGAGCTGTAGTTATCAGTCTCTCAGTCTGAGCTGTAGTTATCAGAGTCTCTCAGTCTGAGCTGTAGTTATCAGTCTCTCAGTCTGAGCTGTAGTTATCAGCCTCTCAGTCTGAGTTGTAGTTATCAGAGTCTCTCAGTCTGAGCTGTAGTTATCAGAGTCTCTCAGTCTGAGCTGTAGTTATCAGAGTCTCTCAGTCTGAGCTGTAGTTATCAGAGCCTCTCAGTCTGAGCTGTAGTTATCAGAGTCTCTCAGTCTGAGCTGTAGTTATCAGCCTCTCAGTCTGAGCTGTAGTTATCAGAGCCTCTCAGTCTGAGCTGTAGTTATCAGAGCCTCTCAGTCTGAGCTGTAGTTATCAGAGTCTCTCAGTCTGAGCTGTAGTTATCAGAGTCTCTCAGTCTGAGCTGTAGTTATCAGAGTCTCTCAGTCTGAGCTGTAGCTATCAGAGCCTCTCAGTCTGAGCTGTAGTTATCAGAGTCTCTCAGTCTGAGCTGTAGTTATCAGAGCCTCTCAGTCTGAGCTGTAGCTATCAGAGCCTCTCAGTCTGAGCTGTAGTTATCAGAGTCTCTCAGTCTGAGCTGTAGTTATCAGAGCCTCTCAGTCTGAGCTGTAGTTATCAGAGTCTCTCAGTCTGAGCTGTAGTTATCAGAGTCTCTCAGTCTGAGCTGTAGTTATCAGAGCCTCTCAGTCTGAGCTGTAGTTATCAGAGCCTCTCAGTCTGAGCTGTAGTTATCAGAGCCTCTCAGTCTGAGCTGTAGTTATCAGAGTCTCTCAGTCTGAGCTGTAGTTATCAGAGTCTCTCAGTCTGAGCTGTAGTTATCAGAGCCTCTCAGTCTGAGCTGTAGTTATCAGAGCCTCTCAGTCTGAGCTGTAGTTATCAGAGTCTCTCAGTCTGAGCTGTAGTTATCAGAGTCTCTCAGTCTGAGCTGTAGTTATCAGAGCCTCTCAGTCTGAGCTGTAGTTATCAGAGTCTCTCAGTCTAAGCTGTAGTTATCAGAGCCTCTCAGTCTGAGCTGTAGTTATCAGAGTCTCTCAGTCTGAGCTGTAGTTATCAGAGCCTCTCAGTCTGAGCTGTAGTTATCAGAGTCTCTCAGTCTGAGCTGTAGTTATCAGCCTCTCAGTCTGAGCTGATCTTCCACTTTGTTGTTTAAACAGCTCCTTATATCCGTTATCGTAGCTAGATAGCACCAGATGCTAACAACAACAATACAAGTAACCCGTGCGCGCTCTCTCCCTTTCCGCTCACTCACTCGCGCCACACATACACACACTGACACACAGAGACCCAGCAGGGCTGTAATGTATGATCGGTGTGACAGTGGGCATGTGGGCAGGCCACATCATGTAGACGGACATTACATTACATTTAGCTGAGGCTTTTATCCAAAGAGACTCACAATAAGTGCGTTCGACCAACAAGATACAACCTTGAAGAAAACAGAATCATATAAGTACATCAGGTTTCATAGAGCCAAACATTTCAAGTGCTACTCAAGTGGCTTTAGATCAGCCAGCCCTTTATTAGTATATAAGTGCTTTGTTAGTAATTCTATCTCTGGAAGTGGAGTCCAAAGAGATGAGTTTTCAGTCTGAAGAAGATGTGTAAGCTTTCTGCTGTCCTGATTTCAATGGGGAGCTCATTCCACCATTTTGGAGCCACTGCCTCAGAACGGACAGTCTGAGGCAGACCCACATTTGCGCATCATTGCGTT
Source organism: Notothenia rossii (assembly GCF_949606895.1). NCBI lineage: Eukaryota > Metazoa > Chordata > Actinopteri > Perciformes > Nototheniidae > Notothenia > Notothenia rossii. Next base: position 367,261 of record NC_136912.1, on the reverse strand, counting down.
CACAATACATACACCAAAAAACAATCCTCACGCCAGCAGGCCACACCTCAGACAGTATGTATGAGTGTGCGGTTCCTGATGTGTAGAATAAGCTCACACACACTCGGACCTCTGACCCTTCGACCTCTGACCTGTGACCTCTGACCCCAGGAGATGTTGACGGCTCAGTGGAAGCCCTCCTGAACATCCTGTCATCATACGACGCTCAGCTTCAGTGTCCTCTGGACATCCTGCACTACGGCATCGGAGACATCTCAGAGAACGACGTCAACATGGCCAACACCTTCTCAGGTACCAGAACCAGAAACAGAACTAGAAGCAGAACCAGAACCAGAACCAGAACTAGAACCAGAACCAGAATTAGAAGCAGAACTAGAACCAGTGCTAGACCTAGAACCAGAACTAGAACCAGTGCTAGAACCAGAAATAGAACCAGAACCAGAAATAGAACCACAACCAGAACTAGAACCAGTGCTAGAACCAGAACTAGAACCAGAACCAGAACTAGAACCAGAACTAAAACCAGTGCTAGAACCAGAACCAGAACTAGAACCAGAACTAGAACCATAACCAGAACTAGAACCAGAACCAGAACTAGAACCAGAAGTAGAACCAGTGCTAGAATTAGAACCAGTGCTAGAATCAGAACTAGAACCATAACCAGAACTAGAACCACAACCAGAACTAGAAGTATAACTAGAACCAGAACTAGAACCAGTGCTAGAACCATAACCAGAACTAGAACCAGTGCTAGAACCAGAACTAGAACCAGAACCAGAACTAGAACCAGAACTAGAACCAGAACTAGAACTAAAACCATAACTAGAACCATAACTAGAACTAGAACCACAACCAGAACTAGAACCACAACCAGAACTAGAACCAGAACCATAACTAGAACTAGAACCAGAACTAGAACCAGAACTAGAACAATAACTACAACCAGAACCAGAACTAGAACCAGAACCAGAACCAGAACTAGAACCATAACTAGAACCAGAAATAGAACTAGAACCAGAACCAGAACTAGAACTAGAACCAAAACTAGAACCATAACTAGAACCATAACTAGAACTAGAACCATAACTAGAACTAGAACCAGAACTAGAACCATAACTAGAACCATAACTAGAACTAGAACCATAACTAGAACTAGAACCAGAACTAGAACCATAACTAGAACCATAACTAGAACCATAACTAGAACTAGAACCATAACTAGAACTAGAACCAGAACTAGAACCAAAACTAGAACCATAACTAGAACTAGAACCATAACTAGAACCATAACTAGAACTAGAACCATAACTAGAACTAGAACCAGAACTAGAACCATAACTAGAACTAGAACCAGAACTAGAAACAGAACTAGAACCAGAACTAGAACCAGAACCAGAAACAGAACCACCAGCAGGTTTACTAGAAGTCAATGAGGAAATGTTGCTGCTTCTCTCTGTATTACCGCGTATAGAAGTCAATTTTGTCTGGCTCCATGTTCTCCCTCAGGTTCAGTTTACGGCTTTAACGTGGCGGCCGGTAAGTCCATCGTCCAGCTGGCGGAGAAGCTCTGCGTCCCGCTGAGACTTCACAACATCATCTACAAACTGATCGACGAGCTGAAGGACGAGCTGAGCAGCAAACTGCCGCCACTGAAGACTGAGAAAATCGTGGGTGAGGAAACATCTGCTGTCACATGACTTTATGAGCATGACTAAAGGCTGCAGTCAGAGGATGATCTGCGTTTATTCCTGTGTGCATCAAAGACGCAGACTCATTGTTCCCACTAAAGTAGGGGTGAGTGTAATGAGGAGGCAAAGTTGACGTTCAGTGTGTTGCCGGGAGCATATAAGGATTTACCCACCATGTTGAAAATGTGGCCTGAGAACACGGCGTGCGGAAATATACGGGTCGTGCTGCAGCTAGATGTGCCTGTCCTCTGTAAGAAGGTGTCGGCGACTGACATGCAAGGAAGAACGGCTGTCCACAGGCTGTTCCAACTTCAACAGCTGTATGAACTTCCAGGGTAGTGAATTGAACATGCTATTGTAATTGGGTGTGTGGTATCTTTTCATGCACGCACACGCATGTTCCACAACACACAAACTGAACAACACTCAATTTCCCGATCGCTACCAGCGTCCTTGCGATGTTGTTATAACAAGTGGACGTTACTGATGCAATATGGTTGAGACCATTCGGGCTTATTCTAGAGGGGTGCAAGGAATAGTCCAAGTAGTGGGGGAGTTTTATACAATATGTTTAAAATATAAAAATAAAAAGGTTTTAAAAAGTTATTGTTTAATGTTTTAAGGAGGTGACGCTACTCAGCCAATCAAATCGGTGCAGTCAGCACGATAGATTCAAACACAGAGACGAGACAAGAGGAGAGAAACAGTCGGAGTAATTTCAAATGGCGGAAGGTAGACAGCGAAAACAGAGCATTTCATGACATGTTCTCTGACTGGACCTCTTTGAAATGCAATTGATTACCCCTGCATTATAGCAACAACAACAATAATAATAATAACAGCAATAATAATTGGGAGGGGGGGGCGCGGCTGTTCTTATGTTCTCTGGGGGGAGGCTCACCTTCCCACACTTTGAAAACCCCTGCACTAGGTCACATGGTACATATGTTACACATTACGACTACCGCCAGCAGGGGGAGACAAATCCAACAAATGAACAACAATGTCCTCATCAGGACAGAACAATTATCCTATCGTAACAGATCCATTCATAAAGCCTGGACGTGCCTGTAGAAGCAGGGTATTCCTGCTGATAGCGTTGAAGTGATCCCTGATCCAGAATCTGCTCTCTGATCCAGGTGAGGCGACGGTTCTCGCCATGTTCGACGTCTCCGTGGGGAAGAAGAAGCTTCCTGTGGCCGGCTGCAGGGTTCAGAAGGGTCTGCTGGACCGGAAGATGACGTTCAGACTGATCAGAGGACGAGACGCCATCTGGGAGGGTGAGTTCATATAATACAAAGTCCGGAAGTCATGTGACCGTGCTGTAGTTCCTTTATAGCCCAACATTAGCCACCTTTAGCTTAGCGGTGGTGACGTGAAGTCATGTGACCGTGCTGTAGTTCCTTTATAGCCCAACATTAGCCTCCTTTAGCTTAGCGGTGCTGACGTGAAGTCATGTGACCGTGCTGTAGTTCCTTTATAGCCCAACATTAGCCTCCTTTAGCTTAGCGGTGGTGACGTGAAGTCATGTGACCGTGCTGTAGTTCCTTTATAGCCCAACATTAGCCTCCTTTAGCTTAGCGGTGGTGAAGTGAAGTCATGTGAGCGTGCTGTAGTTCCTTTATAGCCCAACATTAGCCTCCTTTAGCTTAGCGGTGGTGACGTGAAGTCATGTGACCGTGCTGTAGTTCCTTTATAGCCCAACATTAGCCTCCTTTAGCTTAGCGGTGGTGACGTGAAGTCATGTGACCGTGCTGTAGTTCCTTTATAGCCCAACATTAGCCTCCTTTAGCTTAGCGGTGGTGACGTGAAGTCATGTGAGCGTGCTGTAGTTCCTTTATAGCACAACATTAGCCTCCTTTAGCTTAGCGATGCTGACGTGAAGTCATGTGACCGTGCTGTAGTTCCTTTATAGCACAACATTAGCCTCCTTTAGCTTAGCGGTGGTGACGTGAAGTCATGTGACCGTGCTGTAGTTCCTTTATAGCACAACATTAGCCTCCTTTAGCTTAGCGATGCTGACGTGAAGTCATGTGACCGTGCTGTAGTTCCTTTATAGCACAACATTAGCCTCCTTTAGCTTAGCGGTGGTGACGTGAAGTCATGTGACCGTGCTGTAGTTCCTGTATAGCCCAACATTAGCCTCCTTTAGCTTAGCGGTGGTGAAGTCATGTGACCGTGCTGTAGTTCCTTTATAGCACAACATTAGCCTCCTTTAGCTTAGCGATGCTGACGTGAAGTCATGTGACCGTGCTGTAGTTCCTTTATAGCACAACATTAGCCTCCTTTAGCTTAGCGGTGGTGACGTGAAGTCATGTGACCGTGCTGTAGTTCCTGTATAGCCCAACAATAGCCTCCTTTAGCTTAGCGATGCTGACGTGAAGTCATGTGACCGTGCTGTAGTTCCTTTATAGCACAACGTTAGCCTCCTTTAGTTTAGCGGTGGTGACGTGAAGTCATGTGACCGTGCTGTAGTTCCTTTATAGCACAACATTAGCCTCCTTTAGTTTAGCGGTGGTGACGTGAAGTCATGTGACCGTGCTGTAGTTCCTGTATAGCCCAACAATAGCCTCCTTTAGCTTAGCGGTGGTGAGGTGAAGTCATGTGACCGTGCTGTAGTTCCTGTATAGCCCAACATTAGCCTCCTTTAGCTTAGCGGTGGTGAAGTCATGTAACCGTGCTGTAGTTCCTGTATAGCCCAACATTAGCCTCCTTTAGCTTAGCGGTGGTGAAGTCATGTAACCGTGCTGTAGTTCCTGTATAGCCCAATAATAGCCTAGCAAACGTCTCTGTTTACTGAGAGAAAGTGGTGTTAATCGTTGTTTTCACGACAGGCCCCCTGCTGGCTCTGAAACATCACAAAGACGAGGTCCAGACGGTGAAGTTGGGGATGGAGTGCGGTTTGTCGGTGGACGTTGACGTGGAGATCAGAGCCGGAGACGTGGTGGTTTGCTTCGAGGAGCTCGACGCTCCGCAGGTCACCTCCTGGGACCCCGGCTTCTAAACTCAATGTCCCAGCATGCACTGCTGCGGACACACAGACTGATGTAAATGAGATAATTTAACTTTCCTCTCGTCCGAAGAACTAAATATCAAGATTTCTTTCAAGCCGCTACTCGTGTTCCTCTGAAAACCTGACGGGGTTACGGATGTTTTTAGGTCATACCTGATATTTAGGAGAGTCAGACAGTTGTGATCGGATTGCTCTGTACATGCTAACAGTGTATAGCTTCAACATTTACGTTTTCTTATTATTTCAAATTCGTTGGTTTTTCAATAAATTCTTGAATGAAAAAATGTCTGATCATTGAATTCAACCATCAACATGTGGCTCTTTCATATTCAGATGTCTTTTCTACATCGACAGGTGTCCCTGGTGTTTGTTTTTTTTCAATGTGTGAGGCGCTCCTCCCCTGGGGGGCGCCAGAGAGCTTCAAGGGGGAAAAAAAAACGAGAAAAAGACGAGTAAAGGGACACTTGCACACTTTTGGCTGTCTGTGGAGACCGAGTTCCCCCGCCTCGCCAAAAAGGTAGCTTGCTTCTAGATCATGTGACCTAATGGCTCAAAATCAGTGCTGGATCAAATAACTACACTGGATGCATAGGACACACCTCTTTTTATTGTATTTTAATACTTTAAATATTTTTATATTAATAATTTGATGGAAAAATGAGCTTATTTCTTATTTCATTGATTTTGAGTGATTAGGTCACATGACCTGGAAGTTATTGAAGAAATATGCAAATGTTTCCATACAAATATTAATAAAACGTATTTAAAGTATTACAATGCAATAAAAAGAGGTGTGTTCAACAAATGCATGCTCTAGCGCGGATTTACTTCACGTTCATTCGATCGGGAAGCTGTCCATTTATTAAAAATAAATGTTTTCTTGTGTAATTGAAAAGTCATTTGTTGATGGTCCCCAAGTGAAAGCCTCGTTTCGCGGAGAAGATCTCCCCGTCGTCATACCGCCAGCAGGGGAAACGCTGCCAGCGGGTCCGCGAATGTCCGTCGAATATCCAACCTTAAATTAAATTCACCGCGGTCGGCCCTCTTGGTGACGTGTGTTGTTGTGAGAGTCTGCGAGGCCAGAGATGTAGTTCATTCAGCGTTTCACACAAAAAAAAAGTGTTGCTTCACAGTTTTACGACATTTGTATTTTTTTTTACTTGCAAAACGATCTTTTAAATTGACAAACGGGATCGAAAGATAATCTTCTCTCTCCATTGACTTCAATACATACTTTTTCCGTAATAAGGTCCCATGGAGCTCCCCCGGAAGGGGAGGGACTTCGCCACTCTATATCTATGACTGTCACCATAGATATATATAAACCTGCTGGCCAATGGAGACCAACGTTGCCACATGGCGGCCATCTTGCCACAGGCAGCTCGCTCATTCATAAAATTATGTCTCTGGTGCACTATGGAAATAACCATACATTGCTCAATTTTCAAACGGTTTGGTTTGTTATAAACATCAAGGATGTAGTTATGATACTGCATACTTGTAATTATAATCATTAACTTATTTTTTTCAACATGTCTTGTTGTCTCCTGTATCATAGCCATGCTAATAACGTTTATATTGAACCAAACCGTTTATAAATCAGTCAAGATTTCAGCGAGTTAAGAGTATTTGTGTGCAGATCACTCACCTTACTGCTGTAACCCTGTAGCAGCAGCTGTTGACTGTGGCAAGATGGCCGCCGGCGAGCTACGCTGGCGACTCCCCCTTGAGCCATCTAGTGTTTATATATATATATCTATGGCTGTTGTCACTACCCGATCTGCCGCCCTGCCCGATCGGTACTGCACATGTGCGAGATGGTCCGCCATATTGGACAACTCTGTACGGCAACCCAAGGACGACACTTGACACAGTGGCTTTTGGCAAAGCTCAAAAATAAAACGAGAGAGAGATGAGTTATTGTTATTACAACGTGACTTCACTTTTATTTAACAACTCTTGTTATTGGATTCTTTTATTTGGGGTTAAGTGCATTGTCAGAATAAGTGAGAAATGAATCTAACTTCTGTTAGACAGCTATCACACTGAATAAATATTTACTGTGAATGTATGCAAACATGTATGGCATATACAGCGGGGCAAAAAAGTATTTAGTCAGCCACCAAGTTCTCCCACTTAATAAGATGAGAGGCCTGTCATGTTCATCCTAGGTATACCTCAACTATGAGAGACAGAATGAGAATAAATAAATCCAGAAAATCACATTGTCTGATTTTTAAAGAATTTATTTGTAAATGATGGAAAATAAGTATTTGGTCAAAAACAAAAGTTCATCTCAATACTTTGTTATCTACCCTTTGTTGGCAATGACAGAGGTCAAACGCTTTCTGTAAGTCTTCACAAGGTTTTCACTGTTGCTGGTATTTAGGCCCATTCCTCCATGCAGACCTCCTCTAGAGCAGTGATGTTTTGGGGCTGTCGCTAGGCAACACGGACTTTCAACTCCCTCCAAAGATTTTCTATGGGGTTGAGATCTGGAGACTGGCTAGGCCACTCCAGGACCTTGAAATGCTTCTTACGAAGCCACTCCTTCGTTGCCCGGGCGGTGTGTTTGGGATCATTGTCATGCTGAAAGACCCAGCCACGTTTCATCTTCAATGCCCTTGCTGATGGAAGGAGGTTGTCACTCAAAATCTCACGATACATGGCCCCATTCATTCTTTCCTTTACACGGATCAGTGGTCCTGGTCCCTTTGCAGAACAACAGCCCCAAAGCATGATGTCCCCCCCCCCCATGTTTCACAGTAGGTGTTCTTTGGATGCAACTCAGCATTCTTTCTCCTCCAAACACGTCTAGTTGAGTTTTTACCAAAAAGTTCTATTTTGGTTTCATGTGACCATATGACATTCTCCCAATCCTCTTCTGGATCATCTAAATGCTCTCTAGCAAACTTCAGACGGGCCTGGACATGTCCTGGCTTAAGCAGGGGGACACGTCTGGCCCTGCAGGATTTGAGTCCCTGGCGGCGTAGTGTGTTACTGATGGTAGCCTTTGTTCCTTTGGTCCCAGCTCTCTGCAGGTCATGGACTCGGTCCCCCCGTGTGGTTCTGGGATCTTTGCTCACCGTTCTTGTTTCTCACTTTGACCCCACGGGGTGAGATCTTGCGTGGAGCCCCAGATGGAGGGAGATTATCAGTGGTCTTGTTTGTCTTCCATTTTCTAATAATTGCTCCCACAGTTGATTTCTTCACACCAAGCTGCTTACCTATTGCAGATTCAGTCTTCCCAGCCTGGTGCAGGTCTACCATTTAGTTTCTGGTGTCCTTTGACAGCTCTCTGGTCTTGGCCATAGTGGAGTTTGGAGTGTGACTGTTTGAGGTTGTGGACAGGTGTCTTTTATTCTGATAACGAGTTCAAACAGGTTCCATTAATACAGTTAACAAGTGGAGGACAGAGGAGGCTCTTAAAGAAGAAGTTACAGGTCTGTGAGAGCCAGACATCTTGTTTGTTTGGAGGAGACCAAATACTTATTTTCCCGAGGAATTCATTAAAAATCAGACAATGTGATTTCCTGGATTCTTTCCCCCATTCTGTCTCTCATAGTTGAGGTATACCTAGAATGAACATGACAGGCCTCTCATCTTTTTAAGTGGGAGAACTTGCTCAATTGTTGGCTGACTAAATACTTTTTTGCCCCACTGTAGCTGCAGATCGGGTAGTGACAAGCACGTTCACGCGAAAGGGGCGGGGTTAGCAACATTTGACCAATCACAAACATGGAGAAGCATACTGAGAGCGCAGTGTCATACTTCTTGAATGAAAAGTGAACAATACCCCCAACCTTTAGTTCCTTGATTGAATTATGTAACCTAGTGTATTAATAAGTGATCACTACACAAGCCCCCCCAGAATTCAACCATGGACACAATCCCCGCATCCGGGAGGAAGCACCACAGGGGCCGAGGAGGGTGGGGCCGCAGGCGAGGGCTGGGCCTTGGAACGGGCCATCGGAAGGGGGCCGCAGGAGAGGGTAGGGGCCGAACGAGGGAGAGCATCCCCACGAGGGTGGGGGGCGGGCCGGAACGGGCCGTCGTAAGGGGGCCGCAGTAGGCGTCGTGGCGAATGAAGAAAACATCCTCCAGCCGTAGAAAGCTGGGTCGCTGTGCTGCGACGTGGGGACGGGCGTGAATATCCCGGTGGTCCCCAGCAGGGAGGAGCGCTGACCGGCCGCAGGTGAAGGCACAGCGGCGGCGGGCATGAAGTCCCCGGAAGGATGGAGCGGTATCCCTGGGGGGCAGGAGCAGCATCCCCGGGAGGAAGGAGCCGTGGACAAGGGAGAGGCCAGAAGCGCGCCACCCAGACACTGTCGAAAGCGTGGGCGACGTCCGAAACCGCCGTCGAGGTGGTGAAACAGTGAGAGTGTCCACACGAGGCCGACCGGCTCTTTGAACCTCCTCTCAGGCACCGGAAAAAGCTCAAAAGGGTCGTCCTGTCCACGATCAAAAAACAGTTAAGTGGAATAGCGAGAGTATCCACACGAGGTCGACCGTCTGGTGTTAAAAATGTTAAGTCAGATGAGAACGCGTGGAAGCAGTCAGCCGTCAGATGCTAGCCATTAGCTGTCCACGTTAGCCGTCAGTCATCGTTGTTATCCGTTAGCTGCTAGTTGTCGTTAGCTGTTAGCCGTTGTTAGCTGTCGTTTTTAGCCGTGGTTAGCTGTTAGCTGCTAGCCGGTGTCGACGGCCGCTAGCAGTAAGCCGGCAGCCGTTAGTCGACAGCGTCGGCCCCGGAGCCTCTGCTAGGCGGCGTGCCCCCACCAGGGAAGGTGCCGCTGCGTGTAGTGGCCAGCACCTCAGGGGTAAATTGCCGGGCGGCCAGGAAGAACCGGCTAGCTTCTTCGGCTAAAGCGCGGGGCTCAACACTAGCCGTGTTAGCTAGCGCAGCCTGGACACGCAGCCGTGTGTCCCGAAGAAACATCTCCATGAGGTAGAAGTCGGGTTCTTCCGTACCTAGCAGGTCGCATATCGCCTCCTTGTAGTCGGAAGGCTTGCTACCTTCCAGTGCCGAGACGATGTGGGAGTGGCGAGCGACGTCCTCAGCCACTCCGTGGGGGGCGCACCGAGCCTCAGTCCGTGTGTACGGGGCAGCTACGGACGTCTCCAAGAATCTCCGGCACATCGAGAAAAACAGCGTTTTTTGCCGTGTTGGGTTCAGTCACGGATTCTTCTGCGAGACTGAGGTCAGGGTCCCCAGTGCAGTGCAGAGAGATAGGGAGTCGGAGGCGGTGCAATGAAGGTACAAAGCTGGCTGTATTGAGCAGCAGAAATACACATCGGGTCGGAGCCCGGGAAGAGAAGAGAAAGAGAAAGGAAGGAGGACAGAAGTGTTTCACCTTTCCCACCTTTAAGCTCATTGTTTGAAATGTCATAAATCATCAATGTCCTAAATCCTGAAAAATGAACGACACGTTTTTAGTTCCAGAAACGTTTTATTAGAGAAATGTACATTTTACATCTTCCAGAACAACAGGACTCATATCTGAATATAATAAACTAAAACAGGACATATTCAACAACAGGTAAAGAAGATCCTGCTTTCTGATTGGACGAACACTTTCTGCTGATAAAAAAACAAAACATTGATTTATTCATAAAGTTTCAGATCAAACGATGTGAGAAAAGACAAGGCATCGAAACTCAGATGGACAGAAAGCATTTCCCAGGTTATAGAGGCGTGTCCGAGTGACATCACTTCCTGTTATAGAGGCGTGTCCGAGTGACATCACTTCCTGTTCTTGGCAAGCAGCGCCGCCGGGACGTCCTCGGGTTTCAGCGCTCTGACGGAGAAGAGTCGCGCTGCGCGTTCACTAAGAGTTCCCCCGCACTTCAGACCACGGGACATCAGTTCCTGCTTCAGACGGGCCAAACCCAGAGCCTCCAGCTGGGAGACGCAGGACAGCGAGGACAGGTCCACCTGGAGAGCAAGGTCAGAGGCTTTAACCCTTTAAACCACTGCTAGGTGAACACACATCATGAGTTTCTTTATACTTAATGTAAGGGTGTGTTTGTTAATGGCTGATGCATGATTATGGTGCCGGACATCAGCATGTATTTCACACACAGCCCCACCTAGTGTCAGCAGAAAGTAATTCAAATAATAATGCAAAAATAAATACATCTTAAAATATATAAACCCCTCCCTCTCACTGTCTAAGTGAATGGGCGCTGTAAAAACTACACTGCGCATGCTCAGAGTCTTTTTCTATTCAATGTGTGCGGCAACAAAAAAATCACCATAGGGGCACTGAGCTGACATCCCCACCAAACGTCATCTCATAATTCAGAGAGCTGATTGGCTGTAAGTACGTGTGCCGCGAAAATAGTAGCTGTTTGTGAAGAGGAGACGAGAGAGAGAGAGAGAGAGAGAGAGCAGCGTATAGCGATTAGAGTCAGTCACACGGAAAGAAGTGAATGAAGTTGACCTCGACTCCAGCTTCGGTTCATTTGATGTCATATCTTCTGTGTTTTGCCTATAGGCTATTGCTCTGCTGGATCCATTGATATTGTGCCCTCGCTGATGAGTGTGTGTGCTCTCTCTCTCTCTCTCTCTCTCTCTCTCTCTCTGAAGCATGGATAGCCTCCAGCTATTTGTTTACGTGTTTAAAAAAGCACCAGAAGCTTATACACATCTGAGTTGTTCGTGCCCCTGCTCAAACTGGAGGAAAAACGTGATCTACTTATTCCTGTCAGTTTTGGATGGCAAACATTACTTTATTAATGAATGTTTAAATACAATCTTATAAGAAGCTCCAGCAAACGACAGGAGAAAGAAAGAGATGCTGACCTGCTGAGACTCTGCAGGAGGCTCTCTGCTGGTTCCCTCAGACTGAGGCTCTCTGCTGGTTCCCTCAGATTGAGGCTCTCTGCTGGTTCCCTCAGACTGAGGCTCTCTGCTGGTTCCCTCAGATTGAGGCTCTCTGCTGGTTCCCTCAGATTGAGGCTCTCTGCTGGTTCCCTCAGACTGTGGCTCTCTGCTGGTTCCCTCAGATTTAGGCTCTCTGCTGGTTCCCTCAGACTGAGGCTCTCTGCTGGTTCCCTCAGACTGTGGCTCTCTGCTGGTTCCCTTGTTCTCTCTGCTGGTTCCCTCAGACTGAGGCTCTCTGCTGGTTCCCTCAGACTGAGGCTCTCTGCTGGTTCCCTCAGACTGAGGCTCTCTGCTGGTTCCCTTGTTCTCTCTGCTGGTTCCCTCAGACTGAGGCTCTCTGCTGGTTCCCTCAGATTGAGGCTCTCTGCTGGTTCCCTCAGACTGAGGCTCTCTGCTGGTTCCCTTGTTCTCTCTGCTGGTTCCCTCAGACTGAGGCTCTCTGCTGGTTCCCTTGTTCTCTCTGCTGGTTCCCTCAGATTTAGGCTCTCTGCTGGTTCCCTCAGACTGAGGCTCTCTCTTGGTTCCTTGAGGCTCTCTGCTGGTTCCCTTATTCTCTCTATCGGTTCCTTGAGGCTCTCTGCTGGTTCCCTTATTCTCTCTCTTGGTTCCTTGAGGCTCTCTGCTGGTTCCCTTATTCTCTCTATCGGTTCCTTGAGGCTCTCTGCTGGTTCCCTTATTCTCTCTATTGGTTCCTTGAGGCTTTCTGCTGGTCTGATCAGTGGAGGACGAGCTGCAGTCGGAGGAGCTGAAAGAAACGAAGATTCAGTTCGTCAGGATTCTCTCTCTAATATTTATATGATATTTTGATAAAAGTTGATCCAAAAGCTAAGTGTTACAGGACCTCATTGAACACATGATGATAACGAGAGGCCTACCTGCTGCTCTGCTCCACCCGGCTCCTCTGTTTCATCATCACTGCAGAGGCTCCACAGCTGGAGGACGGAGACTCTTCATCATCATCCTCCTCAGAGCTCATCATCTCGTCGAGACCCGTCCTGTGAACACGAGACATTTCAAACATCTGCCTGTAGACTTTATATAACACATGTAGTATAATATGGATTTAAGTCCTGATGTGTCAAAGTAAACTTTACTAAAACATCTATGACGACCTTTAAAGCTCCATTTTACTGTAGATCTAAATGAATAAAACCATAGTTACGTATGAAAGCAGTCTTAGCTGAGAGCCACCTCAGTTCTGCCTGTGACAAGGGTTCAAAGGGAGGCGAGCATAGGGCACCCAGCACCAAGGGCAGGTCCCATGTAGGGGCCCTTGTGACGTTCGGGGGGCGGAGCCTCAGAGCTCCCCTTAAGAAGAGAGATACCAGCCTATGGCTCCCCAACGTGTTGTTGTCAACCCTTGCGTGTTGAGCTGAAAGCAGCCACATACTCCCTGACGGTAGCGGCACACCGGCCGTCGTCCAGGAGGGACTGCAGGAACTCAAGGGTAGTAGGCACCGAGCAATATACTGGGTCCTCATTTGGCCCTTGGCACCAGTCAGAAAACAGTTTCCACATGTGTTCGTACTGCTTACGAGTAGGTGGTGCCCTAGCATTGAGAATAGTCCTCCTGACAGGCTCTATGCAGTCGCTCAGCAGTGGGTCGGGCCCTCCAGTGGTCAGACCCACAGCTGGAATTGGCAGGGATCGGGGTGCCACATCCGACCCTCCAGCTGAGACAAGAGGTTCTTCCTGTTGGGGAGACGCCAAGGCGTCCCGCAACAGAGTCTGTGCAGCAGGGAGAACCAAGTCCTGGCTGGCCAGAAGGGGGCCACCAGAAGAAGCCTGTGGCCCTGATGAAGCACTCTGAGGAGTGTTGGTAGGATCAGAGGAAGGGGTGGATAGGCATAGAGAAGACAGCCAGGGCGTCCTGACCCAAAGGGCTGGTCTTCTCCATCAAGGAGAACCATAGGGGGCAGTAGGTCGACATCTTCGAGGCAAAGAGAGCTACCTCTGCCCTGCCGAAGAGACCCCAGATGCTGGTCACCACCTCTGGATGAAGCCACCACTCCCCCGGTGGAGGCTTGTGATGGGAGATGAAGTCGGCGACTTGGTTCTGCTCTCCGGGCAGATACATTGACCGTAGGCTGGCCAGGCAAGGAGCTGCCCAGGTCAGGAGAGTCTGGGACAATGACAACAAGCCCAAGGGAACGACAGCCGAGGCAGCTGGCAGCTTACCCAAGAGGCGGAGAAAAATAATATATGCCAGAGACCTTCCCCTTTTGAAGAGGGGAAAAGCTGTAGGATGGACAGGCCCAGTGTTTCCACCAGACCAGGGCTGAGAGGGCGTCCACCCCGAAGCCGTCCCTTATAGATACTGTCTCTTTACGTTAGTGAGCCGGATCATTTGGCTCGGCTCTCTTAAAGCGCCGGCTGTTGCGACTCCCAAGCGGCTCTTCATGTTTCCACAGTTTACCACGGAGCCTCAATTTCGCCACTGCGAGGATCTGGCGCTCGCAGCTCATGCGCGTGCTCCACTAAACACGCCCCCCGCTCATCGCGTCCAAATCGCGCACGTTCCGTGTTGTCCTGTAGCAGGCACCTTCGATGGGGGAAACAATCTTCAATACTCTGAAAAGAATCCCACCAGACTCCTTTGCCCCTCCAACAGCGGGATGTCCTTGTACTTTTTCCTTTTCGTAATTTCAAGCGATAAAAACTCTCGATCTTCTCTCGAATTATTAATATTTTTGGACGCCCTCGGCTCGCGTTCAGGGTGTCCCGAGCTGAATAAGTGCGTCAAACGACGGCCCCCTGGCGGAAACGCTGGACAGGCCCGCATATTCACTGTGTCTCGAGCCACCCCAATGAAGGTTAGGCTCTGAGAGGGGTTCAGACAACTCTTCATGTTCACCTTGAGGCCTAGCCCGGCGACATGAGAGAGAAGGAGAGCCGTGTCTTGGGTCGACTGCAACCGGGATGGTGCACAGATCAACCAGTCGTCTAAGTATGGCAGAATCTTCATACCCTGAGACTGCAGGGGCGAGAGGGCTGCCGAGACACACCTGGTGAACACCCTTGGGGAGAGGGAGATTCCGAATGGGAGTACTCTGAATTGGAAATGACGGCTTCTGAAAGCAAAGCGAAGAAATTGCCTGTGATGAGGCACAATAGGCATGTCTCTGCGAAGAGCCGAGAACTGTTGCCTGGTCTGACTAGCTTGGACAGTCCGTTCGAGCACCTGTACGGCAGCTGAACCGAACAGTTCCCCCGGCTCCACTGGGACAGCACGGAGAGTCCTCCTACATGCCTCTGATAAGGGTGACTGTGCCAGCACGAGTCTGGACGAGAGTGGACATCAGGCACCCAAGCTCTCTAGACATCAGGCCTCACTGAGGCTGGTAGAGGAAGCGCTGAGAGCCTCCTGCTGCGGGGAAGCTGAGAGGGCAAGCATGAGGTGAGAGAGGGAATTGCCTATACGGCCCATGCGCGCCGCTGCATCGTACGCCTTAGTGAGCAGGTCATCAGTGACCCGACATTGGGGTTGAGGGCACCTGGCCTCCGACCTCAGAGCTTCGTCAGGGGAAACTATGAGGGAAGCAATGGTGGGCTCAACAGCCGGCATGTGGTCAAGGCCAAATCTTGCCCAATCCTGCATGGCTGCTAGGGCTCGGCCATCGGAATTAAGACGGGAAAGAGTCTTAGTGTCCCTCTAGCATGCATGTAACTCCCTCAGATACTCACAAGAGGGAGGAACGGTAAAGCTGGCAGGCGCTGTTTCGGGCTGCCGTACATCCAGCTGCTGGCGAGCCAGTGCCATGCGAATTACGACAACCATGGAGCCGTCATCTGCCCCCTCCGAGGATCCATGAGCTGAAGTACAGGAGCCAGGCCCAGAAGCATGGGATGGGCCCTCCTCGTCATACTCATTAAAATGAGTGGCTGAAGCTGCCATCGAGACCACATCGTGGCCATGGGTGGATTAATAAACCAACTGTGTGCCGTGAGAGGGGAGCGAAGACCCTCTTCACTAGCGCTGTAGCGAGAGCACTCGGTTAACTTGGACACAATTATCTATTAGCTTGAGAATAGCACAATCACAAATAAATGGCAGCGATCTCACCGGCTGACGTGCAGGAGCGTCCGCTCTTTACCGGTCCGGAGCTCCTGGGAGTCCGAGTGGTGAACACTGCGGTCCCCTCCCTTGGGAGGGCGACAGTTCGTCGCAGTCTTTGGAGGGCGAGCGTTCTAGCCCTAAGGCTCCGATCGAGACGATCACAAGGCTACAGGTAGCGATGAGCTAGAGTCTACCTTTCAATAAGCTAGCTTGGCTTCTACTCATAAAGTAGTAACCTGTGCAGCGAGAAGATGAAATAGGACTGAACTGGTTGACAACGAGGTCACACGTGACTTTGTTGATATAAATATTCGGCCTGCGCGAGAGAGAAGATATCCAGTGCTAAGCACCGCCTCTGGCGGTCAGTGAGGATGAAATAGGACCCTCACCAGAACGCTGTCTTCTTCTGCTTCTTCCTCAGTGGCCGCTCGCTCTCCTCGCCGCTCGGCCTCTTCGCTGCCGACCCCTCATCCGCCCTCACCTGCGTGCTGGAGGACGCCTGCAGACCTGGAGCGCAGGCAGGGAGGAAACACCGCTCACATTTAATGCCCATCTTTTTACTGTGATGTCTTGTTTCAACAGTCGCTTTACTTTTGTTGTATTATTATTTAAATCTGTATTCTATCTTTACCTCGTGTGAATCCTGTTTTTAACTCTGACCGGCTGCTGCTATCAACGCCTGAATTCATAAATAAAGGTCCATCCGTTACTTCCACATTTTTTAATGCTATTTTATTTCAGTTTGAGGTGTTCACATGTTGGATTGTTTATTTCTAGTCTTTTAATTTCTGTAATGTTCAATGCCTTGTGTTGTCATGACGCTGCAACACAAACACTTCCCACATTGGGATCAATAAAGTACTTCTGATCTCATCTTTCTCGCTGCTAGGGACAGACTTATCGCTAATGTTCATTTCCCTGAGATGTTGAAGTGACTGTTATTTTGTATTTATTTATTGTTGAGCTTTATTTATGTCTTAATGTGGGCATACTGTATAAATGTGTCTCTGGATTGTGGGAAACGGTATATCGATCTCTCTGTACACACAAACTGAAAGATTGACAATTAAGTTGACTTTGATCTTAACAACCAGAAACCCCTTCATACAGGAAGTGCCCTCCAGACAGGAAGTGCCCTCACCCTTCATGACGGAGTCCTCCAGCCTCTCCTGCAGCTCGTGGCTCTGCTTCTGATAGTCCGGGTCGGTGAATTGGTGTCTGGGCTCGGCTAGTTTCCTCTGGAGACGATCCAGACGCTTCTGCTCCTTCTCAGCCTCGCGCTCTGTCTGCTTCTTCAGCCACTCTGCCATCCTGCACCACAGAAGAAGAGATACAGGGAGGTAAACACCACAGAGGAAGAGATACAGAGAGGTAAACACCAGAGGAAGAGATACAGAGAGGTAAACACCACAGAAGAAGAGATACAGAGAGGTAAACACCACAGAGGAAGAGATACAGAGAGGTAAACACCACAGAAGAAGAGATACAGAGAGGTAAACACCACAGAAGAAGAGATACAGAGAGTTAAACACCACAGAGGAAGAGATACAGGGAGGTAAACACCACAGAGGAAGAGATACAGGGAGGTAAACACTACAGAAGAAGAGATACAGAGAGGTAAACACCACAGAGGAAGAGATACAGGGAGGTAAACACCACAGAGGAAGAGATACAGGGAGGTAAACACTACAGAAGAAGAGATACAGAGAGGTAAACACCACAGAAGAAGAGATACAGGGAGGTAAACACCACAGAGGAAGAGATACAGAGAGGTAAACACCAGAGGAAGAGATACAGAGAGGTAAACACCACAGAAGAAGAGATACAGAGAGGTAAACACCACAGAGGAAGAGATACAGAGAGGTAAACACCACAGAAGAAGAGATACAGAGAGGTAAACACCACAGAAGAAGAGATACAGAGAGTTAAACACCACAGAGGAAGAGATACAGGGAGGTAAACACCACAGAGGAAGAGATACAGGGAGGTAAACACTACAGAAGAAGAGATACAGAGAGGTAAACACCACAGAGGAAGAGATACAGGGAGGTAAACACCACAGAGGAAGAGATACAGGGAGGTAAACACTACAGAAGAAGAGATACAGAGAGGTAAACACCACAGAAGAAGAGTTACAGAGAGGTAAACACCACAGAGGAAGAGATACAGAGAGGTAAACACCACAGAAGAAGAGATACAGAGAGGTAAACACCACAGAAGAAGAGTTACAGAGAGGTAAACACCAGAGGAAGAGATACAGAGAGGTAAACACCACAGAAGAAGAGTTACAGAGAGGTAAACACCAGAGGAAGAGCTCTTACTCCTTCTCGTGGTTCACGTCTCGGAGGCGGCGTCCGCTCAGGTCTCTGCACGCCTCGCGGTTCGTCGTCTTCTCGATCTGAGCGCCGAGAGCTCGCAGCATCGAGCCGAACCCTGAAACACCACAGAAGAGACACGCAGATTAACACCACAGAAGAAGTGTTGTAACGTCATGTTTAATATGTGGATCTGATAAACTTTGGTTCTGTCTATTTCCTGGACCTCACCTCCTTTGCCCCCACAGAGGCGGGGCTCCAGGTGATAGACGGCCCCTGCCTGCAAGGGGTCCTCCAGCTCAGACAGGCGTCCATTACTGTGCACGTAGAAATCTGCAGATGAAGAAAGTCCCTAGACACACACACACACACACACACACACTTAATACAAAGGCTTTTATTGTGAACATGTTATGTAAATGATTTGCTGTTTTGTCCTAAACACTCAATGAAAGAACTCAAGGTGTAAAACTGTTTAAATATTTTTACAACATGTTAAACCGCTCTGAAGCTATGATGAAGCCGTGATAAAGCCGTGGTGAAGCTATGGTGAAGCCATGATGAAGCTATGCTGAAGCCATGGTGAAGCCATGATGAAGCTCGGCTGAAGCCGTGATAAAGCCATGATGAAGCTCAGCTGAAACCATGATGAAGCTATGGTGAAGCCATGCTGAAGCCATGGTGAAGCCATGGTGAAGCTATGGTGAAGCCATGATGAAGCTATGGTGAAGCCATGGTGAAGCTATGGTGAAGCCATGATGAAGCTATGCTGAAGCCATGCTGAAACCATGATGAAGCTATGGTGAAGCCATGCTGAAGCCATGGTGAAGCCATGGTGAAGCTATGGTGAAGCCATGATGAAGCTATGGTGAAGCCGTGGTGAAGCCATGCTGAAACCATGGTGAAGCTATGGTGAAGCCATGCTGAAGCCATGGTGAAGCCATGGTGAAGCTATGGTGAAGCCATGATGAAGCTATGCTGAAGCCATGCTGAAACCATGGTGAAGCTATGGTGAAGCCATGCTGAAGCCATGCTGAAGCCATGGTGAAGCTATGATGAAGCCATGCTGAAGCCATGGTGAAGCCATGGTGAAGCTATGGTGAAGCCGTGGTGAAGCTATGGTGAAGCCGTGGTGAAGCTGTGCTGAAGCCGTGGTGAAGCCGTGGTGAAGCCATGGTGAAGCTATGGTGAAGCCATGCTGAAGCCATGGTGAAGCCATGCTGAAGCCATGGTGAAGCCATGCTGAAGCCAAACTGAAGCTTTGACGATCTGTGACGATGTGTTTTTAAGATCATTAGATATAGTCGCAGTAATACTGTCCTCCCTTACAGTGAAATACATTTATCTCTCAGTTTATCAGTTAGAATATAACGGCTGTGAAAGTGAGGATTCTAGTTTCATTAAATCTTTATTTCAGATCAAAGTTCAGTCAGCTGTACACGGAGGTGAGTACATCTACTCAAGTACTGAACTAAAGTACACATTTCAGGTACTTGTACTGCAAGTATCCCCATTTTATACTACTACTCCCCTACATTTAGCAAGCAAATATTGTACATTTTACTACATTTATATGAAAGATGTATTTACTAGTTTCTTTACAAACTCAGAAAGAGTTTCTTTACTCCTAATACCTTTAGAAATGGTTCCTAATATTACTTATATATAATAAAGTTGAATCTTAATCTTGTATACACTTTAACTTAAATGCAACTCTTCATGCACTACTTTGACCTGAAACAGAGTATTTCTACAGGAGGTTTAGTACTTTAGTACTGAAGTAAATCATTTGATATTATAATAGATCATAAATATGTGTTGTTGTAAATAAACTCTTCAACACAGGAGCATCTTTAGATTTAAAGCTACTGAAGCTGTTAGCTGCCTCTTTAACACAGCATCTCATCATAGTTAACGCCATCCGATTAATCCTTAATACTCCTTATATATATATATAATTATCTTTATCTCAACGTTGAGAGTTCCCCTTCAGTTCGTCCTGTTTGTTTGTTTGTTAGTTACCGTTAGCTCCTGAGCTACCGTTAGCTCCTGAGCTAACCCATTTCTCCCCGTTTATGTCTGTTTATGTCTGTTTATGTTTCTCCTCTTGTAGTTAACTCACCTGTTGTTGTAAGAACCGGGTCAGCACCTCTCTGACCGGAGACCCGTCCGGAAACACCCAGGAAGAAAAGCTGAATCTCGGGGAGCTGACAATCACCTCCATGTTAGCTTCGCTGTTAGCTTCACTGTTAGCCGCTTCCTTTAGCCCTGTAGGAAGAGCTCAGGGCGCATGCGCAGCTTCTTCTGAGCTCAGCCAGTAGCCGTTGGTATATTCTCTTCACTTATCTACGCTCTGCTGCTGTAATACCTTAAAGGCCCCGGGCGGGACAGACAAAGGGAAACCTTTCTTGTTCTGAAGCCCCTATATTTGAGTTAAATGAATCTGAATCTCCTCTGCAGTACCGGGAGAGCAGCCAGGAGGCGCCCAACGTCTCTTCTCTACCGGAAGAAGTTCCCGTGCTGTTTCCCCTCACTGAAGACAACATGGCGGCGCTGTGGAAGGTTGTCTCCCGGAGCTCAGTCCCGTCCTCCGGGGTCCTCTGGTCCTCTTTCCCCGGATCCAGAGCTTCTCTCCCCGGATCCAGAGCCTACAGCTCGGACACACCGCTCGGCTTCGCTGCTGCCTTCGACCTGCACTCCTCTCTGCTGCGAGGAGAAGAGAGCCCGGAAAACAAGACCTCCAAGTGGGTATAACAAGACCTCCAAGTGGGCATAACAAGACCTCCAAGTGGGTATAACAAGACCTCCAAGTGGGCATAACAAGACCTCCAAGTGGGTATAACAAGACCTCCGAGTGGGTATAACAAGACCTCCGAGTGGGTATAACAAGACCTCCGAGTGGGTATAACAAGACCTCCGAGTGGGCATAACAAGACCTCCGAGTGGGTATAACAAGACCTCCAAGTGGGTATAACAAGACCTCCGAGTGGGTATAACAAGACCTCCGAGTGGGTATAACAAGACCTCCAAGTGGGTATAACAAGACCTCCGAGTGGGTATAACAAGACCTCCGAGTGGGTATAACAAGACCTCCGAGTGGGTATAACAAGACCTCCGAGTGGGTATAACAAGACCTCCGAGTGGGTATAACAAGACCTCCGAGTGGGTATAACAAGACCTCCGAGTGGGTATAACAAGACCTCCAAGTGGGCATAACAAGACCTCCAAGTGGGCATAACAAGACCTCCAAGTGGGTATAACAAGACCTCCGAGCGGGTATAACAAGACCTCCGAGTGGGCATAACAAGACCTCCAAGTAGATATAACAAGACCTCCGAGTGGGTATAGCAAGACCTCACAGTGTAGTATGTTAGAGTACAAGTACTCGTAGTATAATGTACTCTCTCTCTCTCAGCAGCAGCTTCCCAGATGCTCATAGTGTAGTGTGTATAAGTACTCGTAGTATAATGTACTCTCTCTCTCTCTCTCTCAGCAGCAGCTTCCCAGCTGCTCATAGTGTAGTGTGTACAAGTACTTGTAGTATAATGTACTCTCTCTCTCAGTAGCTTCCCCAGCTGCTTGTAGTGTAGTGTGTACAAGTACTTATAGTATAATGTACTCTCTCTCTCTCAGTAGCTTCCCCAGTTGCTCATAGTGTAGTGTGTACAAGTACTCGTAGTATAATGTACTCTCTCTCTCTCAGTAGCTTCCCCAGTTGCTCATAGTGTAGTGTGTACAAGTACTTGTAGTATAATGTACTCTCTCTCTCTCTCAGCAGCTTGCCCAGCTGCTCATAGTGTAGTGTGTACAAGTACTCGTAGTATAATTTTCATTTCATTTCAAACCTTTATTTAGACAGATTAGTCCCTTGAGATCATCGATCTCATTTACAAGGGAGACCTGCATCATTTAGTTCCACATGAAACATAAAAACAACATACAAACAACAGAGGATATCATATTTACATATTCAACATTTACAAATACCCAGAGTGTCAGAAAGCATTTCATTTAGACGTGCCTTAAATACATTCAAAGAAATAAAAATGCTCAATTTCAATTTTGCCTGTAGACTGTTCCAAGCAAGTGGAGCTGCGCACATAAAAGCTGTCTTACCTAAGACAGTCCTTACTCTTGGCACATCTAACAAGACTATATCCTGTGATCGCAGACAATAGCTGCTTGCAACTTTCTGCTTTATCAATGAACAGATATAATACGGGAGTTTGCCCAACATAGCTTTATAGATAAAAGTGTACCAGTGACTGAGCCTCCGTACAGTGAGTGATGGTAAACCTGCCTTGGTATACAATGTACAGTGATGAGTAAGTGCTTTACAGTTAGTGACAAATCTCAGAGCACTATAATGTACTCTCTCTCTCTCTCAGCAGCTTCCCCAGCTGCTCATAGTGTAGTGTGTACAAGTACTCGTAGTATAATGTACTCTCTCTCCCCAAGCAGCAGCTTGCCCAGCTGCTCATAGTGTAGTGTGTACAAGTACTTGTAGTATAATGTACTCTCTCTCTCTCTCTCTCAGTAGCTTCCCCAGCTGCTCATAGTGTAGTGTGTACAAGTACTTGTAGTATAATGTACTCTCTCTCTCTCTCTCAGCAGCTTGCCCAGCTGCTCATAGTGTAGTGTGTACAAGTACTCGTAGTATAATGTTCTCTCTCTCTCTCTCTCAGTAGCTTCCCCAGTTGCTCATAGTGTAGTGTGTACAAGTACTCGTAGTATAATGTACTCTCTCTCCCCCAGCAGCAGCTTGCCCAGCTGCTCATAGTGTAGTGTGTACAAGTACTCGTAGTATAATGTACTCTCTCTCTCTCTCTCAGTAGCTTCCCCAGTTGCTCATAGTGTAGTGTGTACAAGTACTCGTAGTATAATGTACTCTCTCTCCCCAGCAGCAGCTTGCCCAGCTGCTCATAGTGTAGTGTGTACAAGTACTCGTAGTATAATGTACTCTCTCTCCCCAAGCAGCAGCTTGCCCAGCTGCTCATAGTGTAGTGTGTATAAGTACTCGTAGTATAATGTACTCTCTCTCCCCAAGCAGCAGCTTGCCCAGCTGCTCATAGTGTAGTGTGTATAAGTACTCGTAGTATAATGTACTCTCTCTCCCCCAGCAGCAGCTTCCCAGAGCTGCTCCGCCGGTCCCCCCTGGTGCAGCTCGGTCCGGCCCGAGGGAAGGTGGTGGTGGGCAGGATCTTCCACGTGGTGCGGGACGACCTGTACGTGGACTTCGGGGGGAAGTTCCACTGCGTGGTGAGGAGGCCTGAGGAGGGAGACCTGCTGCAGAGAGGCAGCAGAGTCCGGCTGAGGCTCAACGACCTGGAGCTCACTGCCAGGTTCCTGGGAGCCTCCAGTGACATCACCCTGCTGGAGGCAGAGGCCCAGCTGCTGGGCCAGCTGGACCTCAAGGGGGACCAGTACCAGGACCTGAAAGAGACAGACGCCCCGCTGCTGGGCCAGCTGGACCTCAAGGGGGAACAGAACCAGGACCTGAAGGAGGCAGCGGCCCTGCTGCTGGGCCAGCTGGACCTCAAGGGGGAACAGAACCTGAAGGACAAGGACCTCCAGAACAAGGACCAGGACCTGAAGAACAAGGACTGACTGCAGGGTTTCTGAAGGACCTGGATCCTTTGTATGTGGACTTGAAGCTCCTCTGTGAACCAGGAGAACACTGGACTCATGTTCATTAGCTATCTTTAAATAATAAATATCTTTATATGAACAAAACCTTTATTCCTTTTCTGTTCCTTCACATGAGCTCAGGGGAGAAGTACTCAGATCATCTGGTGAAGTAGCCAGTAGTCATGGTGCAGATTGGTCCACTTAGAGATAAGATCTATGATATGTTTTCTGATGATTGATCATGTTCTCAAAGCTCACTTCTCTGTAAGCCTTCTGTAGCTAACGGTGACATCACAAATCAGATGAGTGGATAATACCTCACTGACCTTCCAACATGCTCTAACACAGGGGTTCCCAAACGTTGCCATGCCAAGGACCCCCCTATAGCATTATCCTCTGGCGGGGACCCCCATATAGCATTATCCTCTGGCGGGGCCCCCCCTATAGCATTATCCTCTGGCGGGGACCCCCATATAGCATTATCCTCTGGCGGGGCCCCCCCTATAGCATTATCCTCTGGCGGGGACCCCCCTATAGCATTATCCTCTGGCGGGGCCCCCCCTATAGCATTATCCTCTGGCGGGGACCCCCATATAGCATTATCCTCTGGCGGGGCCCCCCCTATAGCATTATCCTCTGGCGGGGACCCCCCTATAGCATTATCCTCTGGCGGGGCCCCCCCTATAGCATTATCCTCTGGCGGGGCCCCCCATATAGCATTATCCTCTGGCGGGGACCCCCATATAGCATTATCCTCTGGCGGGGACCCCCATATAGCATTATCCTCTGGCGGGGCCCCCCCTTTAGCATTATCCTCTGGCGGGGACCCCCCTATAGCATTATCCTCTGGCGGGGACCCCCCTGTTGCAATTCTTTTTTTAATTGATGAGTTCAAGTGCCCCCCGATGGGACATGCAGGGCGTTGCCACTCCATTAGGGGCCTTCTGCCTGATCGAAGCTGTCACTCCGCTGTCTTTGCCTGTCAGAGCCCCACGGCCCCGTCTGAACACACGCCCACACAGCGAGACCAGGCACGTCCGTTTGAGATGGTGTTCTCATCTAACACTTTGAACATGTCTCTTCCTGTGGTCCTACCTTCCAGTGCTTTGCTAAATGATATTTGCTGAACAAAAGTTGTCTTCTGAAATAAATCCTCTAAATCCTGTGCAAGGCAATTCTGTGACGTTTGCTCCGTCTGTGCTCTCATCCAGCTGCAGAGCGAAACATAGCTCTCACTTGATCCAAAAGCTGAGCACATTTTCACTCGCAGTAGCCGCAGCTCGATTCTGATTGGCTTGAAGGGCGGTCGTGTGATTCAAAAACAAAAAATATGAAAAGTTTGGCATCAAAGGACATAGATTGATAGATATGCAGTTATTAATAACATCAAAGGACACAGATTGATAGATATGCAGTTATTAATAACATCAAAGGACACAGATTGATAGATATGCAGTTATTAATAACATAAAATCTAAAATCTAACTTAAAAAAAAATATATCCTGTTTCCCTCAAACTTTGAGTAACCCCCCTGGCGCCCCCTGGCGGCCCCCCGGGGGGTTGGGGCCCACACTTTGAAAAACCCTGCTCTAACATATAGAAAGTACATAAACACCAACAGGGTTATGGGGGTGTACCTGCAACTTTCTCAAACAAGGGGGCATAGAAGAAAAAAGTACTAAAAATACATAAAGATCGGTTCTAGACGATGACGGCCGTTTGGGTGAAACGTGTTATCCATGTTTCCCATCTGGACACACAGACTCCCTGCTGCCGCCTCAAAGGAGCGTTATGCTTTCCATCTGGAACACCACACACAATTAGGGTTGCCAAATTCCGGGAATTTTCAAAGATGGAAACTTGAATAAACTGTGAATGTTCTAAACTGAAGGTTGGCTCTTCAGGGAACTTAAATATAATTGGGGAAAGTATATTTTAGCATAATCTTGACTAAAACAAAC
This sequence comes from Notothenia rossii, assembly GCF_949606895.1. NCBI lineage: Eukaryota > Metazoa > Chordata > Actinopteri > Perciformes > Nototheniidae > Notothenia > Notothenia rossii. The sequence goes on along the minus strand of NC_136912.1, from coordinate 341,712 downwards.
AGACACTATTAAAGCAGAGCTTGAAGTCCGGACTACCCACTGAGAGACAGAAATGCTCGTAACAAGGTAACTCAAACACTAAGACAGGACAAAGATCTTCATCAATATAATTGAAGGTGCGAAAGATAACGTAACGGTAAAACCGCTTGGTAAATCCTAAATAAAGTATTAGGTAAAGATTAGAAACAGGAAAATAATATTCTAGAATTAAAAATCCCCGATGCCCTGATAAAAGGCCCTGCTGTGTTGGCCAGTATTTCATATAGTGCTCAGGGGCCTCATGTATAAAGGGATATACGCTCAGAAAAGGGCGTAAGCCCGTTTCTACGCAATGTTTGAGATTTATAAAAGACTAATTTAGCGGGGAAACGTGCGGTCCTCCACGCAAACTCTAACCCACGCGTACGCACTAAGCACAAACACGGGAGAGACGAGAAACTGCGACCCCGTTGGCAGAAGGAAGGATGGAGAGATGTGGAAATAATACCATCAATAAAATGTTACCTCTCATTTATCAGATATGAAGAATTCATTTTCAAACATTGATTAAAGCCAATCTTCAAATGATTTAACAAACGCCTGTTTGAGACTCCTCAGAGCACACAGAAACATAACTGGGAGAAATAAATAAATACGGATATGTTTTTAAAACCACCTGGAATATGTTGTGTTCATGTTATGAAATGTATTCTCATAAATGATGCGGTAAGCAGGAGGACAGCATTACGTCTAAACTGACGCCGTGTTGCATTTCTATAGGTTGTAGATACGAGCATGGTTTATATACTAACACGTTTAATCATGTTTTATGCCGTTTGCTAAGACTTGATAAGTCGCTGGTAAAACACAGGAGGTATGGAAACTAAGAGCACCATGTGGTAAACTGTACAGCTGATATAACAACACATTAGTTGTATTTCCTTTAACTGGTGGATTATGGATATATAGTTGCTGATTGACAGCTGGGACACAAACCACCAAATACAAACACATCATTCAGATCCAGTCGTCATGACTACACTCCGGAGGGACACCCCGATCATTTCTTACAGTTTCTCATCAAGGGGGGGGGGGGGGGTCTCTGTCCCCGGTACAAACACACTGCCTGAGGAAGGCTAGGGCCCTTTCTCATTTCTATAACTCCCCTCCTCGACTCCTATCCTCGATACTTAGTCCCGCCCACAGGAGATGCGAGCGGAGGAGCCGAGGAGAGAGGAGGGGAAGCAGCAGGCGGTTAGAGAAATGAGAACTCCTCTCCTCTGAGCGGTCATTTTAAAGAGACGTCCATTAATGATGACAGGAGGCACAGCAGCCCTCTGTCTGATGGACAGATGTGTTCATGACCACTTATACACACACACACACACACACACACACACACACACACACACACACACACACACACACACACACACACACACACACACCCACACACCCACACCCACACCCACACACACCCACACAGACACACACACACACACACACACACACACACACACACACACACACACACACACACACACACACACACACACACACACACACACACCCACACCCACACCACACACACCCACACAGACACACACACACACACACACACACACACACACACACACACAGACACACACACACACACACACACACACACACACACACACACACACACACACACACACACACACACACACACACACACACCCACACCCACACCCACACCCACACACACACACACACACACCCACACAGACACACACACACACACACACACACACACACACCCACACACACACACACACACCCCCACACACACACACACACACACACACACTTATATTTATATTGTAGTTCCGAGAGATAGGGAGTCGGAGGCGGTGCAATGGAGGTGCAAAAAGGTACTTTATTAGAGAGCAGAAAAGGACATGTTGCCCGGTTGCAGTCTGGGAAGAAGAGAGAGAAGACAGGAGGGCACACAATGTAGTCAACACATAACATGTCCGTGTGGGAACAATGCCCCTACTGTAGTTCCATGTCTGAATTATGTAACCCAGTGTGTTAATAGGTGGTCACCACACAATAAATATATACATATATACTCTCTCCTCTCTCCTCTCTCCTCTCTCCTCTCTCCTCTCTCCTCGGTTAGAGCTCCTCCAGAGAGCCTCCTCTCTCCTCTCTCCTCTCTCCTCTCTCCTCTCTCCTCTCTCCTCTCTCCTCTCTCCTCTCTCCTCGGTTAGAGCTCCTTCAGAGAGCCTCCTCTCTCCTCTCTCCTCTCTCCTCTCTCCTCGGTTATAGCTCCTCCAGAGAGCCTCCTCTCTCCTCTCTCCTCTCTCCTCTCTCCTCTCTCCTCGGTTAGAGCTCCTTCAGAGAGCCTCCTCTCTCCTCTCTCCTCTCTCCTCGGTTATAGCTCCTCCAGAGAGCCTCCTCTCTCCTCTCTCCTCTCTCTCCTCCCTCCCCTCCCCTCCTCTCTCCTCTCCTCTCCTCTCCTCTCCTCTCTCCTCTCTCCTCTCTCCTCTCTCCTCTCTCCTCGGTTATAGCTCCTCCAGAGAGCCTCCTCTCTCTTCTCTCCTCTCTCCTCGGTTATAGCTCCTCCAAAGAGCCTTCTCTCTCCTCGGTAATAGCTCCTCCAGAGAGCCTCCTCTCTCCTCTCTCCTCTCTCCTCTCTCCTCTCTCCTCTCTCCTCTCCTCTCTCCTCGGTTATAGCTCCTCCAGAGAGCCTCCTCTCTCCTCTCTCCTCTCTCTTCTCTCCTCGGTTAGAGCTCCTTCAGAGAGCCTCCTCTCTCCTCTCTCCTCTCTCCTCTCTCCTCTCTCCTCGGTTAGAGCTCCTCCAGAGAGCCTCCTCTCTCCTCTCTCCTCTCTCCTCGGTTAGAGCTCCTTCAGAGAGCCTCCTCTCTCCTCTCTCCTCTCTCCTCTCTCCTCTCCTCTCCTCTCCTCTCCTCTCTCCTCTCTCCCCTCCTATCTCCTCTCCTCTCTCCTCTTCTCTCTCCTCTCCTCTCCTCTCTCCTCTCTCCTCTCTCCTCTCTCCTCTCTCCTCGGTTATAGCTCCTCTAGAGAGCCTCCTCTCTCCTCTCTCCTCTCTCCTCTCTCCTCTCTCCTCTCTCCTCTCTCCTCAGTTATAGCTCCTCCAGAGAGCCTCCTCTCTCCTCTCTCCTCTCTCCTCGGTTATAGCTCCTCCAGAGAGCCTCCTCTCTCCTCTCTCCTCTCTCCTCTCTCCTCTCTCCTCTCTCCTCTCTCCTCGGTTATAGCTCCTCCAGAGAGCCTCCTCTCTCCTCTCTCCTCGGTAATAGCTCCTCCAGAGAGCCTCCTCTCTCCTCTCTCCTCTCTCCTCTCTCCTCTCTCCTCGGTTATAGCTCCTCCAGAGAGCCTCCTCTCTCCTCTGTCCTCTCTCCTCTCCTCTCTCCTCTCTCCTCGGTTAGAGCTCCTCCAGAGAGCCTCCTCTCTCCTCTCTCCTCTCTCCTCTCTCCTCGGTAATAGCTCCTCCAGAGAGCCTCCTCTCTCCTCTCTCCTCTCTCCTCGGTTATAGCTCCTCCAGAGAGCCTCCTCTCTCCTCTCTCCTCTCTCCTCTCTCCTCTCTCCTCGGTTATAGCTCCTCCAGAGAACCTCCTCTCTCCTCTCTCCTCTCTCCTCTCTCCTCTCTCCTCTCTCCTCGGTTATAGCTCCTTCAGAGAGCCTCCTCTCTCCTCTCTCCTCTCTCCTCTCTCCTCGGTTAGAGCTCCTCCAGAGAGCCTCCTCTCTCCTCTCTCCTCTCTCCTCTCTCCTCTCTCCTCTCTCCTCTCTCCTCGGTTATAGCTCCTCCAGAGAGCCTCCTCTCTCCTCTCTCCTCTCTCCTCTCTCCTCTCTCCTCTCTCCTCTGTTATAGCTCCTCCAGAGAGCCTCCTCTCTCCTCTCTCTTCTCTCCTCTCCTCTCTCCTCTCTCCTCTCTCCTCTGTTAGAGCTCCTCCAGAGAGCCTCCTCTCTCCTCTCTCCTCTCTCCTCTGTTAGAGCTCCTCCAGAGAGCCTCCTCTCTCCTCTCTCCTCTCTCCTCTCTCCTCGGTTAGAGCTCCTCCAGAGAGCCTCCTCTCTCCTCTCTCCTCTCTCCTCTCTCCTCTCTCCTCGGTTATAGCTCCTCCAGAGAACCTCCTCTCTCCTCTCTCCTCTCTCCTCCCTCCTCTCTCCTCTCTCCTCGGTTATAGCTCCTTCAGAGAGCCTCCTCTCTCCTCTCTCCTCTCTCCTCTCTCCTCTCTCCTCGGTTAGAGCTCCTCCAGAGAGCCTCCTTTCTCCTCTCTCCTCTCTCCTCTCTCCTCTGTTATAGCTCCTCCAGAGAACCTCCTCTCTCCTCTCTCCTCTCTCCTCCCTCCTCTCTCCTCTCTCCTCGGTTATAGCTCCTCCAGAGAGCCTCCTCTCTCCTCTCTCCTCTCTCCTCTCTCCTCTCTCCTCGGTTAGAGCTCCTCCAGAGAGCCTCCTCTCTCCTCTCTCCTCTCTCCTCTGTTAGAGCTCCTCCAGAGAGCCTCCTCTCTCCTCTCTCCTCTCTCCTCTGTTAGAGCTCCTCCAGAGAGCCTCCTCTCTCCTCTCTCCTCTCTCCTCTCTCCTCGGTTAGAGCTCCTCCAGAGAGCCTCCTCTCTCCTCTCTCCTCTCTCCTCTCTCCTCTCTCCTCGGTTATAGCTCCTCCAGAGAACCTCCTCTCTCCTCTCTCCTCTCTCCTCCCTCCTCTCTCCTCTCTCCTCGGTTATAGCTCCTTCAGAGAGCCTCCTCTCTCCTCTCTCCTCTCTCCTCTCTCCTCTCTCCTCTGTTAGAGCTCCTCCAGAGAGCCTCCTCTCTCCTCTCTCCTCTCTCCTCTCTCCTCTCTCCTCGGTTATAGCTCCTCCAGAGAGCCTCCTCTCTCCTCTCTCCTCTCTCCTCTCTCCTCTCTCCTCTCTCCTCTGTTATAGCTCCTCTAGAGAGCCTCCTCTCTCCTCTCTCCTCTCCTCTCTCCTCTCTCCTCTCTCCTCTGTTAGAGCTCCTCCAGAGAGCCTCCTCTCTCCTCTCTCCTCTCTCCTCTGTTATAGCTCCTCCAGAGAGCCTCCTCTCTCCTCTCTCCTCTCTCCTCTCTCCTCTCTCCTCTCTCCTCTGTTATAGCTCCTCTAGAGAGCCTCCTCTCTCCTCTCTCCTCTCCTCTCTCCTCTCTCCTCTCTCCTCTGTTAGAGCTCCTCCAGAGAGCCTCCTCTCTCCTCTCTCCTCTCTCCTCTGTTAGAGCTCCTCCAGAGAGCCTCCTCTCTCCTCTCTCCTCTCTCCTCTCTCCTCTCTCCTCTGTTAGAGCTCCTCCAGAGAGCCTCCTCTCTCCTCTCTCCTCTCTCCTCTCTCCTCGGTTAGAGCTCCTCCAGAGAGCCTCCTCTCTCCTCTCTCCTCTCTCCTCTGTTAGAGCTCCTCCAGAGAGCCTCCTCTCTCCTCTCTCCTCTCTCCTCTCTCCTCTCTCCTCTGTTAGAGCTCCTCCAGAGAGCCTCCTCTCTCCTCTCTCCTCTCTCCTCTCTCCTCTCTCCTCTCTCCTCTCTCCTCTGTTAGAGCTCCTCCAGAGAGCCTCCTCTCTCCTCTCTCCTCTCTCCTCTCTCCTCTCTCCTCGGTTAGAGCTCCTCGACGCTCGATCCTCGGTCCTCGAAGTGCATTTAGAGAAATTAGATCTCCTTCAACATGGCGCGCTGAAATTCATTTCCGGTTCACTAGCGGAGGACCGAGGAGTCGAGGAGTGGAGGAGTCGAGGAGGGGAAATTAGAGAATTGAGAAACCTGTACGGTGTGAGATGTCTTTTTTAGCTGTTCTGTCCTCATTTCCTGTGATCTTCTCCATGCAGTCAGTCAGAACGAATGAAAGGGCGTTTCTTTGATTATTTATAGCAGATACGGGCGTTACGTGAAGCCCGCAAAAGCTGCACCGCATTTCCAGTCGGTTGTGATTTATAAAGGGAAACTGCAATGTTTTGTGCATCGGAACATTTCTGTACCTATCTTTTTGCTTTGTACTACGTAAGCAACCTTCCCACGTGACCACAATGACACATTTATTTTCGATAACACAGGTAACGATTTCATTGAGCATCATTTAGTTTAAAGAAAGCATGGCAGAATCAGACTTAGCATACGAGTAGCTCATCAGTGTTTAAGTTAAATACCGCATCGTGTGGCAACACAATGATAAGGGTACTGATCATCTACCGCACTTAGTGCAGTGTTTTATCATCGTGACATTAGCTAGTTTGCAGTGGATCACAGAACAAATAAAATGTAATAAGACATGACTTTTGACTTGTGTTTATTTTACAGACAAAGTATGGACAATATTCGTACTGTATATAATATAAATAAAGTGTATTTTAAAAAGAATGTATAGAAAGTATTCACAAAAAGGTGTGGAGAACATACTGTATATACTATAGCTATAAGATAAGGTCATGGTTTGCTGTTGGTCTCCATCTCCTTCACCATCCTGTCTAACAAGCCAAGCATTTGGCTGGTCAGCTCGTCCTTCGTGATTCTGTTGATCCTGTTCTGCTCGATTCTGCTCTGTTAAAGCAGTTATGTTGAAAACCCGTAGGAAGTCAGCATTGGTCTCCTGCACCTCCTGAAGCATCGCCCGGGTCTGCTCCAGTAGCTCTTCGTCCCTGGCGTCACTCTTCTCCCTGAACAAGACAAGGCCAGATGACGAATCCCGCTTCCTTTTAATTACAAAGGGAAAAATAAGAATGAAGTCGACCCCGTATTCATGGCCTTCTCTGAGGTGTAAACGATATACTGTGTAACAAAAGGTTTTATTGTTATTATGGCTGCAATTGCATAACTTGAACAACTACTACAATGACAATGCCATGATACATGTCAACAGGGAACAGTATTACCATCATGACCACTGGAGACCTTACCCTGTTTGTTTCACTGGCTGGGTTAGAGTCACCAGAGATTCCTGGGAAGAGCTGCTTGTGGCAAGAGGAGACCCAAGCATGTGCACGGGCGAGCTACACGCTGACGGGTAGTGGTGGTTCCGACACAGTACGCTCCAAACGAGATATGTCTGTAAGCACAATATAAACACAATGAACAAAAGTAGCCCTTCAACAAATCATACATCGTTAGTGAGAAGAAAGAAGATACATTGGAGGCGTTCGCCGTCTATGCCATGGGGATACCTTTGTTTATTATTGTTAGCATTAGCATGCTAGCGCATGGGTGACCACCCGGTAGCTGTCGTAGGTAAACTTTAGCTATTATTGCCAGGTCTGTCGTTAGCTTCATGGTGTAGATTATGTTGTAAAACAAAAAGGCACAAATAACACAAATCAGTAAATCATAACTCACCAGCATTAAACGACTGCTCCTCCAACCCGATTGACGAGAGAGAAAGCGAATTCCCCGTGGATCCCAAACCACTCGTCGGTCTGTCTCCGAGGACCGAGTCTAGCAAGTCAAAATGTGGACTTGTTTTCGGACGACCGCTGCCACTCCGTCCGAGCTCTTTCTTTTGGTCCCGATAATCCTTCTTTCTTTTTTTCAATTTGTTGCAAATCTGTAAAATGCTACGGTCATAACCAGCGGCTGCCATCTCTCGCTGCAATTGTTGCAGAATAGCTTTGGACCGCGTGCTCCCCTCCAGCTTCCTCTGCACCTCTTCGGAAGACCAGCTGGTCTCTTCAGTGGACCACTGCTGCTGGTTCAGTTTGAGGTTCTCCATCGTTGTGTACAAACTGGATAAAACGCAGGCATGTTGTTGTTCAGGAGGTTCCGCCCGTACCCCTAAGGCTTCTTAATTAAGGCGTAAAGGTTTTGGGAATAATAAGTGAAAGTTATTTCATTGAAGTTCTGAAGTCTTATTTTTGAGTATATTTTATATTTAAAGTTCAATTAAGCTGTTTTTTGCACATTTTCTATTTTAAGTGCATTTCTACCTCTAGTGAAGTCTGAGAGGGTTCATTGAAGTCACACTTACATTTGAGGAAGTGTTGAAAGTTCATTAAAAGGTTTCACTGCATTTTGCTGTTCATAAAAGTGAGTCACTTTAAAGTAGTGATTACTAATGTGTAAGTCCAGTGAGCCTACAGTTCAGGTTAGGGGAGGTGCAGAGTCCCAAGGAGAAGCTGGGGATAACACTGAAGCACAGCAGCTAAGAAGAGGTCAGAGAAATGCAAGAAGAGAAAACTAGAGTTCAACTACAATTATGAGAAATGGAGAACACAAGTGAAAACAGCTAAGCGGCCATTATCTCAAACGAGTCTTTCTCTGAGGATTCATGATGTCACAAGTTTGTCAGAAGATGTCCAACGTGTTTATGAGGATCTGCGTACAATCTCAACTCCAGACCAGGACACGCGTGGAAGAGCGGGTCTGTGTGCAGAGATTTCTAAGTGTGTCATCATCAGAGCCTCAAGTCTCCTGGAGGGAAAGGTTCCAGAAGGAGGAAAGAAAGATTGGCCTGAAGCAGGTTCTCTCTTTGACTCAAGCACCTACACTTCTTCTTCCAAAAGCAACTCCAAGCAATCGAACCAGTCTGCTGTGAAACGACAAGAAGCCGCTGCTGAGGCCGCTGCGAGCCGAGCTGTTCTGAAAGTGTTACAAGAAACAGAACATTTGGAGATTCAGCGCCTGGAGGCAGAAGCTGAAAGAAAGATAGCTGATCGAGAGACTGCAGCCGAATCAGAAGGAAGAAGGCTGAGGATGTTCCTGAAGACGTTTCCTTTAATCTCTCATGGTCCATCGCTGTCCCACTCACGCACACACACAAAGTACACAGAAGGCTTTCAGTTGCTATAATCAATTTATTGCAAAGGCTGCTACAATGTTGTTGAATCGTGTGTTTCAAATCCATTTGCACCTTTTGTTAGTTTTCAATCAGACAAGTCCCCACAGGGAGATACACACTGATAAATGATCAATCGTGTGTTTAGACAGACTTGGCCAGACCAATGGTCTGAGTGCTGGAGTCAAAGATGGCATAGTACTGCCTGATGAAGACATCTCCCAGGATCCAGAGCTGCTGGCCACCCTGGCCAAAGCCCGTGCTGCAGCCGTAGGAGCTCTGTGGAGAGACAACAGAACACGTATCACCCACAGTCTCATCATATTGTTGAAAAAGGTTTCTGTGGCAGTGAGTCTCCTGACCTGAGAGACGTAGGCAGATGCAGGGATGGTGAAGGCGTTTCCGTCGAGGGTGAAGGTGACCTCAGGCATGCTCTGGATGTCCTGGCAGTTCACTGTAGCCTGCAAGAAGAAGGTCACGCATAGCGCTGAGTATCGTGTACTTGTGTTTATTGGTATTTTCCAGCTAAAGCAAGTATAAGTCCTGCCTAATGAGTTGTATTGGAGAGTTTTGACGCACTGCATGTCTGATTACTCTGGGGTCAGAAGATAGGGAAGATGTACTTCAAATGTTCCGGTCTCATGGGATGACTCACCTCTCCGTACTGGTTGGTTGAGGCTCCAACCCGGGAATTGATGTTGCTGATGTCACTGTTTGGGCCAACGATCAGGGAGGTACCAGTGTCAATGATGGCCTGGCAGCCACCAGAGCAGGCTACAGACTCTCCATTGATGGTGACACTGTGGAGGAGGAACAGCAGGCCATCAAACTAGGAGGCTTTTTGCAACTTACGCTTGTGGTTAGTATTTTGTTTCTGTTCCCTTTGTACCTGTCCATGTTGATCTGCCAGTAGGTGGCAGAGGACAGAGGGATCCAGGCGATCTGTCCAGTGTAGTGGCTGCTGTCAATACCACCGAAGACCACCTCACTGCCCTGTGCACTGTTGCTATCAGAGGAGAAAACAAACAAATGTCAATACATGAATTCAATGTCACATGAAGTGACATTCTGCCAACTAACAGATGTCCACCCTGTTTCAATACCCGCTCAGGTAGACAGAGAACAGGGGCTGAGACACAAGTCCCTCCTGGACCATCATGTCGAAGACAGGCACGACGTTGTCAGAAGCGATGGTCTGGAAGGCCAATCCCAGGATGCCATCAGCCGCCATGTGAGCCAAGAAGGCAGCCTCTGTCTGGCTGAGTCCGAACACCTGGTTCTCCACAGAGATGCCGCCCACCTGGATACACAAGAGAGCTGTCAGTCACAGTTCAACAGACCACAGAGCCACGCCTGTTGGACGTCCAAATAGACTTTAGTTGGTTACCTCAACAGTGTCACTGGCCAGGTATCCAGTCATGCTGCCGGTGCCGTACTGGATGGACAGAGGCTTGTTTCCCCATTTGAAAGTACTGGACTCCTGTGGGTTGAATTTACGGTGGTTCTCTGCAGAGGAATTGGGTTTTTGTCAAATGTTAGGTAAATCTCTAGTAAGTAAAACAACTTAAAATACTGCATTACAAGTTGAATTCTTAAAATCAAGAAAAGAAGTCCTGAGAAAAGCACCGACTTCTTTAGAGTGAAATGTACTTTAAAGATAGAACTGATGTTGCACAATGGCTCCTGTCAGTGAGATATAATCAAACTGCTGAGTTACTATTACGGTTGCATTACTTATACGTTGCAGAAGTAAAAGAACCTTCAAGTTGTTCTTACACAGTACTTGAGTAAATATAGTTACTTTCCACCACTGTGTGAAACACTATCCAAAAGCATGAAGCATATGGTCCAGCTCTTACAGCGTTGGGATCACTTACGGCAGGCCTCGCTGGAGCAGTGCACTGACGGGATCCACAGGTTGGAGGAGCCGGTGTCAAAGATCACGCTGAAGGACTGGGGAGGGGTGCCGATGGAGATCACACCATAGTATGAGAGCTAGAGGGACACAAAGTAACACAGGTTAGTGAGTTCAATGCTGTACTTGACAGGAAATAGATGCTATGCTTGAAGAGGCTAACTGCTTTAGGTGGTCTGGGCCTGGACTCACGTCAGCGTCGTTGGTCATAGACTCAGTTCCACTCTGGTAGAACTTGACCATGGGGTTGTATGGATGCTCCCTTCTGTACTCCTCCCAGATTCCTTTCTCCTGCAGGGATTCCCTGGCAGTCTTTCCCTTGATCAGGGGGATCCTGTGCTCACAAAGCGAATACCAAAAGAATCAGCAAGTTGTACAAATGTCTTTAGAAAGAGGACTTAGTTTGAAAGGTGTGACAGCTCAGAGCGAGCTCACCCTGAGGAGATGGAGAGGTTGCCTTTCACACCTCAGCCTATTCATGTGTAAAATGTCAAAGAGATGCGAGCAGCTAGGCAGGACTTACTTGTGGAAGCATTGGGCGAACGCCACGAGGGCAGGCAGGACCAGGAGCCACTTCATCATGTCACTTTATGGCTGGTTCCAGCGGCAGAGTCTTTATATAGAGCAGCTCGAGGCTGTGCCTCCAGACGCCCTTCCACACGATGTGATATCCTGTATCAGCTGGAGATAACAAGCGGCTCCCTTTTATCAAAAAGCAAACAGCGTTACACAAATGAACAATGGAAACTTTGCTGGAATTCCTGTCAGCAATTTACTGTAAGACGAAGTATGAGGCTGATAAGTTTGTATATTCTTTAGATAGTCACAAGTCTCAGGAAACATGATTCTGAGAACAGCGTTTCTTTAACCGACAAGGCGTGCGGCGCAGTGGGTTAGTGCGTTGGTGTTGAGATCAGGGGGTTCAAACCCACTGCAGTCAGCATGTCGGCGTGTCCCTGAGACGCTTCAGCCCAAAGTGCTAACCCAAGTCACGTGTCACGTCATTGGGTTATATTAATGGCAAAGCAAACGTATGACAGATCCAGCGCGCAGTCTGATGTGTTGACATCTAGATCGAGCGATTTGATATCCAGAGTTCCTGTTTGGCGCTGAGATGATAACCGCTGAGCTGAGGTTACGTGATAACAGCAACACACAAAAGAAACTCAGTTTGACTTTAACTGCAAAGTTTGTTATGTATCATATTTTCATCGTTTATTAAATCATTATTTGAATAAAACACAACATGTTTTATTCATGTTAGCTCCGTTGGGTTTCACAAAGGGAGCTTTTGCCACAGCTCAAAAGCTGTGATTTCTTGTTGAGTAATTCAATCCATTAGAGAAATGTAAGCTTTGGGTAGTCTTTGATGATAAGGGACTGAAGTCATGACGTCGGGAAGTTATTCTTTTGTAACTTAATTTTTATTTTCAGGTTTTACAGGAAAAAAGAACACAGACAGTTTTGCAGGAAGTGCATCAGATAAAAGTATACTTCGGGACAATGGTAGATTTAGCATACAACACCTCAAAGGGACTCACATCCCAACCCTCCAGCTAGAGGGAACAGATAACAACAACAACAACAACAACAACAACAACAACAACAACAACAAAGACAGTTCAAAACAAAACTGAATGAAATAGATAAGAAACACGGCTATAACTACGGGGTCAGGAGGAGGCCATCACCAGCTGCACACTTTACACCGGCTGCAGGCTATCCCCTCTCTGCGTTGGGCAGGGCTTCACCTTCGTCTCGTTCTAGTCTCAGGCTGAAAGCCATGTGCTCCATACTATTGTCAATGAAGGGAGGCTGTGGCGCAGTGGATGGTGCTGGGATCAGGGGGGACAGGTTCAAACCCCTCTGCAGTCAGCATGTCGTTGTGTCCCTGAGACACCCCAAAGTGCTCCTGTGGGGATTGTCCACAGTACTCTGGATGTTAGTGGCTTTGGATGAAAGAGTCTAACAAGTGATCTATTGATGGCTACCCATGGAGCGATGGTGGGGGGCTCCTGAAAGAGCCATCGCCTTGTTATGGCTTCTTACTTGCTTCCATACAGATTTTTAAAAGATATTGGTCAATGTTTGGTAGCTCAGAGTCCATATTCCCCAAGTGAAAGGAGAGACAGGTGAAGTTGATATCCTAACATAGAACCTCCCTGATGGCACTATGGACACCTCTCCAGAGGGGTTTAGGAACGAGGCAGCCCCTGAATCTGTGCGTATGACCCTCCGGCTCACAGTGGCACATCGTCCCCAGAGGGGTTTAGGAACGAGGCAGCCCCTGAATCTGTGCGTATGACCCTCCGGCTCACAGTGGCACATCGTCCCCAGAGGGGTTTAGGAACGAGACAGCCCCTGAATCTGTGCGTATGACCCTCCGCCTCACAGTGACACATCGTCCCCAGAGGGGTTTAGGAACGAGGCAGCCCCTGAATCTGTGCGTATGACCCTCCTCCTCACAGTGGCACATCGTCCCCAGAGGGGTTTAGGAACGAGGCAGCCCCTGAATCTGTGCGTATGACCCTCCTCCTCACAGTGGCACATCGTCCCCAGAGGGGTTTAGGAACGAGGCAGCCCCTGAATCTGTGTGTATGACCCTCCGGCTCACAGTGGCACATCGTCCCCAGAGGGGTTTAGGAACGAGGCAGCCCCTGAATCTGTGCGTATGACCCGCCTCCTCACAGTGGCACATCCTCTCCAGCATGCGGCTTATGATCCAGTCCGTCTGGACTCTTGCTTTGGAGTGGATGTTGTGAAGCTATTGATTACGTTTACTATAAATACTAGAGCTATTACAAATACAAACATCAATCAATGAATACATACATGAATGACTGAGTGAATAATGATGAGGTCAGAGGGACGCAGCTGAAGGCCGTCGGACAGGAGGCAGCAGGTTAGTCTGTTACTGTAGTATTACTGATATATTACTGTAGTATTACTCATATATTACTGTAGTTACTCTGTGTATTACTGTGGTATTACTCATATATTACTGTAGTATTACTCATATATTACTGTAGTATTACTGTAGTATTACTGTAGTATTACTCATATATTACTGTAGTATTACTGTAGTATTACTGTGGTATTACTCATATATTACTGTAGTATTACTGTAGTATTACTGATATATTACTGTAGTATTACTCATATATTACTGTAGTATTACTGTAGTATTACTCATATATTACTGTAGTATTACTCATATATTACTGTAGTATTACTGTAGTATTACTGTAGTATTACTCATATATTACTGTAGTATTACTCATATATTACTGTAGTATTACTCATATATTACTGTAGTATTACTGTAGTATTACTGTAGTATTACTCATATATTACTGTAGTATTACTGTAGTATTACTCATATATTACTGTAGTATTACTGTAGTATTACTGTAGTATTACTGATATATTACTGATATATTACTGTAGTTACTCTGTGTATTACTGTGGTATTACTCATATATTACTGTAGTATTACTGTAGTATTACTGATATATTACTGTAGTATTACTCATATATTACTGTAGTATTACTGTAGTATTACTCATATATTACTGTAGTATTACTCATATATTACTGTAGTATTACTGTAGTATTACTGTAGTATTACTCATATATTACTGTAGTATTACTGTAGTATTACTGTAGTATTACTCATATATTACTGTAGTATTACTGTAGTATTACTGTAGTATTACTCATATATTACTGTAGTATTACTGTAGTATTACTGTAGTATTACTCATATATTACTGTAGTATTACTGTAGTATTACTGTAGTATTACTGTAGTATTACTGATATATTACTGTAGTTACTCTGTGTATTACTGTGTATTACTTTAGGTAATATGTATTGCTGTAATTATATATTTGCATAGCATTACAGATATATTCATGCAGTATTTTTGATATATGACTGCATTATTCCTGAAGTATAACTGTGTTTTACCGTTATTTAATGCAGTTTCACAGTACCCCCACAGTACCCCCACAGTACCCCCACAGTATCCCCGCAGTACCCCCGCAGTACCCCCGCAGTATCCCCGCAGTACCCCCGCAGTATTCTCGCAGTATCCCCGCAGTACCCCCGCAGTATCCCCGCAGTACCCCCGCAGTACCCCCGCAGTACCCCCGCAGTATCCCCGCAGTACCCCCGCAGTATCCTCGCAGTATCCCCGCAGTACCCCCGCAGTATCCCCGCAGTACCCCCGCAGTATCCTCGCAGTATCCTCGCAGTATCCCCGCAGTACCCCCGCAGTACCCTCGCAGTACCCTCGCAGTATCCCCGCAGTACCCCCGCAGTATCCCCGCAGTACCCCCGCAGTACCCCCGCAGTACCCCCGCAGTATTCCCACAGTATCCCCGCAGTATTCCCGCAGTATCCCCGCAGTATTCCCACAGTATCCCCACAGTATCCCCGCAGTATCCCCACAGTATTCCCGCAGTATTCCCACAGTATCCCCACAGTATCCCCACAGTATCCCCGCAGTATCCCCGCAGTATTCCCACAGTATCCCCACAGTATCCCCGCAGTATCCCCGCAGTATCCCCGCAGTATTCCCACAGTATCCCCACAGTATTCCCACAGTATCCCCACAGTATCCCCGCAGTATTCCCACAGTATCCCCACAGTATCCCCACAGTATTCCCACAGTATCCCCACAGTATCCCCGCAGTATTCCCACAGTATCCCCACAGTATCCCCGCAGTATCCCCACAGTATTCCCACAGTATCCCCGCAGTATCCCCACAGTATCCCCACAGTATCCCCGCAGTATCCCCACAGTATCCCCACAGTATCCCCACAGTATTCCCACAGTATCCCCGCAGTATCCCCACAGTATCCCCACAGTATCCCCGCAGTATCCCCACAGTATCCCCACAGTATCCCCACAGTATTCCCACAGTATCCCCACAGTATCCCCACAGTATCCCCACAGTATCCCCGCAGTATTCCCACAGTATCCCCGCAGTACCCCCACAGTATTCCCACAGTATCCCCACAGTATCCCCGCAGTACCCCCGCAGTATCCCCACAGTATCCCCACAGTATCCCCACAGTATCCCCACAGTATTCCCACAGTATCCCCACAGTATCCCTGCAGTATTCCCACAGTATTCCTGCAGTTCCTCCCTCCTGTGTGGATGTTCAGCCGCTCATGTTGATGCAGAGCCACTGAGGAGGAGAGCAGCTGTTACTCATTCTGTGTGACTGTACAAATATGTGAATTGCTGTATTTATTATGGATCAACATTTTAAAATAAAATAATTTAATAAAATATCAGAGTGAAAATATAACAGTTTTCACCTCGGAGAGGCTCAGCTCCACACTTCCTGTCCCGCCTCCATCCAGCGCCTGGAACGCTCCTGAGAAACACCACAGAAGAAGAAGAAGACTCAGCAGGACTCCTTGTTTCAGATTCAAACTTGAATATAAAGCCAGTATCTGTCGGACAAGCCTCATCAAAGTAGAATGTGTGGTTCTGCAGGGTGATGCTCTGTCACTGAATTATATTAGTGTTGTTTGTGTTGGTGATGCGTGAACGTACTGAACATGGCCTCCAGTTTGACCAGGCAGCAGGTGAAGTTGTCGAAGTCGATGACCTCGCTGTCGGCGTATCGAGCGACCAGCATCTGGTGCTGCTGGCTGTTCAGTTTGAAGCCTGCGGACACAGGGTCAATAAAGGTCATTCAAAACATGGGGGAGGACTACTTCCTGTGGACAACGCCACTAGATCATCAGCAAGACTCAAAGAGACTCGTGAGACTCAAAGAGAAGAGACTCAAAGAGACTCAAAGAGACTCGTGAAACTTGTGAGACTCGTGAGACTTGTGAGACTCAAAGAGACTTGTGAGACTCAAAGAGACTTGTGAGACTCAAAGAGACTCAATGAGACTCAAAGAGACTCAAAGAGACTCGTGGGACTCAAAGAGACTCAATGAGACACAAAGAGACTCGTGGGACTCAAAGAGACTCAATGAGACTCAAAGAGACTCGTGAGACTCAGAGAGACTCAATGAGACTCAAAGACACTCAAAGAGACTCGTGAGACTCAAAGAGACTCAAAGAGACTCAAAGAGACTCATGGGACTCAAAGAGACTCAATGAGACTCGATGAGACTCAAACACACTCAAAGACACTCAAAGAGACTTGTGAGACTCAAAGAGACTCAAAGAGACTCTTGAGACTCAATGAGACTCAAAGACACTCAAAGAGACTTGTGAGACTCAAAGAGACTCAAAGAGACTCGTGAGACTCAATGAGACTCAAAGAGACTTGTGAGACTCAAAGAGACTCAAAGAGACTCGTGAGACTCAATGAGACTCAAAGACACTCAAAGAGACTTGTGAGACTCAAAGACACTCAAAGAGACTCAAAGAGACTCACCTGCGTTCTCCAGAGCCAGCCGCATCTCGTAGGAACTTATGCATCCAGATTTATCCAGATCAAAGTCCTGGAAGATTCCCTGCAGAGAAATATGTTCACAAGAACTCAGAACCTGATACAGAACTCTAAAACGGTTCTCCCTCTGAACCTGATACAGAACTCTAGAACGGTTCCTGCTCTGAACCTGATACAGAACTCTAATACGGTTCCTGCTCTGAACCTGATACAGAACTCTAGAACGGTTCCCCCTCTGAACCTGATACAGAACTCTAGAACGGTTCCTGCTCTGAACCTGATACAGAACTCTAATACGGTTCCTGCTCTGAACCTGATACAGAACTCTAGAACGGTTCCCCCTCTGAACCTGATACAGAACTCTAGAACGGTTCCTGCTCTGAACCTGATACAGAACTCTAATATGGTTCCTGCTCTGAACCTGATACAGAACTCTAGAACGGTTCCTGCTCTGAACTTGATGCAGAACTCTAGAACGGTTCTCCCTCTGAACCTGATACAGAACTCTAGTACGGTTCCTGCTCTGAAGCTGATACAGAACTCTAGAACGGTTCTTCCTCTGAGCCTGATACAGAACTCTAGAACGGTTCCTCTGCAGAACCTACCAGCCACTTTCGGATCTTGTTCCAGAGGATCTGGAATTCCAGAAGGCCGAGGCGGAAGCTGCCGTCTTTCTGATCTGGAGTTAAGGTCCAATCTTTTTCCTGTGAACACACGAAGAACACACAGCAGAACCAGCGGAACCACAAAGAGTGGTGTAAACACATAACCTCCAGTTTAAACCAGTAGCTTCCGGTGTGAACCAGTAGCTTCCTGTGTGAAGACCAGTAACTTCCCGTGTAAACCAGTAGCTTCCTGTGTAAACCAGTAGCTTCCTGTGTAAACCAGTAGCTTCCTGTGTAAACCAGTAGCTTCCTGTGTAAACCAGTAGCTTCCCGTGCGAACCAGTAACTTCCTGTGTAAACCAGTAGCTTCCCGTGTAAACCAGTAGCTTCCTGTGTAAACCAGTAGCTTCCCGTGCGAACCAGTAGCTTC
The DNA here is from genome assembly GCF_949606895.1 of Notothenia rossii. Lineage (NCBI taxonomy): Eukaryota > Metazoa > Chordata > Actinopteri > Perciformes > Nototheniidae > Notothenia > Notothenia rossii. The sequence goes on along the minus strand of NC_136912.1, from coordinate 323,605 downwards.
CTGTGTAAACCAGTAGCTTCCTGTGTAAACCAGTAGCTTCCTGTGTAAACCAGTAGCTCCTGTGTAAACCAGTAACTTCCTGTGTGAACCAGTAACTTCCTGTGTGAACCAGTAACTTCCAGTTTAAACCAGTACCTTCCTGTGTGAACCAGTAGCTTCCTGTGTAAACCAGTAACTTCCTGTGTGAACCAGTAGCTTCCTGTGTGAACCAGTAACTTCCAGTTTAAACCAGTAACTTCCTGTGTAAACCAGTAGCTTCCAGTTTAAACCAGTAACTTCCTGTGAAAACCAGTAACTTCCTGTGGAAACCAGTAACTTCCTGTGGAAACTAGTAGCTTCCTGTGTAAACCAGTAGCTCCTGTGTAAACCAGTAACTTTCTGTGTAAACCAGTAGCTTCCTGTGTAAACCAGTAACTTCCTGTGTGAACCAGTAACTTCCAGTTTAAACCAGTAACTTCCTGTGTGAACCAGTAGCTTCCTGTGTAAACCAGTAACTTCCTGTGTGAACCAGTAGCTTCCTGTGTGAACCAGTAACTTCCAGTTTAAACCAGTAACTTCCTGTGTAAACCAGTAGCTTCCAGTTTAAACCAGTAACTTCCTGTGAAAACCAGTAACTTCCTGTGTAAACCAGTAACTTCCTGTGTAAACCAGTAACTTCCTGTGTGAACCAGTAGCTTCCTGTGTGAACCAGTAGCTTCCTGTGTAAACCAGTAACTTCCTGTTTATTACTTCCTGTGTAAACCAGTAGCTTCCTGTGTAAACCAGTAGCTTCCTGTGTGAACCAGTAGCTTCCTGTGTAAACCAGTAACTTCCTGTTTATTACTTCCTGTGTAAACCAGTAGCTTCCTGTGTAAACCAGTAACTTCCTGTGTAAACCAGTAGCTCTTGTGTAAACCAGTAACTTCCTGTGGGAGGATACGTCCATGAGGCTGACCATGGCACTGCACGACTCGCTGCTGAAGCCGTCCGTCTGCAGGTCTCTGTCTGAGGAACCACAGAAGAAGAACACAGCTGAGTTTATAAATCAAGAACATATATCCTAATCATATTTAGAGGAGGACTCGTGTTGTTTATAATATCCCTGTTAGCGTTGTAAGAACACATCTTACAGCTCCTGAGGACTCACGTTTGGACACGACTTGGTTCAGGATGGTCCTCAGCTCTCGCACTGAGATCTCCATGTCCTGAAATATTTATTATCATTTCAACATTATGGAGACTTTCATCATCATCATCATCATCAAACAGGAAGTAACAATTTCACCTCTTGTCTCATCAGTTCATCTCTGAGTGAAACCTGAGAGATTCCTGCCGAAGCTCAAATCACCTTCACAGGAAGTAGCAAAACTAAATGAAGAAACTAATATTTAGATTTTTCACATCCAACCTTTCACACCGACACGCTGAAGACTAAATATATTATGATGTACTGACGAGTACCCGTCATTACCCGTCAGTACCCATCAGTACTCGATGGTACTCGTCAGTACTCGTTAGTACTCATCAGCACTCGTCAGTACCCGTCAGTACCCATCAGTACTCGTTAGTACTCGTCATTACTCGTCAGTACCCGTCAGTACCCATCAGTACTCGTTAGTACTCGTCAGTACCCATCAGTACTTGTTAGTACTCGTCAGTACACGTCAGTACCCGTGAGTACTCGTCAGTACCCATCAGTACCCGTGATTACTAGTTAGAACTTGTCAGTACTCGTCAGTACCCGTCAGTACCCGTTAGTACCCGTCATCACTAGTCAGAACTTGACAGTACCCATCAGTACCCATGATTACTAGTCAGAACTTGTCAGTACCCGTCAGTACCCGTCAGTACTCGTCAGTACACTTGAGGACTCGTCAGTACCCGTCAGTACCCGTCAGTACCCGCCAATACTCGTCAGTACTCGTCAGTACCCGTCAGTACCCGCCAATACTCGTCAGTACTCGTCAGTACTCTTCAGTACCCGTTAATACTCGTCAGTACCCGTCGGTACTCGTCATTACCCGTCAGTATCCGTCAGTACCCGTTAATACTCGCCAGTACCCGTCAGTATCAATCAATCAATCAATCAATCAATCAATGTTTATTTATATAGCCCAATATCACAAATGTTACATTTGTCTCAGTGGGCTTCACGGTTAGTACAGAATATCAGTATGACAATACGACACCCTCTGTCCTTAGACCCTCTGTCATCAGACCCTCTGTCCTTAGACCCTCTGTCCTTAGACCCTCACATCGTACAAGGAAAAACTTCCGGAGAAAAGCCCACAGTTTAAAGGGGAACATGGAGAAACCTCAGGGAGAGCAATCCAGGACTCAGGACCGCAGCAACAGGATCAGCCACGACTCAAGATCCCGGCGTATATATACACCAAAAAGAAATTTGGGGAAGCTGGGTTAATGGGAACATGAGAGTACACAGGTATAGACAGAGAGAAGGAAGAAGTAAGATGTCCCCCGACAAACTAAGCCTATATCAGCAAAACTAGGGGCTGAATCTAATCAGCCCTAACTATAAGCTTTATCAAAAAGGAAGGTCTTAAGCGCACTCTTAAAAACGGATAGGGTGTCTGCCGTCCGAACACAAACTGGAGGCTGATTTCTCAAATGTGGAGCTTGATAAGAAAAGGCTCAATCAGTACTCGTCAGTACCCGTCAGTACCTGTCAGTACTCGTCAGTACCTGTCAGTACTCGTCAGTACCCGTCAGTACTCGTCAGTACCCGTCAGTACCCGTCAGTACTCTTCAGTACTCTTCAGTACTCCTCAGTACTCCTCAGTACTCTTCAGTACTCCTCAGTAAACAGGAAGTTTCAGACTCACGTCTCCGGACAGCTGAGCAAACATCGACCTGAAGGAATCATCAACGTTGTCCTCCGAGATCGACACCTGTAGAGAGGAAGAACAAGTAACAGGAAACAGGAAGCAGGAAGCAGGAAACAGGAAGCAGGAAATAAGAAGCAGGCAGCAGGAAGCAGGATGCAGGAAGCAGGAAGCAGGAAGCAGGCAGCAGGAAACAGGAAGCAGGAAGCATGAAAAAGGAAACAGGAAACAGGAATTATATTATAAGAAATAGGGTTTTATTTTACAATCTGAAAATTGTGGATTCTGTATCCAAATGAAACACAACGTGATGAACACAGTGAGCAAATTAACGTAATTAAAGAAAAACATTTGTTACCTCTTCTTCTAAGTTAGCCTCCACATTGTCGTCCATCTCCCTGAAGACACACACACACACACACACACACACACACACACACACACACACACACACACACACACACACACACACACACACACACACACACACACACACACACACACACACACACACACACACACACACACACACGTTGATATCTCCCTATAGTGTTTGATAACCATCAGAGATCTGTAGAGACTCACGTTGTGTCGGCTCTTCTCTCCGTGAAGACCCTCAGCACGAAGTCGGCCTCCTGTGACGGCTCGAAGGTGGACGGCACCACCAGGTACTCACCTGGCGGGAGGCGGAGCCTAGCGCTCACCTCTCTCAGGTTGATGAAGGTTTCAGAGCGAGCGCAGGACGAGTGGCGCAGGAAGAAGTCCTTCTTCATGTGGACGCTGGGACAGCCGGACAACTGACGGAGGGACAGACGGGTTACCATAACAACCTAATAACCTGTGCAACAGCATCACCTGGGACTCAAAGCATGCTCTGAACAGAGAATATGAACTGCTACCATCTGATGGAGATTCAATAAAGTCAGCCTAAAGCATCCTCTGTGCTCCAGTCAGCCTGAAGCATCCTCTGTGCTCCAGACAGCCTGAAGCATCCTCTGTGCTCCAGTCAGCCTAAAGCATCCTCTGTGCTCCAGCCTGAAGCATCCTCTGTGCTCCAGTCAGCCTGAAGCATCCTCTGTGCTCCAGACAGCCTGAAGCATCCTCTGTGCTCCAGTCAGCCTGAAGCATCCTCTGTGCTCCAGCCTGAAGCATCCTCTGTGCTCCAGACAGCCTGAAGCATCCTCTGTGCTCCAGTCAGCCTGAAGCATCCTCTGTGCTCCAGTCAGTCTGAAGCATCCTCTGTGCTCCAGCCTGAAGCATCCTCTCTGCTCCAGACAGCCTGAAGCATCCTCTGTGCTCCAGCCTGAAGCATCCTCTGTGCTCCAGACAGCCTGAAGCATCCTCTGTGCTCCAGCCTGAAGCATCCTCTGTGCTCCAGACAGTCTGAAGCATCCTCTGTGCTCCAGACAGCCTGAAGCATCCTCTGTGCTCCAGACAGCCTGAAGCATCCTCTGTGCTCCAGCCAGCCTGAAGCATCCTCTGTGCTCCAGACTGAAGCATCCTCTGTGCTCCAGACAGCCTGAAGCATCCTCTGTGCTCCAGACAGCCTGAAGCATCCTCTGTGCTCCAGCCAGTCTGAAGCATCCTCTGTGCTCCAGACAGCCTGAAGCATCCTCTGTGCTCCAGACAGCCTGAAGCATCCTCTGTGCTCCAGACAGTCTGAAGCATCCTCTGTGCTCCAGACAGTCTGAAGCATCCTCTGTGCTCCAGACAGTCTGAAGCATCTTCTGTGCTCCAGACAGCCTGAAGCATCCTCTGTGCTCCAGACAGTCTGAAGCTTCCTCTGTGCTCCAGACAGTCTGAAGCATCCTCTGTGCTCCAGTCTGAAGCATCCTCTGTGCTCCAGACAGCCTGAAGCATCCTCTGTGCTCCAGACAGCCTGAAGCATCCTCTGTGCTCCAGACAGTCTGAAGCATCCTCTGTGCTCCAGACAGCCTGAAGCATCCTCTGTGCTCCAGACTGAAGCATCCTCTGTGCTCCAGACTGAAGCATCCTCTGTGCTCCAGACAGTCTGAAGCATCCTCTGTGCTCCAGACAGCCTGAAGCATCCTCTGTGCTCCAGACAGCCTGAAGCATCCTCTGTGCTTCAGCCTGAAGCATCCTCTGTGCTCCAGACAGCCTGAAGCATCCTCTGTGCTCCAGACAGTCTGAAGCATCCTCTGTGCTCCAGACAGCCTGAAGCATCCTCTGTGCTTCAGACAGCCTGAAGCATCCTCTGTGCTCCAGTCTGAAGCATCCTCTGTGCTCCAGACAGCCTGAAGCATCCTCTGTGCTCCAGACAGCCTGAAGCATCCTCTGTGCTCCAGTCTGAAGCATCCTCTGTGCTCCAGACAGCCTGAAGCATCCTCTGTGCTCCAGACAGCCTGAAGCATCCTCTGTGCTCCAGACAGTCTGAAGCATCCTCTGTGCTCCAGACAGCCTGAAGCATCCTCTGTGCTCCAGACTGAAGCATCCTCTGTGCTCCAGACTGAAGCATCCTCTGTGCTCCAGACAGTCTGAAGCATCCTCTGTGCTCCAGACAGCCTGAAGCATCCTCTGTGCTCCAGACAGCCTGAAGCATCCTCTGTGCTTCAGCCTGAAGCATCCTCTGTGCTCCAGACAGCCTGAAGCATCCTCTGTGCTCCAGACAGTCTGAAGCATCCTCTGTGCTCCAGACAGTCTGAAGCATCCTCTGTGCTCCAGACTGAAGCATCCTCTGTGCTCCAGACAGTCTGAAGCATCCTCTGTGCTCCAGACAGCCTGAAGCATCCTCTGTGCTCCAGTCAGCCTGAAGCATCCTCTGTGCTCCAGACTGAAGCATCCTGTGTGCTCCAGACAGTCTGAAGCATCCTCTGTGCTCCAGACAGCCTGAAGCATCCTCTGTGCTCCAGACTGAAGCATCCTCTGTGCTCCAGACAGCCTGAAGCATCCTCTGTGCTCCAGACTGAAGCATCCTCTGTGCTCCAGACAGTCTGAAGCATCCTCTGTGCTCCAGACAGCCTGAAGCATCCTCTGTGCTCCAGCCTGAAGCATCCTCTGTGCTCCAGACTGAGGCATCCTCTGTGCTCCAGTCAGTCTGAAGCATCCTCTGTGCTCCAGACTGAAGCATCCTCTGTGCTCCAGCCTGAAGCATCCTCTGTGCTCCAGACTGAAGCATCCTCTGTGCTCCAGTCAGCCTGAAGCATCCTCTGTGCTCCAGTCAGTCTGAAGCATCCTCTGTGCTCCAGTCAGCCTGAAGCATCCTCTGTGCTCCAGACTGAAGCATCCTCTGTGCTCCAGCCTGAAGCATCCTCTGTGCTCCAGACTGAAGCATCCTCTGTGCTCCAGTCAGCCTGAAGCATCCTCTGTGCTCCAGACTGAAGCATCCTCTGTGCTCCAGACAGTCTGAAGCATCCTCTGTGCTCCAGTCAGACTGAAGCATCCTCTGTGCTCCAGTCAGCCTGAAGCATCCTCTGTGCTCCAGACAGCCTCAAGCATCCTCTGTGCTCCAGACAGTCTGAAGCATCCTCTGTGCTCCAGACAGCCTGAAGCATCCTCTGTGCTCCAGACAGCCTGAAGCATCCTCTGTGCTCCAGACAGCCTGAAGCCTCCTCTGTGCTCCAGACAGTCTGAAGCATCCTCTGTGCTCCAGCCTGAAGCATCCTCTGTGCTCCAGACAGCCTGAAGCATCCTCTGTGCTCCAGTCAGCCTGAAGCATCCTCTGTGCTCCAGACAGCCTGAAGCATCCTCTGTGCTCCAGACTGAAGCATCCTCTGTGCTCCAGACAGCCTGAAGGATCCTCTTTGCTCCAGACAGCCTGAAGCATCCTCTGTGCTCCAGACAGCCTGAAGGATCCTCTGTGCTCCAGACAGTCTGAAGCATCCTCTGTGCTCCAGTCAGCCTGAAGCATCCTCTGTGCTCCAGCCTGAAGCATCCTCTGTGCTCCAGTCCTCTCAGTGAACACAGAGCTACAGATCAGATGCACGCTGAAGGCTCTTTGAGCAGCTCTCACTGATCCTGCTGTGATGTTCCATGTTGTTGTTTGTTTCTCATGTGTTGATGTGTGTCTGTTGATGTTCCACATGGAGCTGCTGTGATGGGTTACAGGCGGCGTAACAGACGGGGTAACACTGAGACAACGATAAAGATGAATCTGATCAACTGAAGACTGACTCACCTCCTCAGGGATCTGTGAGGGGAAACACAACAGAGACTCACGTTACTGATCACATTCTAACGTGCTAGCTAAGGGGATGCTACATCAGATCTGAGTGGTACCTGGAGACTCACGTTACTGATCACATGCTAACGTGCTAGCTAAGGGGATGCTACATCAGATCTGAGTGGTACCTGGACACTCACGTTACTGATCACATGCTAACGTGCTAGCTAAGGGGATGCTACATCAGATCTGAGTGGTACCTGGAGACTCACGTTACTGATCACATGCTAACGTGCTAGCTAAGGGGATGCTACATCAGATCTGAGCGGTACCTGGTACACAGCGAACCCGATGGTGTGCGTGTCCACTCCGAGGCGGCGGCGCCGGTCCTTCTGCATCAGAGCCACCAGAAGGCTGCAGGCCTTCTCCTCGTCCTCAGGGTCGTCGTCGTCCTCCAGCAGACACACCTTGAACTGAGGGTTGGTCCAGAACGTGTCTGCAGGGGCAGAGCATCATGGGTAATGTAGTTTCTATATGCTGGCTCAGGTAGTTAACATTTTCTACTGCACTTTTATTATATTTTTTGGGAAATTAAACGGTGGGTTACTTTTATTCATCTTTAAATTATGTGAAATGCTGACTCAGGTCAGGGTTCAGGACTCATGATGCTGACTCAGGTCAGGGTTCAGGACTCATGATGCTGACTCAGGTCAGGGTTCAGGACTCATAATGCTGACTCAGGGTTCAGGACTCATGATGCTGACTCAGGGTTCAGGACTCATAATGCTGACTCAGGGTTCAGGACTCATAATGCTGACTCAGGTCAGGGTTCAGGACTCATAATGCTGACTCAGGGTTCAGGACTCATAATGCTGACTCAGGTCAGGGTTCAGGACTCATAATGCTGACTCAGGGTTCAGGACTCATCATGCTGACTCAGGGTTCAGGACTCATCATGCTGACTCAGGGTTCAGGACTCATAATGCTGACTCAGGTCAGGGTTCAGGACTCATAATAATGACTCAGGGTTCAGGACTCATAATGCTGACTCAGGGTTCAGGACTCATAATGCTGACTCAGGGTTCAGGACTCATAATGCTGACTCAGGGTTCAGGACTCATAATGCTGACTCAGGGTTCAGGACTCATAATGCTGACTCATGTCAGGGTTCAGGACTCATAATGCTGACTCAGGGTTCAGGACTCATAATGCTGACTCAGGGTTCAGGACTCATAATGCTGACTCAGGGTTCAGGACTCATAATGCTGACTCAGGGTTCAGGACTCATAATGCTGACTCAGGGTTCAGGACTCATAATGCTGACTCAGGGTTCATGACTCATAGTGCTGACTCAGGGTTCAGGACTCATAATGCTGACTCAGGGTTCAGGACTCATAATGCTGACTCAGTGTTCAGGACTCATAATGCTGACTCAGGGTTCAGGACTCATAATGCTGACTCAGGGTTCAGGACTCATAATGCTGACTCAGGGTTCAGGACTCATAATGCTGACTCAGGTCAGGGTTCAGGACTCATAATGCTGACTCAGGGTTCAGGACTCATAATGCTGACTCAGGGTTCAGGACTCATAATGCTGACTCAGGGTTCAGGACTCATAATGCTGACTCAGGTCAGGGTTCAGGACTCATAATGCTGACTCAGGTCAGGGTTCAGGACTCATAATGCTGACTCATGTCAGGTTTAGGACTCATGATAAAGGCTCCTCACTGGGATGGTTCCTGCACCCCCCCGCGGTGCTGCCCCTCCTCCAGCCCCCCTTGAACAGAGAGCAGCTCCAGCTGCTAGAAGCTTCCGAGCTGAGAGCGTCTGGCGTCAGGTTACATATCTCCAGACGGGAAAACTGACGCAGGAACTCCTGGAAGGACATCCTGAACCACAGACAGAGAGAAAAGGTTATAGTGAGGGTTTAGACTGACCTGGGACCAGCTCCTAGTTCTGCTGCTATAGACTGAAGACTCTCCTCTTATAGTGAGGGTTCAGACCCTATGGTTCAGACTGACCTGGGACCAGCTCCTAGTTCTGCTGCTATAGACTGAAGACTCTCCTCTTATAGTGAGGGTTCAGACTGACCTGGGACCAGCTCCTAGTTCTGCTGCTAAAGAGTGGCGAAGTTCCTCCCCTTCCGGTGGACCTCCATGGGACCTTATATCGGAAAAATAATGTATTGAAGTCAATGGGGAGAGAAAGATTATCTTTCGGTCCCGTTTGAATTGTGCCACGAATTACACACATGATGTTTGTCAATTTAAAAGATAATTTTGTAAGTCAAAAAAAAAAAAATGTCGTAAAACTGTGAAGTTACACATTTCTTTGTGTGAAGCGCTCAATGAACTACAACTCTGGTCTTGCACACGTCACCAACACCAAGATGGCCGTCACGTTGGTATATTTCACCTCTTTCTTTCAGAATGAGGCGAAAAGTATTAAAAGAGGTGAAAATCACTCCAAGTCTGGGCATGTTGAGAGCTGTGGATACGAAAAAGGGGAGTTAGTCGGTTCCGTAAGAGCCAGCATGCGGGACCGGCTTTACAAGGTTTCGGTGAGTAACACGAGTGTAATGTGTAACGTTAATGTCAGCTAGCTAACTTTAGCTAACAAGGTACACTCTCGTGTTTTGTTTTAGTTGAGAACGAGCAAGAGGTACTGTTACTGGTATGATAACAACCTGGTACAAAGCACACAGGCATCTTGTTAAAGTAAGTAAATGTATTTTTAGCTATCTGGAGGGAATACATCAGTTATGACAGCACTTACGCGACTCTGGGATTTGTAGTCTTTCTAGTTGCGTATTTTTCATAGTCTTATATTTCAACAGTTTTAAGACAAACTTTTAATTTTTTGACATGGAAATGATTTTTTAAGATTGACAAACAACATATGTGTAATTCATGGCACAATTCAAACGGGATCAAAAGATACGTTTTCTCTCTCCATTGACTTCAATGTATTATTTTTTCGGAATAAGGTCCCATGATGCGGAAGTAAGTGGGCGTGACTTCGCCACTCTACAGTATAGACTGAAGACTCTCCTCTTACAGTGAGGGCTGGTTCAGACTGACCTGGGACCAGCTCCCAGTTCTGCTGCTTTAGACTGAAGACTCTCCTATTATAGTGAGTTCTGGTTCAGACTGACCTGGGACCAGCTCCCAGTTCTGCTGCTTTAGACTGAAGACTCTCCTATTATAGTGAGTTCTGGTTCAGGCTGACCTGGGATCAGCTCTACCTACCAGAACTCTCCGTCCTCCATCTGACAGAGCAGCTCATCTTTCTCTGCAGAATCAACGCTGCTCCACTCAGAGGAGCTGAAACACACACACACACACACACACACACACACACACACACACACACACACACACACACACACACACACACACACACGCACACGCACACGCACACGCACACGCACACGCACACGCACACACACACACGCACACACACACACGCACACACATTGTGAAACATTTTGAACACTCTTAAAACAACAAAATACAGATTAAAACTCACTTTATGCGTAAATGCGCCGCACCTATGCACTCTACAGTTTCAGTTTTAGCTCCGGCGCTAAAAGTTCTCCAGCGTGCTCCACAAGCACCCCCTCTTTGAACAGCTGTTTGGACCTCCTTTTGAGAGCAACAAGAAAACACGGGTCAACAGCGTCGCGGATGAGCTACGGGATTACTGCCAGCAGACACCCCATATCCCCACAATGGATCCCCCCGTTTAGCCAATTTTTCCAGGAGCTAGCTGGCTACACCAGCACCACAAGTGAACGGATGTTTTCCCTGGCAGGCAACAATGGCACCCGACAGCGGTCAAGCCTCCTTCCCTCACATGTTGATGCTTTGGTCTTCCTTAACGCAAACCGAAAAACCTGGAAGGGTGGACGTCGTTATCGAGGAGGACAGTGACAGCGAGTAAAGTGTTGCGCAATGCGCACTGGATTTACGTTGCATTTATGTTCTTAACCTGTTAAGCCCGAGAGACCCCGGCAACGGGGGCCTCCTGCAACATCTTGCAGGAAACAGCGTCTGAGGGCATGTTCATTTAATAAACTATGAATGTCCATGTAACGGGTAGAAACTCATCTAACTGATCATTTTAATTTTCTTTAAAAAAAAAAAACCCACAATGCTAACGCTGAGCCTCTGAATTAGCAACGAGCGAAAAATGCTAACAGATGACTGCACAGAAATTCACTCACAAAACCTTATTATTTATCTTTGCTGCACATCCAACACATCGTTTCACGTCGTGAGGGGACACAGAATTTAGGGGTACCCTCATTATCATTCAATGATAAGAACTCTCGGAGATAATAACAAGAACACACATCAAAACATGTGGAGCTAGTTAGCTAGAAACGCTAACATGGCTCACCTGTGTCGTAGTCTGGTCAAAAGTGGTCTTCAATGGCATTAAAACGATAAAAACACTGCTGAAGTTAATCCATAGGTTAATCCAATGTGTCTGTGTCCCCTTGAAATGATTTCTGATAATCCATAAGCAATAAACCTGCTTTTCCGTTTCCAGATGTCAGAGCGAGAGATAGCTTCACTCTGGTTCAAAACTGCGTGCGCAAAGCCCCCACCTTTTTGTTTTACCATGTGTGTGTCTGGGGAAATCTCCCTTCGATTCTATTGGCTCTAACGGTCAGAAAGAGATGTCAAACACCAAAATCGACCAATGGGTTCCAGAGAACCGGTAAATTCCCCATTTCCACCCAAATCACCTCAGAGGTGGAGTTTTGCTAGATCTGTCTAAAAAGGTAAAATGTCACTTGTTTTGCATCAATCTTGATACAGGGTACTTATTATATGTTGTACTTTGGATTCCTAAAGCTTTTAGTCTACTAACCCATCATCCAAGGTTAGCTTTCACTCTAAGTAAAAACATATTTTTGGACGGACACTATAATTTACAGTTTTTTACTATGTTCAATCTGAATTTTCTTTAAAATAAAAACATCTATATTGATACTGGCTTTTCAACATCCAACTCACAGGTTTATCATTACTTTGAGAAAAAAGATTATTAATGTAACCCTTTTAGGGAAGATATGGTCATTTGTTCTGGGAATGTCATTTTGGAGCCTGAGACCTGAAAAACAGGCTCGGGGCTTAACAGGTTTTTAACAGAGTTTTTGCAGTAGATTTGGTGAGTCCAGTTACTGTTTCTAATTTAATCAGCCATGTAACCCAAATGAAAATGCTTCTTTCTTACAGTGTTTAACGTAACTGTATGCATTGCAATACAAAATATAGTTTTACACCTCTCTTTGTATGTCTTTATTATGACGTAACAACTATACTCGACTAGTCGACTACTATTTTGAAAAACTTGTCGACGAGTAAATATTGGTAGTTGTGAAACCCCTAACACACACACACACACACACACACACACACACACACACACACACACACACACACACACACACACACACACACACACACACACACACCTGTCACTCCAGGCTCCGGTCCACTCCACCTGTCCCCAGGGGTTCCTGATCCGGATCAGAATCTCCTGACGACCTCGGTACTCCACCTGACAGGAAACAGAGGGTGTGCGAGTGTGTGTGTGTGTGTGTGTATGTGTGTGTGTGTGTGTGTGTGTGTGTGTGTGTGTGTGTGTGTGTGTGTGTGTGTGTTCGTGCGTGTGTGTGTGTGTGTGTGTGTGTGTGACTCACCTGTCTGAGGGACGTCACAGAGTAGGCGTGACCTTTCACCAGCTTCCTGAAGGTCACAGCTTCCATGTCCACAGCACTGCTGATCTGAGGGAGTTATATTAGAGTAACATTAGCGTTCTGTTAACGTAACATTCTGTTAGCGTAACATTAGCGTTCTGTTAACGTAACATTCTGTTAGCGTGACATTAGCATTCTGTTAGAGTAACATTAGCGTTCTGTTAGCGTAACATTCTATTATCGTAACATTAGCATTCTGTTAGAGTAACATTAGCGTTCTGTTAACGTAACATTCTGTTAGCGTAACATTAGCGTTCTGTTTGCGTAACATTCTGTTAGAGTAACATTAGCGTTCTGTTAACGTAACATTCTGTTAGCATAACATTAGCGTTCTGTTAGAGTAACATTAGCGGTCTGTTAGCGTTCTGTTAGCGTAACATTAGCGTTCTGTTAGCGTAACATAAGCGTTCTGGTAGCATAGCATTCTGTTAGCGTAACATTAGCGTTCTGTTAGCTTAACATTAGCATTCTGTTAGCGTAACATTAGCGTTCTGTTAGCTTAACATTAGCATTCTGTTATCATAACATTAGCGTTCTGTTAGCGTAGCATTCTGTTAGCGTAGCGTTCTGTTAGCGTAACATTAGCGTTCTGTTAGCGTAGCATTAGCGTTCTGTTAGCATAACATTAGTTTTCTGTTAGCGTAGCATTAGCGTTCTGTTAGCATAACATTAGCGTTCTGTTAGCTGCTGATCCAAAGAGCCTCACACGGGGCGCCACACTTCTTCAGGTCCTCATTAACACACACTCTAAACAGGAAGTATAAATATATAAATCAATATGTCTCTGTAGACCAGTGTTTCTCAAAGTGGGGGGCGCAGAGGCATGACGGGGAGCGAGAGGCCAGGTGGAAAAATGGTTTGAAAATGATTGATTTGAAAATAATATGATACAGTGCTATTACGTCTGGGTCTCTGTGTTTCATTAAAGCTCGGCTCTGTGTGTGGAACGAGCCATGTTGTGTGCGTACGCGAGCGAGAGAGAGAAGAGAGAGAGAGTGCAACGTGTTGGGGGGTCCCGACTTTTTATTTTCTCCAAAGGGGGGGGCTGAAAAGTTTGAGAACCACTGCTGCAGACTGACGTCGATGGAGCAGCCGAGCAGCGAGCCTCGGCTCAGCGCCCGGCCGATGATCCTCTGAAGTCCCTGAGGAGCTTTCTTCAGATCGAAGCTCTCACACACTCCGCCGGTGAAATCCTCAAAACCCTCAGAAGTGCTGCCGCCGGAGAGAGCCTCGTAGGACCCACACAGCCTGAGAACACACAGGAAACACACAGGATATAGAGAGGAAACACACAGGAAACACACAGGATATAGAGAGGAAACACACAGGAAACACACAGGAAACACACAGGATATAGAGAGGAAACACACAGGAAACACACAGGATATAGAGAGGAAACACACAGGAAACACACAGGATATAGAGAGGAAACACACAGGAAACACACAGGATATAGAGAGGAAACACACAGGAAACACACAGGATATAGAGAGGAAACACACAGGAAACACACAGGATATAGAGAGGAAACACACAGGAAACACACAGGATATAGAGAGGAAACACACAGGATATAGAGAGGAAACACACAGGATATAGAGAGGAAACACACAGGAAACACACAGGATATAGAGAGGAAACACACAGGATATAGAGAGGAAACACACAGGAAACACACAGGATATAGAGAGGAAACACACAGGAAACACACAGGATATAGAGAGGAAACACACAGGAAACACACAGGATATAGAGAGGAAACACACAGGATATAGAGAGGAAACACACAGGAAACACACAGGATATAGAGAGGAAACACACAGGAAACACACAGGATATAGAGAGGAAACACACAGGATATAGAGAGGAAACACACAGGAAACACACAGGATATAGAGAGGAAACACACAGGATATAGAGAGGAAACACACAGGAAACACACAGGATATAGAGAGGAAACACACAGGAAACACACAGGATATAGAGAGGAAACACACAGGAAACACACAGGATATAGAGAGGAAACACACAGGATAGAGAGAGGAAACACACAGGATAGAGAGAGGAAACACACAGGATAGAGAGAGGAAACACACAGGATATAGAGAGGAAACACACAGGAAACACACAGGATAGAGAGAGGAAACACACAGGATAGAGAGAGGAAACACACAGGATAGAGAGAGGAAACACACAGGAAACACACAGGATATAGAGAGGAAACACACAGGATAGAGAGGAAACACACAGGATATAGAGAGGAAACACACAGGATATAGAGAGGAAACACACAGGATATAGAGAGGAAACACACAGGATATAGAGAGGAAACACACAGGATATAGAGAGGAAACACACAGGATATAGAGAGGAAACACACAGGAAACACACAGGATATAGAGAGGAAACACACAGGAAACACACAGGATATAGAGAGGAAACACACAGGATAGAGAGAGGAAACACACAGGATATAGAGAGGAAACACACAGGATAGAGAGAGGAAACACACAGGATAGAGAGAGGAAACACACAGGAAACACACAGGATATAGAGAGGAAACACACAGGATAGAGAGGAAACACACAGGATATAGAGAGGAAACACACAGGATATAGAGAGGAAACACACAGGATATAGAGAGGAAACACACAGGATATAGAGAGGAAACACACAGGATATAGAGAGGAAACACACAGGAAACACACAGGATATAGAGAGGAAACACACAGGAAACACACAGGATATAGAGAGGAAACACACAGGATATAGAGAGGAAACACACAGGATATAGAGAGGAAACACACAGGATATAGAGAGGAAACACACAGGATGGATATAGAGAGGAAACACACAGGATAGAGAGAGGAAACACACAGGATATAGAGAGGAAACACACAGGATATAGAGAGGAAACACACAGGATGGATATAGAGAGGAAACACACAGGATATAGAGAGGAAACACACAGGATATAGAGAGGAAACACACAGGATGGATATAGAGAGGAAACACACAGGATAGAGAGAGGAAACACACAGGATATAGAGAGGAAACACACAGGATATAGAGAGGAAACACACAGGATGGATATAGAGAGGAAACACACAGGATATAGAGAGGAAACACACAGGATATAGAGAGGAAACACACAGGATATAGAGAGGAAACACACAGGATATAGAGAGGAAACACACAGGATGGATATAGAGAGGAAACACACAGGATATAGAGAGGAAACACACAGGATAGAGAGAGGAAACACACAGGATATAGAGAGGAAACACACAGGATATAGAGAGGAAACACACAGGATATAGAGAGGAAACACACAGGATATAGAGAGGAAACACACAGGATATAGAGAGGAAACACACAGGATATAGAGAGGAAACACACAGGATATAGAGAGGAAACACACAGGATATAGAGAGGAAACACACAGGATATAGAGAGGAAACACACAGGAAACACACAGGATATAGAGAGGAAACACACAGGATATAGAGAGGAAACACACAGGATATAGAGAGGAAACACACAGGATATAGAGAGGAAACACACAGGATATAGAGAGGAAACACACAGGATAGAGAGGAAACACACAGGATATAGAGAGGAAACACACAGGATATAGAGAGGAAACACACAGGATATAGAGAGGAAACACACAGGATAGAGAGGAAACACACAGGATATAGAGAGGAAACACACAGGATATAGAGAGGAAACACACAGGATATAGAGAGGAAACACACAGGATAGAGAGGAAACACACAGGATATAGAGAGGAAACACACAGGATAGAGAGGAAACACACAGGATATAGAGAGGAAACACACAGGATATAGAGAGGAAACACACAGGATATAGAGAGGAAACACACAGGATATAGAGAGGAAACACACAGGATATAGAGAGGAAACACACAGGATATAGAGAGGAAACACACAGGATAGAGAGGAAACACACAGGATATAGAGAGGAAACACACAGGATATAGAGAGGAAACACACAGGATATAGAGAGGAAACACACAGGATAGAGAGGAAACACACAGGATATAGAGAGGAAACACACAGGATATAGAGAGGAAACACACAGGATATAGAGAGGAAACACACAGGATATAGAGAGGAAACACACAGGATATAGAGAGGAAACACACAGGATATAGAGAGGAAACACACAGGAAACACACAGGATATAGAGAGGAAACACACAGGATAGAGAGAGGAAACACACAGGATATAGAGAGGAAACACACAGGATATAGAGAGGAAACACACAGGAAACACACAGGATATAGAGAGGAAACACACAGGATATAGAGAGGAAACACACAGGATATAGAGAGGAAACACACAGGATATAGAGAGGAAACACACAGGATATAGAGAGGAAACACACAGGATAGAGAGAGGAAACACACAGGATAGAGAGAGGAAACACACAGGATATAGAGAGGAAACACACAGGATATAGAGAGGAAACACACAGGATATAGAGAGGAAACACACAGGATATAGAGAGGAAACACACAGGATATAGAGAGGAAACACACAGGATATAGAGAGGAAACACACAGGAAACACACAGGATATAGAGAGGAAACACACAGGAAACACACAGGATATAGAGAGGAAACACACAGGATATAGAGAGGAAACACACAGGATATAGAGAGGAAACACACAGGAAACACACAGGATATAGAGAGGAAACACACAGGAAATAGAGAGGAAACACACAGGATATAGAGAGGAAACACACAGGATATAGTGTAC
>NC_136912.1:286106-301106 GCF_949606895.1 Notothenia rossii | reverse complement strand
TCTGTAGGTTCTAATGGTTCTGTATGCTCTGTAGGTTATAATGGTTCTGTATGCTCTGTAGGTTCTAATGGTTCTGTAGGCTCTGTAGGTTATAATGGTTCTGTATGCTCTGTAGGTTCTAATGGTTCTGTATGCTCTGTAGGTTATAATGGTTCTGTATGCTCTGTAGGTTCTAATGGTTCTGTATGCTCTGTAGGTTCTAATGGTTCTGTAGGCTCTGTAGGTTCTAATGGTTCTGGTTCTGTATGCTCTGTAGGTTCTAATGGTTCTGTATGCTCTGTAGGTCCTAATGGTTATGTAAGTTTTGTGGGATCTGGTGGTTCTGTGTGTTCTGCAGGTTCTGTATGTTCGTATGTTCTGATGGCTCTGCAGGTTCTGGTTCTCACCGGCGGTCTCATCCACTCCACGCCTCTGGTCTTGGTGCTGTAGGGGGCGAGCTCCTTGAAGCCCAGTGCGGGGGGTTCTGCGGGGAACATGGGGTCCTGGAACAGCACCCCGCTGTGCAGACAGTCCTCCTGCAGAACCCTGAAGTCCTGGTTCTGGTACCGCAGCGCCTCCTGAACCGAGCCCAGCCCGGCAGCCCGGAGCCGGGAGCGCTGGAGGCGGGACGTCGAGCCGCCAATCATCCTGACAGCCAATCCTGTCACACATCATACACACACTCTGACATCTGCAGGTCTCCCTTGAAAAAGAGATCGATGGTCTCAATGGGAACAATCTGGATAAATAAAGGTTTCACATCACATCACACGTTAGACGCTTTTATCCAAAGAGACTCCCATACTCAGTACTGTGGACTATCCCCACAGGAGCACTTTGGGGTGAGGTGTCTCAGGGACACAACGACATGCTGACTGCAGTGGGGTTTGAACCTGAGCTCCCTGATCCCAACACCAACGCTCTACCCACTGTACTGCGTATACTTTATACTCTACTATATATACTTTATACTGTACACTGTACTTTATACTCTACTAGATATACTTTATACTCTACTATATATACTTTATACTGTATAAAGTACACATCTCAGGTACTTTTCATGGTACTCTTACTCATACTGCGCTGTGGAGCTTTCCCTGGTGAGGAGCTGAGCTCTGATCATCTGAGCAGTAGTTAGGAACCTTAATGGAACTCAGTAAGAACATCTGAAATACCACAAACACAGATATGACAGAGTTCAATAATAATAACCACTACAACAGCTGATCTCTGAGGTCTTCTCTGATTGGTTAATAGCCAGGGTGACGTCACAGTTTGCTGAATCAGCATGAAATCTGTGCAAAAAGCTGCTTATTAAGTCTCAGTAAACACACACTCACCTGGGGGGTCTCTGACGCTCTGATGGGGGTCTGATGGAGGTCTGAGGCTCTGATGGGGGTCTGATGCAGGTCTGAGGCTCTGATGGGGGTCTGATGCAGGTCTGAGGCTCTGATGGGGGTCTGATGGAGGTCTGAGGCTCTGATGGAGGTCTGATGGAGGTCTGAGGCTCTGATGGGGGTCTGATGCAGGTCTGAGGCTCTGATGGGGGTCTGATGCAGGTCTGAGGCTCCGATGGGGGTCTGATGCAGGTCTGAGGCTCTGATGGGGGTCTGATGGAGGTCTGAGGCTCTGATGGGGGTCTGATGCAGGTCTGAGGCTCTGATGGGGGTCTGATGCAGGTCTGAGGCTCCGATGGGGGTCTGATGCAGGTCTGAGGCTCTGATGGGGGTCTGATGCAGGTCTGAGGCTCTGATGGGGGTCTGATGCAGGTCTGAGGCTCTGATGGGGGTCTGATGGAGGTCTGAGGCTCTGATGGGGGTCTGATGCAGGTCTGAGGCTCCGATGGGGGTCTGATGCAGGTCTGAGGCTCTGATGGAGGTCTGAGGCTCTGATGGAGGCTGTGATCTGGAGACTGAATACAAACAAGCTGCATATAAACTGGAGTGTATCCGCCCTCATGGAGGGGGGGGGGGGGGGGGCACACCCTCAGCACAGTTAAAGAGACACACACAGTTATTCATACATTATTACTGTAAACTGGATTCTGCATTTCAATAGTTTACCTTTCCTTTCACTTGCACCTCCTTGTCCCTTGCATTATTATTATTATTATCACTTCTTTATTGTATATCTTATTTATATCTCCACTGCTGGGGGAGCCAGAGACCGACAGTAAACACACGTCATCTGTTTCCTGTGAAACAGCCCCCCGTTTCTGACGTCAGAACAATTTCAAATCTGTATCAGATCCGTTGCAGCCCCGTTTTTAGAGATTTGGGTATGGAGGAGAAGAGAGAGGACACTTGGTGAGTTCCCCGGCGGGGACACATATTCATGTATGAAAGACGTACAAAGGTGTCAGGATAGGTCCCCTTTAAAATAACTTCTTATAAATGAAGGAATTTAGCTTCAGTCCTCATTGTGTTGTCAACAGAAGACATGTGTGTGGAAACGTCAGAGTTTTCACACTCTACCTGCACACACACACTCAGACACACACTCCCTACCTGAGGACACACACTCTACCTGAGGACGCACACTCTCTACCTGAGGACGCACACTCTCTACCTGAGGACACACACTCTACCTGAGGACGCACACTCTCTACCTGAGGACACACACTCTCTACCTGAGGACACACACTCTACCTGAGGACACACACTCTCTACCTGAGGACACACACTCTCTACCTGAGGACACACACTCTCTACCTGAGGACACACTCTCTACCTGAGGACACACACTCTCTACCTGAGGACACACACTCTCTACCTGAGGACACACACTCTACCTGAGGACGCACACTCTCTACCTGAGGACACACACTCTCTACCTGAGGACACACACTCTACCTGAGGACACACACTCTCTACCTGAGGACACACACTCTCTACCTGAGGACACACACTCTACCTGAGGACACACACTCCCTACCTGAGGACACACACTCTCTACCTGCACACACACACTCAGACACACACTCTCTACCTGAGGACACACTCTCTACCTGAGGACACACACTCTCTACCTGAGGACGCACACTCTACCTGAGGACACACACTCCCTACCTGAGGACACACACTCTCTACCTGCACACACACACTCAGACACACACTCTCTACCTGAGGACACACTCTCTACCTGAGGACACACACTCTACCTGAGGACACACTCTCTACCTGAGGAAACACACTTTTTCATTTTTTTCTTTTCAGTCTTTATTTTGAACAGATTAAAAAAGACCAAATGTGAAAAACAGAATAGCGTATTGTTAGAATACAGCATTTATCCACATTCATGGTAATATTTGTATATTCAACAAAAAAAAGTCAGAAAGGGAGCAGGAGGAAGCAAATGCTCCTTTAAATCATTCTGCAAGTTATTCCTCCTCACAGTTACATTTATATAAAATCATTTCTCATCTTCATCCCCTCTCTCCGTTCTCATCTTTTTCTAAAAAAGTGTTTCTGTTCATCCTCTAAAGTGAATGGCTTGAGCTTTGTTTGAACTCCTGCTCCAACCCATTCCCTCAAATCACCCCACAGATTGTTGTGCTCTTACTTCTCAGAGTTCTTCTGACCTCTCAAATGATACCCCCCCCCTCTCTGCCTACGAACAGTGTTCTTAGTTTCCTAGGAAGTAGATCATGTCTTGCTCTCTACATGAGCAGATCAGTGAACTTAATTTGTGTGACTTCAAAAATAATACATGAGTGTGTTCAAGATGTCCAACATTATTGATTACTCTTATAGCCCTTTTTTGTAATGTGCAATGTCATAACGGCTGCAGGTTGGTTTTGTACGTGTTTCCCCAAATCTCCACACAGCAAATCAGATATATATCAGTGTGTTGTAAAGAGTATACGATGAGGTCCAGGACGCGTCTGGCTTTTCCCAATATTGCGATAGTCTTAGCCAGTTTAGCTTTTACATGAGTGATATGAGGTTTCCAGCTGATGTTGTGCTCTCAAACCAAGGAACTTCATTTCACATACTCTTTCTATGTTTATGTTGTCTCGTATTAATTACACTTGTGGATTTGTTTTATGATTTCCAAATAAGATCATCTTTGTTTTACTTATATTTAATGATAATTTGTTTGTGTCAAACCAATGTTTTACTTGAATCATTTCTGCTGTTATCACTTCCATTAGCTCTTTCAAATGTTCACCGGAACAAAAACTATTAGTGCAAATAAAATACATTTCAATATATTTGATACTCTGCAAATGTTGTTGATGTATATGATGAACAGCTGTGGACCCAACACGGACCCCTGAGGTACTCCACACGTTATGTTCATGTCTTCTGATTTATGTTCACCTATTTCAACAAATTGTTGTCTGTTGCTTAAATAATCTCTCAGCCAGTTTAATCCCCTCTGATGCCACACCGTTCCAGTTTGATCAGTAACATGTTGTGATCCATGATGTCAAATGCTTTTTGTAAGTATATAAATATTCCCACTGCTTGTTTGTTATTGTCCATGCAGTTTGCTATCTCCTCACTTAATCCCATCAGTGCCGTAGACGTTGATCTATCTTTCCTGAATCCATATCGACTGTCGTCCAACAGCTGATGTGTTTCCATGAAACTGTCAAGTGTTTTTGTAAAAAGCTTTTCAAGGATCTTGGAAAACTGAGAGAGCAAAGAAACATGTGATGTGTGTCACGGTGTTTATCCCAGTTTGATATCATGGTATAACTTTAGCTATTTTCATTTTATTTGGGAATGTACCAGATTGAAAAGACAAGTTAAAGAGATGACTCAATGGTTCTGCAATGTCTTCAATAATCTTTTTGACTCTAATCAAAGCAATATGATTCCAATCGGTCGAGGATTTGCTTTTTCTCACAGTATCGATGATTTCTTTTTCTTGGACTGGTGTGAGGAACAAAGAGCTCATGTTTTCACTCCAGAGGTCCGGATCTTCCCCTTTAGTTGTTTCTACGCTTTTCATTTTTTCTGCCAGATCTGGCCCCACATTCACAAAGAATTCATTAAAACCATGAACCACATCTTCTCTGTTATTAAGAACATTATTTTTGTCAACCTGAGCTTTTTGCTCCATTTCTAAAGACACTATTTAATACTTTCCATAAACCTTTCATATCACTCTGATTATTCTCTAATATTTGATTATAGTATTCTTTTTTACATATCCTCAGAATATGGGTTCATTTATTCTTATATCTTTTATATTTATTTCCTGCTTCTGAAGTTCTATATTTGATGAATTGTCTATATAGTGTATTCAGTGATCCATGCACGGTGACTTTGTGTCTCTCTGCATTGTTCCACAGGACACTTTCTGTCATAAAGGGATTTAAAGATGTTTAGACATTCATCACAGGCCTTGTCCATATCGTCTCTCTCATGTGCTACCCTCCAATGCTGCTTTAGTAAGTCATTCTTAAATGAAATTATGTTTTCTTCAGTTCTCAATCTTTTGTATTTGAAATGGCTGGAGACTCTTAGAGCTGCAGTGATAGACAATAAGAACAGGAGGACACACACTCTACCCGAGGACACACACTCTACCTGAGGACACACACTCTACCTGAGGATACACACTCTACCTGAGGACACACACTCTCTACCTGAGGATACACACTCTACCTGAGGACACACACTCTACCTGAGGACACACACTCTACCTGAGGACACAGACTCTACCTGAGGACACACACTCTACCTGAGGACACACACTCTACCTGAGGACACACACTCAGACACACACTCACTACATGAGGACACACACTCTACTTGAGGACACACATTCAGACACACACTCACTACCTGAGGACACACACTCTACTTGAGGACACACACTCAGACACACACTCAGACACACACTCAGACACACACTCACTACATGAGGACACACACTCTACTTGAGGACACACACTCAGACACACACTCACTACCTGAGGACACACACTCTACCTGAGGACACACTCACTACATGAGGACACACACTCTACTTGAGGACACACACTCAGACACACACTCTGCCTGAGGACACACACTCTACCTGAGGACACACTCACTACATGAGGACACACACTCTACTTGAGGACACACTCAGACACACACTCTCTACCTGAGGACACACACTCTACCTGAGGACACACTCACTACATGAGGACACACACTCTACTTGAGGACACACACTCAGACACACACTCTGCCTGAGGACACACACTCAGAACATATGTGGTTTCTAGTTAAACCAGTTCAGATGTGGTCTCCAGTTCAGATGTGGTCTCCAGTTCAGGTGTGGTCTCCAGTTCAGATGTGGTCTCAAGTTCAGGTGTGGTCTCCAGTTCAGATGTGGTCTCCAGTTCAGATGTGGTCTCCAGTTCAGGTGTGGTCTCCAGTTCAGGTGTGGTCTCCAGTTCAGATGTGGTCTCCAGTTCAGATGTGGTCTCCAGTTCAGATGTGGTCTCCAGTTCAGATGTGGTCTCAAGTTCAGGTGTGGTCTCCAGTTCAGGTGTGGTCTCCAGTTCAGATGTGGTCTCCAGTTCAGATGTGGTCTCCAGTTCAGATGTGGTCTCCAGTTCAGGTGTGGTCTCCAGTTCAGATGTGGTCTCCAGTTCAGATGTGGTCTCCAGTTCAGATGTGGTCTCCAGTTCAGATGTGGTCTAGTTAGACCAGCGCTCTGAGGAGGAAGGACAGCCCGGCCCCCAGAGCCAGCCCCAGCGAGAGGAAGAAGGCCATGATGGCTCCGGCAGTCTCTGCTTCGTGAGGGAGAACTTTCCTGAAACAACAACAACATCAACATCAACAACATCAACAGGGATCAATGAGTCATCAGGGTGGATTGTAGTGCATAGTGTTCAGTGTGGACTGTTGTTTATATTGTTGTTGATATTGTTGTTTATTATTTTTATATTGTTGTTTATTATTTTTATCAGAATCAGAATACCTTTATTAGTCCCACAGAGAAAGAGCCACAGACAGCTCAATGTTACATGTTACTCTTTAAAGAGATGTGGGCCGGTACAGAGACCCAGTGGAGAACTCTTTAAAGAGATGTGGGCCGGTACAGAGACCCAGTGGAGAACTCTTTAAAGAGATGTGATTTCCCATCGGGACAAAAGTAGATGGGATTTTTGTGTGTTTTGTGTTCTTTGTGTTCTTTGTGTTGTTTGTGTTCTTTGTGTTGGTGTGTGTTGTTTTGTGTACTTTGGACCGAAGCACATGCAGAGGCTGGCCAGGTATCCGTTGCTGAAGGCGAAGAGGACCATAAAGAAGATGAACCAGCCGTCATGGAGGAAGAACACGGGCAGGTTCAGGCGGGGCTGAACGTTACACAACATGAAGAGAGGCGGGAAAACCACGCGGCAAACAATGGAAACAGGAAGTATTTTGCTGTCGCTCCGCGGCTGAAACACAGACATTCATCAAGTTACTAACATAGCAGGGTCATCTCCACATATGAACAGCACTTTGTGATGACTACAGCACGGTCACATGACTTCACGTCACCACCGCTAAGCTAAAGGAGGCTAATGTTGGGCTATAAAGGAACTACAGCACGGTCACATGACTTCACGTCACCACCGCTAAGCTAAAGGAGGCTAATGTTGGGCTATAAAGGAACTACAGCACGGTCACATGACTTCACGTCACCACCGCTAAGCTAAAGGAGGCTAATGTTGGGCTATAAAGGAACTACAGCACGGTCACATGACTTCACGTCACCACCGCTAAGCTAAAGGTGGCTAATGTTGGGCTATAAAGGAACTACAGCACGGTCACATGACTTCACGTCACCACCGCTAAGCTAAAGGAGGCTAATGTTGGGCTATAAAGGAACTACAGCACGGTCACATGACTTCACGTCACCACTGCTAAGCTAAAGGAGGCTAATGTTGGGCTATAAAGGAACTACAGCACGGTCACATGACTTCACGTCACCACCGCTAAGCTAAAGGAGGCTAATGTTGGGCTATAAAGGAACTACAGCACGGTCACATGACTTCACGTCACCACCGCTAAGCTAAAGGTGGCTAACGTTGGGCTATAAAGGAACTACAGCACGATCACATGACTTCGCTTTAACCACAGACCTTATTTATGGATAACAACCAAAAACACAGTCAGTAACCATTGACCTCCAGACCAGGGGACAGGAAGTGATGTCAGGGTTCAGGACTCACCCACATGCAGAAGGCGGTCAGGCTGCGTCCGGCCCAGTCGCTCAGGTTGAACAGGAGGAAGCAGCTGGCGGGGATGAAGTATCGCTCTGAGGAAGAAACACCATATTATTCTTGTCTCTTTAAATAACTTGTGACGGACGAATACGACTTCCAGCATCAGAAACCATCCAACGTTAAAGTTCTGTTGATATTACAACATTTAACTGGGACAGTTCATTACATCAGAGTCTAAAAGTGCCTGTTTTAAAGAGGAGGAACCCTGGATGACTCAGAGCCAGCCGACCAATCACAGGCAGCGTGATGAACTCATGAAACACCACAGAAGAAGAGACTGACCCCAGGACCCCCAGGACCCCCTGGCCAGCGTGGACTTGGTGTCGGCCGTGATGGCGGGGAACGTGCTGATGGTGACGGTGAAGGTGAAGCACACGGAGAGAGCCAGCAGCCAGATCTGAGGTCAGAGGTCACCGTTACATCACTATGTTACATCAGACTAAATGTGTTATTTTAGATATTCAAAAAAAAAAAGATTCACACTTTTCTCAGAATTTTTAGAATGAAGTCAAAATTCTGACTTTAACTTCAGATTTCTGAAAAAAAACCTCTGGAATTTTTTTTTAAGATTCTCTCTTTATTTTCAGAAATAAATCAAATCAAAATTCAGATTCCATTTTGAGAATTGTGACTTTATTCTCAGATCGCAGACATCCTGTGGCTCTAAGGCTCTTTGTTTCTGACCTTCTTAAAGATCTTTATTATGGAGACGTCCTGTTGGCCGCTCTGATCAGCTGACTTTCCATCGCTCTCTGACGGGGACAGAAATATTGTTATTATTATTATTAATGTTTCTATTATTAGTATTATACAGAGTAGACAGAGTACCTGGGTTCATCAGCTTCACTGAGTTCTCCGGGTTCTGTTCCCGGTTCTTCTCCTGATAAAACTGGAAGAACTCCTGAAAACATGAAACAGGAAATATTAAATACATATATGAATATATTAAAAGCACTCTGACGATGACACCGTTTATTTATTTGATTGGATAAGTGCGTACCAGTTTGGGCAGCAGGATGTAGGAGAGGATGGACAGAAAGATAAAAACACAGGCTGTGATGAAATATCCAAAGGCTGCATCCTGCAGATCAGACCCACCTGAGAGAGAGGGATCGAACCGGCCCATCAGTAAGAGACAGTCACTGACCCCCTGAGCCACAGATGATGTTTTATTTTGGTGTTTTATTCTGAAATACTTGCGATGGCGCAGATCATGGCGAAGGCGGCGAAGCTCCCTGCCATCCCCTGGCCGCTCATGATGGGCGTGGTGTACGAAGCCGGGAGCAAACCTGCCATCCCAAAGAGACTGCCCTGCAACACTGCTCCGAACGCTGTCAACAAACAAACAAACAAATAAATAAACAAACAACAGACTGCCCTGCAACACCGCTCCGAACGCTGTCAACAAACAAACAAATAAACAACAGACTGCCCTGCAACACCGCTCCGAACGCTGTCAACAAACAAACAAACAAATAAACAACAGACTGCCCTGCAACACCACTCCGAACGCTGTCAACAAACAAACAAACAAATAAACAAACAAACAACAGACTGCCCTGCAACACCGCTCCGAACGCTGTCAACAAACAAACATATAAACAACACACTGCCCTGCAACATCGCTCCGAACGCTGTCAACAAACAAACATATAAACAACAGACTGCCCTGCAACACCGCTCCGAACGCTGTCAAAAAACAAACATATAAACAACAGACTGCCCTGCAACATCGCTCCGAACGCTGTCAAAAAACAAACATATAAACAACAGACTGCCCTGCAACACCGCTCCGAACGCTGTCAACAAACAAACAAACAAATAAACAACAGACTGCCCTGCAACACCGCTCCGAAAGCTATCAACAAACAAACATATAAACAACAGACTGCCCTGCAACACCGCTCCGAACGCTATCAACAAACAAACATATAAACAACAGACTGCCCTGCAACACCGCTCCGAACGCTGTCAACAAACAAACAAACAAATAAACAACAGACTGCCCTGCAACACCGCTCCGAACGCTATCAACAAACAAACATATAAACAACAGACTGCCCTGCAACACCGCTCCGAACGCTGTCAACAAACAAACATATAAACAACAGACTGCCCTGCAACACCGCTCCGAACGCTATCAACAAACAAACATATAAACAACAGACTGCCCTGCAACACCGCTCCGAACGCTATCAACAAACAAACATATAAACAACAGACTGCCCTGCAACACCGCTCCGAACGCTGTCAACAAACAAACATATAAACAACAGACTGCCCTGCAACACCGCTCCGAACGCTGTCAACAAACAAACAAACAAATAAACAACAGACTGCCCTGCAACACCGCTCAGAACGCTGTCAACAAACAAACAAATAAACAACAGACTGCCCTGCAACACCGCTCCGAACGCTGTCAACAAACAAACAAACAAATAAACAACAGGCTGCCCTGCAACACCGCTCCGAACGCCGTCAGCAAACAAACAAAAAAAATAAACAAATAAACAACAGACTGCCCTGCAACACCGCTCCGAACGCTGGTAATAACACGGACAAACACACAAATAAACAAACAAACACACTATCAAATAAACAAACAAACACACTAAGGCATAACTCACAGTTGATGATGACGATCTTCACCATGGTGACGCAGAAGAAGGCGAACGGCTCCAGAGGAACTCTGACGAAGATGGCGGTGGCGATGAAAACGAACATGATGACGAGGAGACTGCCGAGCACCCGGAGGCGCTGAGACACTCTGGGGGGAAACATCAGCAGGAGAGGACTCTTTAAAGTAGAGACACTACATACTGATATACACCTGAACATCAGCAGGAGAGGACTCTTTAAAGTAGAGACACTACACACTGATATACACCTGAACATCAGCAGGAGAGAACTCTTTAAAGTAGAGACACTACATACTGATATACACCTGAACATCAGCAGGAGAGCACTCTTTAAAGTAGAGACACTACATACTGATATACACCTGAACATCAGCAGGAGAGGACTCTTTAAAGTAGAGACACTACATACTGATATACACCTGAACATCAGCAGGAGAGGACTCTTTAAAGTTGAGACACTACATACTGATATACACCTGAACATCAGCAGGAGAGAACTCTTTAAAGTAGAGACACTACATACTGATATACACCTGAACATCAGCAGGAGAGGACTCTTTAAAGTAGAGCCACTACATACTGATATACACCTGCACATCAGCAGGAGAGGACTCTTTAAAGTAGAGACACTACATACTGATATACACCTGAACATCAGCAGGAGAGGACTCTTTAAAGTAGAGACACTACATACTGATATACACCTGAACATCAGCAGGAGAGCACTCTTTAAAGTAGAGACACTACATACTGATATACACCTGAACATCAGCAGGAGAGGACTCTTTAAAGTAGAGACACTACATACTGATATACACCTGAACATCAGCAGGAGAGGACTCTTTAAAGTAGAGACACTACATACTGATATACACCTGAACATCAGCAGGAGAGGACTCTTTAAAGTGGAGACACTACATACTGATATACACCTGAACATCAGCAGGAGAGCACTCTTTAAAGTAGAGACACTACATACTGATATACACCTGAACATCAGCAGGAGAGGACTCTTTAAAGTAGAGACACTACATACTGATATACACCTGAACATCAGCAGGAGAGGACTCTTTAAAGTAGAGACACTACATACTGATATACACCTGAACATCAGCAGGAGAGGACTCTTTAAAGTGGAGACACTACATACTGATATACACCTGAACATCAGCAGGAGAGCACTCTTTAAAGTAGAGACACTACATACTGATATACACCTGAACATCAGCAGGAGAGGACTCTTTAAAGTAGAGACACTACATACTGATATACACCTGAACATCAGCAGGAGAGCACTCTTTAAAGTAGAGACACTACATACTGATATACACCTGAACATCAGCAGGAGAGGACTCTTTAAAGTAGAGACACTACATACTGATATACACCTGAACATCAGCAGGAGAGGACTCTTTAAAGTGGAGACACTACATACTGATATACACCTGAACATCAGCAGGAGAAGACTCTTTAAAGTAGAGACACTACATACTGATACACACCTGAACATCAGCAGGAGAGGACTCTTTAAAGTAGAGACACTACATACTGATATACACCTGAACATCAGCAGGAGAGGACTCTTTAAAGTTGAGACACTACATACTGATATACACCTGAACATCAGCAGGAGAGAACTCTTTAAAGTAGAGACACTACATACTGATATACACCTGAACATCAGCAGGAGAGGACTCTTTAAAGTAGAGCCACTACATACTGATATACACCTGAACATCAGCAGGAGAGAACTCTTTAAAGTAGAGACACTACATACTGATATACACCTGAACATCAGCAGGAGAGCACTCTTTAAAGTAGAGACACTACATACTGATATACACCTGAACATCAGCAGGAGAGGACTCTTTAAAGTAGAGACACTACATACTGATATACACCTGAACATCAGCAGGAGAGGACTCTTTAAAGTTGAGACACTACATACTGATATACACCTGAACATCAGCAGGAGAGAACTCTTTAAAGTAGAGACACTACATACTGATATACACCTGAACATCAGCAGGAAAGGACTCTTTAAAGTAGAGACACTACATACTGATATACACCTGCACATCAGCAGGAGAGGACTCTTTAAAGTAGAGACACTACATACTGATATACACCTGAACATCAGCAGGAGAGGACTCTTTAAAGTAGAGACACTGCATACTGATATACACCTGAACATCAGCAGGAGAGGACTCTTTAAAGTAGAGACACTGCATACTGATATACACCTGAACATCAGCAGGAGAGGACTCTTTAAAGTAGAGACACTGCATACTGATATACACCTGAACATCAGCAGGAGAGGACTCTTTAAAGTAGAGACACTGCTACTGATATACACCTGAACATCAGCAGGAGAGGACTCTTTAAAGTAGAGACACTACATACTGATATACACCTGAACATCAGCAGGAGAGGACTCTTTAAAGTAGAGCCACTACATACTGATATACACCTGAACATCAGCAGGAGAGGACTCTTTAAAGTAGAGACACTACATACTGATATACACCTGAACATCAGCAGGAGAGGACTCTTTAAAGTAGAGACACTACATACTGATATACACCTGAACATCAGCAGGAGAGGACTCTTTAAAGTAGAGACACTACACACTGATATACACCTGAACATCAGCAGGAGAGGACTCTTTAAAGTAGAGACACTACATACTGATATACACCTGAACATCAGCAGGAGAGGACTCTTTAAAGTAGAGACACTGCATACTGATATACACCTGAACATCAGCAGGAGAGGACTCTTTAAAGTAGAGACACTACATACTGATATACACCTGAACATCAGCAGGAGAGGACTCTTTAAAGTAGAGACACTGCATACTGATATACACCTGAACATCAGCAGGAGAGGACTCTTTAAAGTAGAGACACTACATACTGATATACACCTGAACATCAGCAGGAGAGGACTCTTTAAAGTAGAGACACTACATACTGATATACACCTGAACATCAGCAGGAGAGGACTCTTTAAAGTAGAGACACTACATACTGATATACACCTGAACATCAGCAGGAGAGGACTCTTTAAAGTAGAGACACTACATACTGATATACACCTGAACATCAGCAGGAGAGGACTCTTTAAAGTAGAACACTACATACTGATATACACCTGAACATCAGCAGGAGAGGACTCTTTAAAGTAGAGACACTACATACTGATATACACCTGAACATCAGCAGGAGAGGACTCTTTAAAGTAGAGACACTACATACTGATATACACCTGAACATCAGCAGGAGAGGACTCTTTAAAGTAGAGACACTACATACTGATATACACCTGAACATCAGCAGGAGAGGACTCTTTAAAGTAGAGACACTACATACTGATATACACCTGAACATCAGCAGGAGAGGACTCTTTAAAGTAGAGACACTACATACTGATATACACCTGAACATCAGCAGGAGAGGACTCTTTAAAGTAGAGACACTACATACTGATATACACCTGAACATCAGCAGGAGAGGACTCTTTAAAGTAGAGACACTACATACTGATATACACCTGAACATCAGCAGGAGAGGACTCTTTAAAGTAGAGACACTACATACTGATATACACCTGAACATCAGCAGGAGAGGACTCTTTAAAGTAGAGACACTACATACTGATATACACCTGAACATCAGCAGGAGAGGACTCTTTAAAGTAGAGACACTACATACTGATATACACCTGAACATCAGCAGGAGAGGACTCTTTAAAGTAGAGACACTACATACTGATATACACCTGAACATCAGCAGGAGAGGACTCTTTAAAGTAGAGACACTGCATACTGATATACACCTGAACATCAGCAGGAGAGGACTCTTTAAAGTAGAGACACTACATACTGATATACACCTGAACATCAGCAGGAGAGGACTCTTTAAAGTAGAGACACTAGCATACTGATATACACCTGAACATCAGCAGGAGAGGACTCTTTAAAGTAGAAACACTACATACTGATATACACCTGAACATCAGCAGGAGAGGACTCTTTAAAGTAGAGACACTACATACTGATATACACCTGAACATCAGCAGGAGAGGACTCTTTAAAGTAGAGACACTACATACTGATATACACCTGAACATCAGCAGAGAGGACTCTTTAAAGTAGAGACC
>NC_136912.1:218162-285906 GCF_949606895.1 Notothenia rossii | reverse complement strand
CATTCATGTAGCCTTTGTTTCTGCTAAAAGAGGTGTCGACCAGCTGGGGAAACAAGAACATCGGCTAAATCGAGTGTGACTATTAAAAAATAAATAATTATTATATTAATTCTGACAATAACAACCGGCCGTCGGGGTAGAGCATCTGCCGGGGAGCGTTCTCATGACGTCTATTATCAACGCTATGGGAGGTCTATGAAGGTCTATGGGGTACCCTGTCCGTAATAGAGTGACGGGGAGGGGCCCTGACCGTCCGTCAACATGTGACGGGCTGGGAGTGAGAACGTGTTGGTGGTACACATTATACAGAGGGCGATCTCGGTATGAATTTGATTGACAGCTCTCTGATCAGTTTCAGATCTGATTCAAGTCGTAAAATAAACCTCAAACTCGTTTCTAGAGAAATTAATAAACTTTATTTTTAACGAACGCTCGGGTACAGATTGATTAGCTGATTGCGTCCTGATGGGGGTCCTGACGAGGGTCCTGATGAGGGTCCTGATGAGGGTCCTGGTAGGGGGTCCTGATGAGGGTCCTGATCGGGGGTCCTGGTAGGGGATACTGATGGGGGTCCTGATGGGGTCCTGATGGGGGTCCTGATGGGGGTCCTGATGAGGGTCCTGATCGGGGTCCTGGTAGGGGGTCCTGATGGGGCTCCTGATGAGGGTCCTGATCGGGGGTCCTGGTAGGGGGTCCTGATGGAGGTCCTGATGAGGATCCTGATAGGGGGTCCTGGTAGGGGGTCCTGATGGGGGTCCTGATGAGGGTCCTGGTAGGGGGTCCTGATGGGGGTCCTGATCGGGGGTCCTGATGAGGGTCCCGATCGGGGGTCCTGGTAGGTGGTCCTGACGGGGGTCCTGATCGGGGTCCTGGTAGGGGCTCCTGATGAGGGTCCTGATCGGGGGTCGTGGTAGGGGGTCCTGATGGGGGTCCTGATGGGGCTCACTCAGCTTTGGTTTTCTTCACCGCTCCAGGTAGACGGTCCTGCAGCCTGAAACACACACAGATATTACTTTAGATAAAGTCTGTAACTAATACTCTATATACTGTATATCAGTGGTGAACCGTCAGGGCCTTCAAGGTATTCAGAGTCTACAGGAGGGGGGGGGGGGTGTCTACAGGAAGGGGGGGTCTACAGGAGGTCCAGCTGGGATACACACGGTTCAACACTGGGATATAATAACAATAGTTAAAACTCGATGTAACTCACTTGTTCATCTTCTCCTCGACTCTGGACCGAGCCAACAGCACGTACCCATCAATCTGAGTCTGCACACACACACACACACACACACACACACACACACACACACACACACACACACACACACACACACACACACACACACACACACACACACACACACACACACACACACACACACACACACACACACACACACACACACACACACACACACACACACACACACACACACACACACACACACACACACACACACACACACACACACACACAGTTTATAAGGTTCCTTCTCTGGTTCTTGGTTCTGGTTCTGTCTGTAATCAGATTACCTTCTTCTTCCGGTAGAGGAGTGGCGAGGTGAAGAACAGGATGTCGGCTGGAACCAGAGGAGAACCTTCGTTAGGGTTTCGTTTCTTAACGAGATGATTTAACGAGATGGTTTAAAGGGGACCTATCATGCAAAATGCACTTTTTTATCTCTTCTCTAAATCACCATGTGTCCCCAGTGTGTGCCCGGTGTGTGCCCGGTGTGTCCCTGGTGTGTGCCCGGTTTGTCCCTGGTGTGTCCCCAGTGTGTCCCCGGTGTGTCCCTGGTGTGTGCCCGGTGTGTGCCCGGTTTGTCCCTGGTGTGTCCCCGGTGTGTCCCCGGTGTGTCCCTGGTGTGTGCCCGGTGTGTCCCCGGTGTCCCCCCGTTGTGTCCCCGGTGTGTGCCTGGTGTGTGCCCGGTGTGTCCCCGGTGTGTCCCCGGTGTGTCCCTGGTGTGTCCCCGGTGTGTCAGGGAACTCACGAAGGGTCAGAAAATAAAGCCCTCTCTCAGTTCCTCCGTACCCACATCTCTAAACAACGGAGCTGATCCAGATTTGCGGCGATTTGAGGTAATATCGGCGTCGGACCCACAGCACGACTGTTTTGGACGTAATATGGCCTTGTTAATCGGATCAGTCATTAGCCCGCATGGTTTTTCATACCACTGCTACGCTGACGACACCCAACTCATTCTGTCCTTTCCCCGCTCAGAGACCCAGGTCGTCACACGCATCTCTGCTTGCCTAGCAGACATCTCTCGGTGGATGTCTGCTCATCACCTCAAGCTCAACCTTGACAAGACTGAACTGCTTTTCCTTCCGGGAAAAGATTGTCCCACTCTTGACCTAACAATCAACATCGGCCCCTCTGTTGTTTCCCCGACTCAGACTGCAAGGAATCTGGGTGTGACCCTAGATAACAAACTGTCCTTCACTGCAAACATCTCTGCTACAACCCACTGCTGCAGATACACTCTTTACAACATCAGGAGGATACGTCCCCAGCTGACCCAGAAAGAGACGCAGGTTCTGGTCCAGGCTCTCGTCATCTCACGCCTAGACTACTGCAACTTCCTCCTGGCTGGTCTACCTGCATGTGCCATCCGACCTCTGCCGCTCATCCAGAATGCAGCGGCTCGTCTGGTCTTCAACCTTCCTAAATGTTCCCACACCACGCCGCTCCTCCGCTCCCTTCACTGGCTTCCAGTAACTGCTAGAATCCACTTCAAGACACTGGTACTTGCGTACCATGCTGTGAATGGATCTGGCCCTTCCTACATCCAGGACATGGTTAAACCGTACACCCCAGCACGTGCACTCCGCTCTGCATCAGCCAAACAGCTCGCTGCACCCGCACTGCGAGGGGGACCCAAGTTCCCATCAGCAGAAACACGTGGGTTTGCTATCCTGGATCCAAAATGGTGGAATGAGCTCCCCATTGAAATCAGGACAGCAGAAAGCTTACACATCTTCTTCAGACTGAAAACTCATCTCTTTGGACTCCACTTCCAGAGATAGAATTACTAACAAAGCACATATACTAATAAAGGGCTGGCTTATCTAAAGCCAGTTGAGTAGCACTTGAAATGTTTGGCTCTATGAAACCTGATGAACTTATATGATTCTGTTTTCTTCAAGGTTGTATCTTGTTGGTCGAACGCACTTATTGTAAGTCTCTTTGGATAAAAGGCTCAGCTGTGTTTAAATTAGCATGGCTAACACTCAGAGCTAACCTGTACTGGAGAACATGTGTGTGAAGAAGCAGGAAGTAGAAAGGAACTCCTTTGAGCTCCATACTGTATCAGAGAGAATCCTTGATAATCCATGATATGGCGTTTCATCACGGCAGCATTTAGTTTAGACAGTAGCTGCCGGGTCCCCCATGAGCTCAGACCCCTCCTCTTTAAAGCTTTATACCCAGAATCAGCACTTTAGAAACAGGAAGTGAAATAGAGGGATATGAGGCGTGGCTAGAATGGGTAATCTGTTTGGAGCAGAACCGTTCATAGACATGCTTCTATAGATCTGAGACCTGTTGCCTCACTTAGCATGCTAGCTGAGCTCTAAGGAGAGGTGACTCACCGAGGATCAGCAGCGTGACGCCGTTAAAGATCGAGCCGACGTACGTCAGCATCCACATCCCCCCTGCCAGCTGGAACACAAAGAACATCAGAGAACAATTTAGAACATTTGAGAACATCTGAGAACATCACAGAACATCAGAGAACATCAGAGAACACTCAGAGAACATCAGAGAACATCAGAGAACATCGCAGAACATCTGAGAACAATTTAGAACATTTGAGAACATCAGAGAACATCAGAGAACATCTGAGAACATCAGAGAACATCAGAGAACATCAGAGAACATCTGAGAACATCAGAGAACATCGCAGAACATCTGAGAACAATTTAGAACATTTGAGAACATCTGAGAACATCTGAGAACATCAGAGAACATCAGAGAACATCTGAGAACATCAGAGAACATCGCAGAACATCTGAGAACATCGCAGAACATCAGAGAACATCAGAGAACATCAAAGAACATCACAGAACATCTGAGAACATCGCAGAACATCAGAGAACATCAGAGAACATCTGAGAACATCAGAGAACATCACAGAACATCTGAGAACATCACAGAACATCTGAGAACATCAGAGAACATCAGAGAACATCAGAGAACATCTGAGAACATCACAGAACATCTGAGAACATCACAGAACATCTGAGAACATCAGAGAACATCAGAGAACATCAGAGAACATCTGAGAACATCACAGAACATCTGAGAACATCACAGAACATCTGAGTACATCAGAGAACATCAGAGAACATCTGAGAACATCTGAGAACATCTGAGAACATCAGAGAACATCAGAGAAAAATTGAGAACATCTGAGAACATCTGAGAACATCAGAGAACATCTGAGAACATCAGAGAACATCAAAGAAAAATTTAGAACATTTGAGAACATCTGAGAACATCAGAGAACACTCTGAGAACATCACAGAACATCTGAGAACATCAGAGAACATCAGAGAACATCTGAGAACATCACAGAACATCTGAGAACATCACAGAACATCACAGAACATCAGAGAACATCAGAGAACATCTGAGAACATCACAGAACATCTGAGAACATCACAGAACATCACAGAACATCAGAGAACATCAGAGAACATCTGAGAACATCACAGAACATCTGAGAACATCACAGAACATCAGAGAACATCAGAGAACATCACAGAACATCTGAGAACATCACAGAACATCACAGAACATCAGAGAAAAATTGAGAACATTTGAGAACATCTGAGAACATCTGAGAACATCTGAGAACACTGAAAAAACTGAGAACATCAAAGAACATCAGAGAACATCACAGAACATCACAGAGAACATCACAGAACATCACAGAAAACACCACAGAACACTAAGAGAACACCACAGAACACTCAAAGAACACCACAGAACACTCAGAGATCCTCACAGAACACCACAGAACACTCAGAAAACACCACAGAACACTCAAAGAACACCACAGAACACTAAGAGAACACCACAGAACACTCAAAGAACACCACAGAACACTAAGAGAACACCACAGAACACTCAGAGAACACCACAGAACGCTCAGAGAACACTCAGAGAACACCACAGAACACCACAGAACACTCAGAGAACACCACAGAACGCTCAGGGAACACTCAGAGAACACCACAGAACACTCAGAGAACACTCAGAGAACACCACAGAACACTCAGAGAACACTCAGAGAACACCACAGAACACTCAGAGAACACCACAGAACGCTCAGAGAACACTCAGAGAACACCACAGAACGCTCAGAGAACACCACAGAACACTCAGAGAACACCACAGAACACTCAGAGAACACTCAGAGAACACCACAGAACGCTCAGAGAACACTCAGAGAACACCACAGAACACTCAGAGAACACCACAGAACGCTCAGAGAACACTCAGAGAACACCACAGAACACTCAGAGAACACCACAGAACACTCAGAGAACACTCAGAGAACACCACAGAACACTCAGAGAACACTCAGAGAACACCACAGAACACTCAGAGAACACTCAGAGAACACTCAGAGAACACCACAGAACACTCAGAGAACACTCAGAGAACACCACAGAACACTCAGAGAACACCACAGAACACTCAGAGAACACTCAGAGAACACCACAGAACACTCAGAGAACACTCAGAGAACACCACAGAACACTCAGAGAACACCACAGAACACTCAGAGAACACTCAGAGAACACCACAGAACACTCAGAGAACACTCAGAGAACACCACAGAACGCTCAGAGAACACCACAGAACACTCAGAGAACACTCAGAGAACACCACAGAACACTCAGAGAACACCACAGAACACTCAGAGAACACCACAGAACACTCAGAGAACACCACAGAACACTCAGAGAACACTGAGAGAACACTCAGAGAACACCACAGAACACTCAGAGAACACCACAGAACACTCAGATAACCTCGCAGAACACTCAGAGAACACTCAGAGAACACCAGAGAACACCACAGAACACTCAGAGAACACCACAGAACGCTCAGAGAACACTCAGAGAACACTCAGAGAACACTCAGAGAACACCACAGAACGCTCAGAGAACACCACAGAACACTCAGAGAACACTCAGAGAACACCACAGAACACTCAGAGAACACCACAGAACACTCAGAGAACACTGAGAGAACACTCAGAGAACACCACAGAACACTCAGAGAACACCACAGAACACTCAGATAACCTCGCAGAACACCACAGAACACTCAGAAAACACCACAGAACACTAAGAGAACACCACAGAACACTCAGAGAACCTCACAGAACACTCAGAGAACACCAGAGAACACTCAGAGAACACCACAGAACACTCAGAGAACACCACAGAACACTCAGAAAACACCACAGAACACTCAGAGAACACCACAGAACGCTCAGAGAACACTCAGAGAACACCACAGAACACTCAGAGAACACCACAGAACGCTCAGAGAACACTCAGAGAACACCACAGAACACTCAGAGAACACCACAGAACGCTCAGAGAACACTCAGAGAACACCACAGAACGCTCAGAGAACACTCAGAGAACACCACAGAACACTCAGAGAACACTCAGAGAACACCACAGA
This sequence comes from Notothenia rossii, assembly GCF_949606895.1. NCBI lineage: Eukaryota > Metazoa > Chordata > Actinopteri > Perciformes > Nototheniidae > Notothenia > Notothenia rossii. The sequence continues at coordinate 279,197 of NC_136912.1, read as the reverse complement.
ACACTCAGAGAACACCACAGAATGCTCAGAGAACACTCAGAGAACACCACAGAACACTCAGAGAACACTCAGAGAACACCACAGAACACTCAGAGAACACCACAGAATGCTCAGAGAACACTCAGAGAACACCACAGAACACTCAGAGAACACCACAGAATGCTCAGAGAACACTCAGAGAACACCACAGAACACTCAGATAACCTCGCAGAACACTCAGAGAACACCACAGAACGCTCAGAGAACACTCAGAGAACACCAGAGAACACTCAGAGAACACTCAGAGAACACCACAGAACACTCAGAGAACACTCAGAGAACACCACAGAACACTCAGAGAACACCACAGAACACTCAGAGAACACTCAGAGAACACTCAGAGAACACCACAGAACACTCAGAAAACACCACAGAACACTAAGAGAACACCACAGAACACTCAGAGAACACCACAGAACACTAAGAGAACACCACAGAACGCTCAGAGAACACCACAGAACGCTCAGAGAACACTCAGAGAACACTCAGAGAACACCACAGAACACTAAGAGAACACCACAGAACGCTCAGAGAACACCACAGAACACTCAGAGAACACCAGAGAACACTCAGAGAACACTCAGAGAACACCACAGAACACTCAGAGAACACCACAGAACACTCAGAGAACATTCAGAGAACACCACAGAACACTCAGAGAACACCACAGAACGCTCAGAGAACACCACAGAACACTCAGAGAACACTCAGAGAACACTCAGAGAACACTCAGAGAACACTCAGAGAACACCACAGAACACTCAGAGAACACCACAGAACGCTCAGAGAACACTCAGAGAACACCACAGAACACTCAGAGAACACTCAGAGAACACCACAGAACACTCAGAGAACACCACAGAACGCTCAGAGAACACCACAGAACACTCAGAGAACACCACAGAATGCTCAGAGAACACTCAGAGAACACCACAGAACGCTCAGAGAACACTCAGAGAACATCACAGAACGCTCAGAGAACACTCAGAGAACACCACAGAACACTCAGAGAACACCACAGAACGCTCAGAGAACACCACAGAACACTCAGAGAACACCACAGAACGCTCAGAGAACACTCAGAGAACACCACAGAACACTCAGAGAACACTCAGAGAACACCACAGAACACTCAGAGAACACTCAGAGAACACCACAGAACACTCAGAGAACACTCAGAGAACACCACAGAACACTCAGAGAACACTCAGAGAACACCACAGAACACTCAGAGAACACCACAGAATGCTCAGAGAACACTCAGAGAACACCACAGAACACTCAGAGAACACTCAGAGAACACCACAGAACACTCAGAGAACACCACAGAATGCTCAGAGAACACTCAGAGAACACCACAGAACACTCAGAGAACACTCAGAGAACACCACAGAACACTCAGAGAACACTCAGAGAACACCACAGAACACTCAGAGAACACCACAGAACGCTCAGAGAACACCACAGAACACTCAGAGAACACTCAGAGAACACCACAGAACACTCAGAGAACACCACAGAACACTCAGAGAACACCACAGAACGCTCAGAGAACACTCAGAGAACACCACAGAACACTCAGAGAACACTCAGAGAACACCACAGAACACTCAGAGAACACTCAGAGAACACCACAGAACACTCAGAGAACACTCAGAGAACACCACAGAACACTCAGAAAACACCACAGAACGCTCAGAGAACACTCAGAGAACACCACAGAACACTCAGAGAACACTCAGAGAACACCACAGAACACTCAGAGAACACTCAGAGAACACCACAGAACACTCAGAGAACACTCAGAGAACACCACAGAACACTCAGAGAACACCACAGAACACTCAGAGAACACTCAGAGAACACCACAGAACGCTCAGAGAACACCACAGAACACTCAGAGAACACTACAGAACACTCAGAGAACACTACAGAACACTCAGAGAACACCACAGAACACTCAGAGAACACCACAGAACGCTCAGAGAACACCACAGAACACTCAGAGAACACTACAGAACACTCAGAGAACACCACAGAACACTCAGAGAACACCACAGAACACTCAGAGAACACCACAGAACGCTCAGAGAACACCACAGAACACTCAGAGAACACTACAGAACACTCAGAGAACACCACAGAACACTCAGAGAACACCACAGAACACTCAGAGAACACCACAGAACACTCAGAGAACACCACAGAACGCTCAGAGAACACCACAGAACACTCAGAGAACACCACAGAACACTCAGAGAACACTCAGAGAACACCACAGAACACTCAGAGAACACTCAGAGAACACCACAGAACACTCAGAGAACACCACAGAACACTCAGAGAACACTCAGAGAACACCACAGAACGCTCAGAGAACACCACAGAACACTCAGAGAACACTACAGAACACTCAGAGAACACTCAGAGAACACCACAGAACACTCAGAGAACACTCAGAGAACACCACAGAACACTCAGAGAACACTCACAGAACACCACAGAACACTCAGAAAACACCACAGAACGCTCAGAGAACACTCAGAGAACACCACAGAACACTCAGAGAACACTCAGAGAACACCACAGAACACTCAGAGAACACTCAGAGAACACCACAGAACACTCAGAGAACACCACAGAACACTCAGAGAACACTCAGAGAACACCACAGAACGCTCAGAGAACACCACAGAACACTCAGAGAACACTACAGAACACTCAGAGAACACTACAGAACACTCAGAGAACACCACAGAACACTCAGAGAACACCACAGAACACTCAGAGAACACTACAGAACACTCAGAGAACACTACAGAACACTCAGAGAACACTACAGAACACTCAGAGAACACCACAGAACGCTCAGAGAACACCACAGAACACTCAGAGAACACCACAGAACACTCAGAGAACACTACAGAACACTCAGAGAACACTACAGAACACTCAGAGAACACCACAGAACACTCAGAGAACACCACAGAACACTCAGAGAACACCACAGAACACTCAGAGAACACCACAGAACACTCAGAGAACACTCAGAGAACACTCAGAGAACACTCAGAGAACACTCAGAGAACACCACAGAACACTCAGAGAACACTCAGAGAACACCACAGAACACTCAGAGAACACCATAGAACACTCAGAGAACACTCAGAGAACACCACAGAACACTCAGAGAACACTCAGAGAACACTACAGAACGCTCAGAGAACACCACAGAACACTCAGAGAACACTACAGAACACTCAGAGAACACCACAGAACACTCAGAGAACACCACAGAACACTCAGAGAACACTCAGAGAACACTCAGAGAACACCATAGAACACTCAGAGAACACTCAGAGAACACCACAGAACACTCAGAGAACACCACAGAACACTCAGAGAACACCACAGAACGCTCAGAGAACACCACAGAACACTCAGAGAACACTCAGAGAACACCACAGAACACTCAGAGAACACCACAGAACACTCAGAGAACACCACAGAACGCTCAGAGAACACTCAGAGAACACCACAGAACACTCAGAGAACACTCAGAGAACACCACAGAACACTCAGAGAACACTCAGAGAACACCATAGAACACTCAGAGAACACTCAGAGAACACCACAGAACACTCAGAAAACACCACAGAACGCTCAGAGAACACTCAGAGAACACCACAGAACACTCAGAGAACACTCAGAGAACACCACAGAACACTCAGAGAACACTCAGAGAACACCACAGAACACTCAGAGAACACTCAGAGAACACCACAGAACACTCAGAGAACACCACAGAACACTCAGAGAACACTCAGAGAACACCACAGAACGCTCAGAGAACACCACAGAACACTCAGAGAACACTACAGAACACTCAGAGAACACTACAGAACACTCAGAGAACACCACAGAACACTCAGAGAACACCACAGAACGCTCAGAGAACACCACAGAACACTCAGAGAACACCACAGAACACTCAGAGAACACTACAGAACACTCAGAGAACACCACAGAACGCTCAGAGAACACCACAGAACGCTCAGAGAACACCACAGAACACTCAGAGAACACCACAGAACACTCAGAGAACACCACAGAACACTCAGAGAACACCACAGAACACTCAGAGAACACTACAGAACACTCAGAGAACACCACAGAACACTCAGAGAACACCACAGAACACTCAGAGAACACCACAGAACGCTCAGAGAACACCACAGAACACTCAGAGAACACTACAGAACACTCAGAGAACACCACAGAACACTCAGAGAACACCACAGAACACTCAGAGAACACCACAGAACACTCAGAGAACACCACAGAACGCTCAGAGAACACTCAGAGAACACCACAGAACACTCAGAGAACACTCAGAGAACACCACAGAACACTCAGAGAACACTCAGAGAACACCACAGAACACTCAGAGAACACCACAGAACACTCAGAGAACACTCAGAGAACACCACAGAACGCTCAGAGAACACCACAGAACACTCAGAGAACACTACAGAACACTCAGAGAACACTCAGAGAACACCACAGAACACTCAGAGAACACTCAGAGAACACCACAGAACACTCAGAGAACACTCACAGAACACCACAGAACACTCAGAAAACACCACAGAACGCTCAGAGAACACTCAGAGAACACCACAGAACACTCAGAGAACACTCAGAGAACACCACAGAACACTCAGAGAACACTCAGAGAACACCACAGAACACTCAGAGAACACCACAGAACACTCAGAGAACACTCAGAGAACACCACAGAACGCTCAGAGAACACCACAGAACACTCAGAGAACACTACAGAACACTCAGAGAACACTACAGAACACTCAGAGAACACCACAGAACACTCAGAGAACACCACAGAACACTCAGAGAACACTACAGAACACTCAGAGAACACTACAGAACACTCAGAGAACACTACAGAACACTCAGAGAACACCACAGAACGCTCAGAGAACACCACAGAACACTCAGAGAACACCACAGAACACTCAGAGAACACTACAGAACACTCAGAGAACACTACAGAACACTCAGAGAACACCACAGAACGCTCAGAGAACACCACAGAACACTCAGAGAACACCACAGAACACTCAGAGAACACCACAGAACACTCAGAGAACACCACAGAACACTCAGAGAACACTCAGAGAACACTCAGAGAACACTCAGAGAACACTCAGAGAACACCACAGAACACTCAGAGAACACGCAGAGAACACCATAGAACACTCAGAGAACACTCAGAGAACACCACAGAACACTCAGAGAACACCATAGAACACTCAGAGAACACTCAGAGAACACCACAGAACACTCAGAGAACACTCAGAGAACACTACAGAACGCTCAGAGAACACCACAGAACACTCAGAGAACACTACAGAACACTCAGAGAACACCACAGAACACTCAGAGAACACCACAGAACACTCAGAGAACACTCAGAGAACACTCAGAGAACACCATAGAACACTCAGAGAACACTCAGAGAACACCACAGAACACTCAGAGAACACCACAGAACACTCAGAGAACACCACAGAATATGTTGAAATAGGAATGTGTTTTAGTGACCTTGAGAGAGTCCACCAGGTCCTCCACCAGCAGCAGGCGCCGGCTCTCTCGGATGACCCGGTTCAGATAAACTGTGCTGAGATCAGCCAGCTGACGGACTGACTCTGAGGACAAGGAGACGTCCCTCTGGAGAGAAGACCTGGGGGGAGGGGGGGGTAATGATGATGATGATGAAGGTGATGATACACTTAAGAGAGACAGGAGCAGCGATACACTCAATAAGGCAGGGGGGGGGGGTGTTACCTGAATGGATGACCTTCTTCTGATTTCTGGACGGCCTGAATGATGGATTTATAAACTCTGCAGACAGGAAGCAGACTGTGAGAACACACACACACACACACACACACACACACACACACACACACACACACACACACACACACACACACACACACACACACACACACACACACACACACACACACACACACACACACACACACACACACACACACACACACACACACACACACACACACACACACACACACACACACACACACACACACACACACACACACACACACACTACGTGAGGAGAGCTGCTCTGATTGGTCCTCACCTGAAGGTGATGGTGATGCAAAGGACGGCCAGCAGCAGGTAGGACACCACGCTGATGACGGACAGCGTCGCCACAGAGACCAGAACCAGCAGAGAACCAATGAACGCAGCCGCTGACTTCTTAGGTTCCTGCCATTGGACGAGCTGTAGGGCTGAGAGAGAGAGAGAGAGAGAGAGAGAGAGAGAGAGAGAGAGAGAGAGAGAGAGAAGAGACCAAGAGACTAATCACCAAGATGGAGAGGACTAATCACCAAGACGACTAATCACCAAGATGGAGAGGACTAATCCCCAAGATGGAGAGGACTAATCACCAAGATGGAGAGGACTAATCACCAAGATGGAAAGGACTAATCACCAAGATGGAGAGGACTAATCCCCAAGATGGAGAGGACTAATCACCAAGATGGAGAGGACTAATCACCAAGATGGAGAGGACTAATCACCAAGATGGAAAGGACTAATCACCAAGATGGAGAGGACTAATCCCCAAGATGGAGAGGACTAATCCCCAAGATGGAGAGGACTAATCACCAAGATGGAGAGGACTAATCACCAAGATGGAGAGGACTAATCACCAAGATGGAGAGGACTAATCCCCAGTGTTGGAGGACACAGAGCTGATTGTTCTCAGCTGAGAGTCCTTAGCCCTCTCCTCTGGAGGAATGCAGATAATCTCAGTGTGACCGGATTACACCTCAGGACCTGCATGTTGTTCCTCTGAGGACACATTCAACTCCCAGTTCATCATTTCATTCCAGTTGTCTCTGAATTAAATCAACAGAACATTTAGTTTGGTGTGGTGGTTGTGCAGAGGTGCATCATGGGAGTTGTAGTCTAAATGTATATAAATATATAAAGTGGTAAAAACAGTGAATAAAGTTTCAGTTTGAGGTCACAGACAATCAGCTGATCGAACCCCCGGTGGGTTTCTCTCAGAAGTGTTACTGCAGTAAAGTGGAACACTCAGAAGTTTTACTGCAGTAAAGTGGAATACTCAGAAGTTTTACTGCAGTAAAGTGGAATACTCAGAAGTTTTACTGCAGTAAAGTGGAACACTCAGAAGTTTTACTGCAGTAAAGTGGAACACTCAGAAGTTTTACTGCAGTAAAGTGGAATACTCAGAAGTTTTACTGCAGTAAAGTGGAATACTCAGAAGTTTTACTGCAGTAAAGTGGAACACTCAGAAGTTTTACTGCAGTAAAGTGGAACACTCAGAAGTTTTACTGCAGTAAAGTGGAATACTCAGAAGTTTTACTGCAGTAAAGTGGAATACTCAGAAGTTTTACTGCAGTAAAGTGGAACACTCAGAAGTTTTACTGCAGTAAAGTGGAATACTCAGAAGTTTTACTGCAGTAAAGTAGAACACAGCAACATGTTGTAACAACCTGAAGTAACAGCAGAATAAATACTCAAGTATCTCAGACCTCAGTGAAAGTACTGGGTTACTCTCCTGGTCACATGACGCTGAGCAGGTGGAGGTTACCTGAGTGTGAGAGGTCTGTGAGGGAGGAAGACGAGTGGTTGGAGGAAGGCGGTGATGAAGAGCTAGTGCTGCTGGAGTCGGCCATCTTCTTCTTCTTCTTCTCCTCAGTGTGCAGCTGCAGGTTTGAAGCTCTGAGTCTGAGCTGCTGACTCCACTCTGGGGGCGGGGGTTATACTGAGGGGGCGGGGCATGTGTAGTAAGTTTCCAATTCGCTGTCAAATTCTGAGTTTACCTCCACATCATCTTCAGAAAGGTCTTCCTGTTCCACTTCACCGTGTTCTTCTAATGCATTCCACTCTCATCCATTATTAACCCCAAGGCTCTCTGAGCAGAATATCTTTTGGCATGTTGCCGGTAGATGATTGTAGTTCTGCATTGACCCGAACCTCTTATGAAGGACAAAAATGCGGGCGGGCATTTTTTCATAAGTGGAAATTTTTTTAAAACATTCCACGTTTCCTTCACAATAAATAAGTCCCTGAGTTTCAGGTTCAACGAAAATATCCCTATATCTTTTTTTATTCATTGAAAATAGAAATCAGGTCAATTTGACCCGAAGACCGCACAAGGGACAATTCACCTCAAATGAAAACTACCAGAGGGTCAGGAATGAGTCCTGAACCCTGAGTCAGCATGATGAGTCCTGAACCCTGACCTGAGTCAGCATGATGAGTCCTGAACCCTGACCTGAGTCAGCATGATGAGTCCTGAACCCTGAGTCAGCATTATGAGTCCTGAACCCTGACCTGAGTCAGCATTATGAGTCCTGAACCCTGACCTGAGTCAGCATTATGAGTCCTGAACCCTGACCTGAGTCAGCATTATGAGTCCTGAACCCTGAGTCAGCATTATGAGTCCTGAACCATGACCTGAGTCAGCATCATGAGTCCTGAACCCTGAGTCAGCATCATGAGTCCTGAACCCTGACCTGAGTCAGCATCATGAGTCCTGAACCCTGACCTGAGTCAGCATTATGAGTCCTGAACCCTGAGTCAGCATTATGAGTCCTGAACCCTGACCTGAGTCAGCATTATGAGTCCTGAACCCTGACCTGAGTCAGCATTATGAGTCCTGAACCCTGAGTCAGCATTATGAGTCCTGAACCATGACCTGAGTCAGCATCATGAGTCCTGAACCCTGACCTGAGTCAGCATGATGAGTCCTGAACCCTGACCTGAGTCAGCATTATGAGTCTTGAACCCTGAGTCAGCATTATGAGTCCTGAACCCTGAGTCAGCATTATGAGTCCTGAACCATGACCTGAGTCAGCATCATGAGTCCTGAACCCTGACCTGAGTCAGCATTATGAGTCTTGAACCCTGAGTCAGCATTATGAGTCCTGAACCCTGAGTCAGCATCATGAGTCCTGAACCCTGACCTGAGTCAGCATTATGAGTCCTGAACCCTGAGTCAGCATTATGAGTCCTGAACCCTGAGTCAGCATTATGAGTCCTGAACCATGACCTGAGTCAGCATTATGAGTCCTGAACCCTGACCTGAGTCAGCATTATGAGTCCTGAACCCTGAGTCAGCATTATGAGTCCTGAACCCTGAGTCAGCATTATGAGTCCTGAACCATGACCTGAGTCAGCATTATGAGTCCTGAACCCTGACCTGAGTCAGCATTATGAGTCCTGAACCCTGAGTCAGCATTATGAGTCCTGAACCATGACCTGAGTCAGCATCATGAGTCCTGAACCCTGACCTGAGTCAGCATGATGAGTCCTGAACCCTGACCTGAGTCAGCATTATGAGTCTTGAACCCTGAGTCAGCATTATGAGTCCTGAACCCTGAGTCAGCATTATGAGTCCTGAACCCTGAGTCAGCATTATGAGTCCTGAACCCTGAGTCAGCACTATGAGTCCTGAACCCTGACCTGAGTCAGCATTATGAGTCCTGAACCCTGACCTGAGTCAGCATTATGAGTCCTGAACCCTGACCTGAGTCAGCATTATGAGTCCTGAACCCTGAGTCAGCATTATGAGTCCTGAACCCTGAGTCAGCATTATGAGTCCTGAACCCTGACCTGAGTCAGCATTATGAGTCCTGAACCCTGAGTCAGCATGATGAGTCCTGAACCCTGAGTCAGCATTATGAGTCCTGAACCCTGAGTCAGCATTATGAGTCCTGAACCCTGAGTCAGCATTATGAGTCCTGAACCCTGAGTCAGCATGATGAGTCCTGAACCCTGAGTCAGCATTATGAGTCCTGAACCCTGAGTCAGCATGATGAGTCCTGAACCCTGAGTCAGCATTATGAGTCTTGAACCCTGATATAGAAAATAAATAATTCAGAACTCTGAGGGAAAAACAAGAAATTGGACGTAACCCTTAAAACAGTGGTGGGGAACCTCCGGCCTCCGGGCCGTATACGGCCCGCGAGACCATTTGGTACGGCCCTCGAGGTAATTTATAAACACACGCAAAAAAAGAAAAAAAGCGAGTGCCTGTTTTTCCTGGCCAAGATCAGGGTACTTGAACACAACACGAGCCTAACGTGTCTGACAGGGGTGCAGTTTGGACAGAGAGCACCGGAAAGCCAGAACGCCGCTCCCGCACTTGAGAAATGTCAGTACCCATAAGGAGCCGTACACATAGTGATTTGTAAAATATCCATAAAGAAAAATAAATCTGCTTCCAGTTGTGTTTCATCTGGTGTTGAGAGATGGATCCATAGATCTCTCCATGTTGCTCTCTGAGTGCAGCAGATTGATGCTTTTAACTTCAATATTTAAAAACAAATCTTCCCGGGGAGCATCCCCCCGGACCCCCCTAGAGGGTGTGGGGTACCCCCCCACTTAAATCATGTCCACATGGATATGAAACTAAATACATTTTCACACATCTTGTGTCCATATCTTTCTGTTGTGGTGGTCATGCCATACCGTGCACATGCACGTGCATGCATACACGAGTCATGGTGAGATCTCTGGATTCAGAGGTTTCTGTTTCTTTGCACGGGATGAAGGAAAGGTGAAATGAATCTGCTGTGATTTTAGTTTTTTTAAGCAGAGGTCAATAATTTGTACGGCCCTCGGAGGATGTTGAAAAAATTGAAATGGCCCTTGAGAGGGAAAAGGTTCCCCACCCCTGCCATAAAGGTCCCATGTCCTGCGTCTCTGGTTCTGACCCGTCCCCTTGTGTTCTGTAGCTCCTGCATGTGACCGGTCTGCAGACCCTCAGACCCTCAGAGGGCCCCCTGTAGGGAGTAACACTCTAACACAGAAGACCTGTCTGCCCCTGAACGCCTCGTTGGACATTTCTCTTTTCCCATTGTTTACTTCCTGGGTACTCTGACGTGGGGATAGAGACCCACTCTCTCTCTCTCCAGACCCACTCTCTCTCTCTCCAGACCCACTCTCTCTCTCTCTCCAGACCCACTCTCTCTCTCTCTCCAGACCCACTCTCTCTCTCTCCAGACCCACTCTCTCTCTCCAGACCCTCTCTCTCTCTCCAGACCCACTCTCTCTCTCTCCAGACCCACTCTCTCTCTCCAGACCCTCTCTCTCTCTCCAGACCCACTCTCTCTCTCTCCAGACCCACTCTCTCTCTCCAGACCCACTCTCTTTCCACAGACCCACTCTCTCTCTCTCCAGACCCACTCTCTCTCTCCAAACCCACTCTCTCTCTCCAAACCCACTCTCTCTCTCCAGACCCACTCTCTCTCCACAGACCCACTCTCTCTCCACAGACCCACTCTCTCTCCACAGACCCACTCTCTCTCCACAGACCCACTCTCTCTCTCCAGACCCACTCTCTCTCTCCAGACCCACGCTCTCTCTCCAGACCCACTCTCTCTCCACAGACCCACGCTCTCTCTCCAGACCCACTCTCTCTCTCTCCAGACCCACGCTCTCTCTCCAGACCCACTCTCTCTCTCTCCAGACCCACTCTCTCTCTCTCCAGACCCACTCTCTCTCTCCAGACCCACTCTCTCTCTCTCCAGACCCACGCTCTCTCTCCACAGACCCACGCTCTCTCTCCAGACCCACTCTCTCTCTCCAGACCCACTCTCTCTCTCCACAGACCCACGCTCTCTCTCTCTCTCTCTCCACAGACCCACTCTCTCTCTCTCCAGACCCTCTCTCTCTCTCCAGACCCACTCTCTCTCTCCAGACCCACTCTCTCTCTCCAGACCCACTCTCTCTCTCCAGACCCACTCTCTCTCTCCACAGACCCACTCTCTCTCCACAGACCCACTCTCTCTCTCCAGACCCACGCTCTCTCTCCAAACCCACTCTCTCTCTCCAGACCCACTCTCTCTCCACAGACCCACTCTCTCTCCACAGACCCACTCTCTCTCTCCAGACCCACTCTCTCTCTCCAGACCCACGCTCTCTCTCCAAACCCACTCTCTCTCTCCAGACCCACTCTCTCTCCACAGACCCACGCTCTCTCTCCAGACCCACTCTCTCTCTCTCCAGACCCACGCTCTCTCTCCAGACCCACTCTCTCTCTCTCCAGACCCACTCTCTCTCTCTCCAGACCCACTCTCTCTCTCCAGACCCACTCTCTCTCTCTCTCCAGACCCACGCTCTCTCTCCACAGACCCACGCTCTCTCTCCAGACCCACTCTCTCTCTCCAGACCCACTCTCTCTCTCCACAGACCCACGCTCTCTCTCTCTCTCTCTCCACAGACCCACTCTCTCTCTCTCCAGACCCTCTCTCTCTCTCCAGACCCACTCTCTCTCTCCAGACCCACTCTCTCTCTCCAGACCCACTCTCTCTCTCCAGACCCACTCTCTCTCTCCACAGACCCACTCTCTCTCCACAGACCCACTCTCTCTCTCCAGACCCACGCTCTCTCTCCAAACCCACTCTCTCTCTCCAGACCCACTCTCTCTCCACAGACCCACGCTCTCTCTCCAGACCCACTCTCTCTCTCTCCAGACCCACGCTCTCTCTCCAGACCCACTCTCTCTCTCCAGACCCACGCTCTCTCTCCAGACCCACTCTCTCTCTCCAGACCCACGCTCTCTCTCCAGACCCTCTCTCTCTCTCCAGACCCACTCTCTCTCTCCAGACCCACTCTCTCTCTCCAGACCCACTCTCTCTCTCCAGACCCACTCTCTCTCTCTCCAGACCCACTCTCTCTCTCCAGACCCACTCTCTCTCTCTCCAGACCCACTCTCTCTCTCCAGACCCACTCTCTCCCTCTCCAGACCCACGCTCTCTCTCCAGACCCACTCTCTCTCTCCACAGACCCACTCTCTCTCTCCAGACCCACGCTCTCTCTCCAGACCCTCTCTCTCTCTCCAGACCCACTCTCTCTCTCCAGACCCACTCTCTCTCTCCAGACCCACTCTCTCTCTCCAGACCCACTCTCTCTCTCTCCAGACCCACTCTCTCTCTCCAGACCCACTCTCTCTCTCTCCAGACCCACTCTCTCTCTCCAGACCCACGCTCTCTCTCCAGACCCACTCTCTCTCTCTCCAGACCCACGCTCTCTCTCCAGACCCACTCTCTCTCTCCAGACCCACGCTCTCTCTCCAGACCCACTCTCTCTCTCTCCAGACCCTCTCTCTCTCTCCAGACCCACGCTCTCTCTCCAGACCCACTCTCTCTCTCTCCAGACCCACTCTCTCTCTCCAGACCCACTCTCTCTCTCTCCAGACCCTCTCTCTCTCTCCAGACCCACGCTCTCTCTCCACAGACCCACTCTCTCTCTCTCCAGACCCACACGCTCTCTCTCCAGACCCACTCTCTCTCTCCACAGACCCACGCTCTCTCTCTCTCTCTCTCTCCACAGACCCACTCTCTCTCTCTCCAGACCCTCTCTCTCTCTCCAGACCCACTCTCTCTCTCCAGACCCACTCTCTCTCTCCACAGACCCACGCTCTCTCTCTCTCTCCACAGACCCACTCTCTCTCTCCAGACCCACGCTCTCTCCACAGACCCACGCTCTCTCTCTCTCTCCACAGACCCACGCTCTCTCTCCACAGACCCACGCTCTCTCTCTCTCTCCACAGACCCACTCTCTCTCTCCAGACCCACTCTCTCTCTCCACAGACCCACGCTCTCTCTCTCTCTCCACAGACCCACTCTCTCTCTCCAGACCCACTCTCTCTCTCCACAGACCCACGCTCTCTCTCCAGACCCACTCTCTCTCTCCACAGACCCACGCTCTCTCTCTCTCTCTCCAGACCCACTCTCTCTCTCCAGACCCACTCTCTCTCTCCACAGACCCACTCTCTCTCTCTCTCTCCACAGACCCACTCTCTCTCTCCACAGACCCACGCTCTCTCTCTCTCTCCACAGACCCACTCTCTCTCTCCAGACCCACTCTCTCTCTCCACAGACCCACGCTCTCAGCGTTATAAACCTTTTTCTTACTCAATATGAAGCCACACTTGTTTTAACTTCGGCTGTTGTTTAATGTAAACCTATATTGTAAAAAAAAAAAGTGTTGATCATCTTTTCAGAATGTTTCTTCCTAAACCTGAGGGAAAAAACGTTGTTTCAGATTTCTTTTTCAGACTTAAAGAAAATGTCAGACGTTTTTTTTCAAGTCATTTTTTTTCTTCTGACGGTTTCTGAGAATCGAGCAAAAATCTAAATGACCGCTAAAGTAGACAACAGTTTTTAATAGAATATGATCATGCTTTTCAAGAGATCTCTATATATGAGCCTCTCAGCCAATCAGCAGTCAGAACACATGTTGTATAAATCTTTATTGTTTGTTAACAGGAAGGAAACTGAGCTGCAAACATGATCAAATACAAGAGAGAACAGTGTGTTCATACAAAAACTCCTACTACCCAACATCAACTGAATATTTCAAAATAAAAGAATTCACAGAAACTCGAGGTCGTCGTCGTCGTCAGTCCCGGCCGCGACTCCCGGCGCTCGAGGGACTGCAGAGAGGGAGGGTTTCATGAGCAATCAAACATTACTGAGTGTGTGTGTGTGTGTGAGTGAGTGTGTGTGTGTGTGAGTGTCTGAGCCAGGACTCACCTCCTGGCTGGAGATCCAGAGCGGCCCATGGACCCGGACCTGCAGACACAGAGGTCACATTTATTGTGAAGGAGACAAGAAACCACTAAACTGACATCTGAGTCTCTTATTGTGAAAGTCTCCCCTCAGTGATCAGGGCTCTTATTGTGAAAGTCTCCTCTCAGTGATCAGGGCTCTCACAGCTCCTCATATCTGTTCAGAAACTAGACAGAAGTTAAACAAGTACAAACTACAGACAGTCTGTGTCATGGCGAATACAGTCGCTGGTTTATTTATGTCTGTATAGGCCGTTGTTGTTGCTATGGAAACAACGTGATGGAGATTAACGGAGAAAAGTAATATCTACATATAAAGACGGAGAAAGTAAACGTTAAATTGTATGGTTAAGTGTTAGCACTCCCCGAAGAGACACAAGCTCTTACGTTGATATCGGATATTTCAATATTTCAATTCAATCAAAAACGGGAAAAAAACAATCTGTACGGGTCAGCAGCAACACCTCAGACCCCGATCTGTACGGGTCGGCAGCAACACCTCAGACCCCGATCTGTACGGGTCAGCAGCAACACCTCAGACCCCGATCTGTACGGGTCGGCAGCAACACCTCAGACCCCGATCTGTACGGGTCAGCAGCAACACCTCAGACCCCGATCTGTACGGGTCAGCAGCAACACCTCAGACCCCGATCTGTACGGGTCAGCAGCAACACCTCAGACCCCGATCTGTACGGGTCGGCAGCAACACCTCAGACCCCGATCTGTACGGGTCAGCAGCAACACCTCAGACCCCGATCTGTACGGGTCAGCAGCAACATCTCAGACCCCGATCTGTACGGGTCAGCAGCAACACCTCAGACCCCAATCTGTACGGGTCGGCAGCAACACCTCAGACCCCGATCTGTACGGGTCGGCAGCAACACCTCAGACCCCGATCTGTACGGGTCAGCAGCAACACCTCAGACCCCGATCTGTACGGGTCGGCAGCAACACCTCAGGCCCCGATCTGTACGGGTCGGCAGCAACACCTCAGACCCCGATCTGTACGGGTCGGCAGCAACACCTCAGACCCCAATCTGTACGGGTCGGCAGCAACACCTCAGACCCCAATCTGTACGGGTCGGCAGCAACACCTCAGACCCCAATCTGTACGGGTCGGCAGCAACACCTCAGACCCCAATCTGTACGGGTCGGCAGCAACACCTCAGACCCCAATCTGTACGGGTCGGCAGCAACACCTCAGACCCCGATCTGTACGGGTCGGCAGCAACACCTCAGACCCCAATCTGTACGGGTCGGCGGCAACACCTCAGACCCCGATCTGTACGGGTCAGCAACACATCAGTGTTAGGGTTAGGGTTATATATAGATATATATATATGTATTTGTATGTATATACAAATGCCCCCCTCGAAGATTTATTTTTAAATATTGAAGTTCAAAGCATCAATCTGATGCACTCTGAGAGCAACATGAAGAGATCTATGGATCCATCTCTCAGCACCCAGATGAAACAGAACAGTCAGCAGATTTTTCTTTTGGGATATTTTACGAATCCCCTTTCAAACTCTATTCTTGTTATTTTTAACAACTTTTGTGTCATATAGTATTTTATACCTGTTTTTCATTTAGTCTCTAATGCCCCGTGCTGACACCCTCTCTTCCTCCACTTCCACTCTATGCAGTTCATTCCTCCAGTTTTTCTCTTTGACAAAATCCCTGCCATGAATCTCTCCCTATCCGCTGCATCTGACACACAAACATCCCCCCCATCATCCACCGCCACAATTCCTCCCTCCATCTCCCTTGACCTCCTGAGCCCTCCTCCCCACGGCATTCTCTCCCAGTTCACTCTGGTTACCCCCCCTGAAATACTCCAACTGATCAGCTCCTCCAAACCCACAACCTGCTCGCTTGACCCTCTACCCACCCCTCTTCTGAAGTCCTGCCTCCCCGTCCTCTGCCCCTACCTGGTCAACCTTTTCAACTCCTCCCTGTCCCAAGGAACCGTTCCCTCTGCCTTCAAAACTGCTGCTGTCACTCCCATCCTCAAGAAACCCAGTCTGGATCCCTCCTCCCTCAGTAATTACCACCCCATCTCCAACCTCCCCTTTCTCTCTAAAACAATAGAACGGATCATCTCCAAACAACTCCACCGCCATCTCCAAACCAACCAGCTTTATGAACCCCTTCAGTCTGGTTTTCGTCCTCACCACAGCACAGAAACGGCCCTCATCAAAGTCCTCAATTCCCTCCTCACCTCTGCTGACACCGGTTCCCTCAACATCGTCATCCTCCTTGACCTGAGTGCAGCCTTCGATACCGTGAGCCACACCATCCTGCTTACCCGACTCCGGGATATCGAAGGTACTGCACTCAGGTGGCTCCAGTCCTACCTGTCCGACAGATCCCACTTCATCTCCCTCAACAATCACTCCTCTACCACAGCTTCAGTCACCCAAGGTGTTCCCCAAGGTTCAGTACTCGGCCCCCTCTTCTTCATCATCTACATCCTCCCCCTTGGTCAGATTCTCCGCCATCACAACCTGGACTTTCACTGCTATGCTGACGACACACAGATCTACCTCGGCACCAAATCCCCCCACAACCCCCCCCTCACCCACATCGAATCCTGTCTGACAGCAATCAAATCCTGGACGCAACACAACTTCCTCAAACTCAACAGCAATAAAACTGAACTCCTCCTCATCGGCTCCAAATCCACCCTCAGCAAAACCCCCAACCTGACACTCACCATCGATGGCACCCCTGTTTCCCCCTCCACCCAGGCACGCAACCTTGGCGTGATATTCGACCCCACCCTCTCCCTCGACCCCCACATCCGCCAAGTTGTAAAAACCTAATTTTTCCACCTCCGCAATATCGCCAAACTCCGTCCCTCTCTCACCCGCCCCGCAGCTGAGCGACTCATTCACGCCTTCATCTCCTCCCGCCTTGACTATTGCAACTCACTCCTTTTCGGCATCAGCTCCACCTCCCTCAACAGACTCCAGCGTGTCCAGAACGCAGCCGCCAGACTCCTCACCCACACCAAATCATGGCGTCACATCACCCCGGTCCTCAAAGAACTCCACTGGCTTCCGGTCTCACACCGCATTCACTACAAACTCCTGGTCCTCACCTATAAAGCCCTCCACCATCTGGCCCCGCCCCTACCTCACTGACCTCCTCATCCTTTACCAACCACCCCGGTCCCTCAGATCCACCTCAGCTGGTTTGCTCTCAATCCCCAAGGCCAAACTCCGGAGCTTCGGGGACAGAGCCTTCTCTGTGGCAGCCCCGAAGCTCTGGAGCTCCCTCCCCCAAGACCTCCGTGAGTCTGATTCCCTCACCCTGTTCCAGTCCCGTCTCAAAGCCCACCTCTTCAACTCTGTTTATCCTTAAACCCGCCCCTCCCCCCTCTGAACCAACATCCTCCTGACTGCTTTTCTGTTTTTGTTTGTGTTTTTGTTCTTGTTTTGTTTGTTGACCTTACTCGTAATGTAAAGCGTCTTTGGGTCTAGAAAAGCGCTATATAAATCCCATTGAGTCTCTAATGTCTCATTAATAATAATAATGATCATATCAAGGTGTGCCTGAACCTCACTGAGCTGAGGTTATTTGAGCCTCTCAGGAGAGAGCTCTCTTCCACCTGGTTGTAGTAAAGCTCTTTAGATTCGTTAGCATAGCTAGCTAACCAGATGCTAATAACAACAGATCGCCACTGTGCTTACAACTAAAGACACAGCCTCGTAAACACTGCGGTGTGTACGGCTCCTTATGGGTACTGCAATATCTGAAGAGTTGGAGCGGCGTTCCGGTGCTCTCCGTAAGCACTCTAGTCTAGGGGTGGGCAGATCGATCCCAAAATATTGATACTTCCGATATTACATTACGTTTCAAAATATAGATACTAGAGTCAATAGGATCGATACTTTTTTCCCGTCTCCTCTACTCGTCAATTTCTTCAAAAAACTATGTGCAGACGAACAGAAGTATATGCTCTTTTCTTCTCTCTCCATGCTGTCCTCCTCTCCTGGAGGCACGCGCAGCGCGCTCCCTGCCTGAACGCCGATTATCAAGCTGACTGACAGCAGGCCAGTTGGTCTCTTATTGTGAAAGTCTCCTCAGTGATCACTATGTCTCTTATTGTGAAAGTCTCCTCTCAGTGATCACTATGTCTCTTATTGTGAAAGTCTCCTCTCAGTGATCACTATGTCTCTTATTGTGAAAGTCTCCTCAGTGATCACTATGTCTCTTATTGTGAAAGTCTCCTCTCAGTGATCACTATGTCTCTTATTGTGAAAGTCTCCTCAGTGATCACTATGTCTCTTATTGTGAAAGTCTCCTCTCAGTGATCACTATGTCTCTTATTGTGAAAGTCTCCTCTCAGTGATCACTATGTCTCTTATTGTGAAAGTCTCCTCAGTGATCACTATGTCTCTTATTGTGAAAGTCTCCTCTCAGTGATCACTATGTCTCTTATTGTGAAAGTCTCCTCAGTGATCACTATGTCTCTTATTGTGAAAGTCTCCTCTCAGTGATCACTATGTCTCTTATTGTGAAAGTCTCCCCTCAGTGATCACTATGTCTCTTATTGTGAAAGTCTCCTCTCAGTGATCACTATGTCTCTTATTGTGAAAGTCTCCTCTCAGTGATCACTATGTCTCTTATTGTGAAAGTCTCCTCAGTGATCACTATGTCTCTTATTGTGAAAGTCTCCTCAGTGATCACTATGTCTCTTATTGTGAAAGTCTCCTCTCAGTGATCACTATGTCTCTTATTGTGAAAGTCTCCCCTCAGTGATCACTATGTCTCTTATTGTGAAAGTCTCGCCTCAGTGATCACTATGTCTCTTATTGTGAAAGTCTCCTCTCAGTGATCACTATGTCTCTTATTGTGAAAGTCTCCTCAGTGATCACTATGTCTCTTATTGTGAAAGTCTCCTCTCAGTGATCACTATGTCTCTTATTGTGAAAGTCTCCTCTCAGTGATCACTATGTCTCTTATTGTGAAAGTCTCCCCTCAGTGATCACTATGTCTCTTATTGTGAAAGTCTCCTCAGTGATCACTATGTCTCTTATTGTGAAAGTCTCCTCTCAGTGATCACTATGTCTCTTTTTGTGAAAGTCTCCTCTCAGTGATCACTATGTCTCTTATTGTGAAAGTCTCCCCTCAGTGATCACTATGTCTCTTATTGTGAAAGTCTCCTCAGTGATCACTATGTCTCTTATTGTGAAAGTCTCCTCTCAGTGATCACTATGTCTCTTATTGTGAAAGTCTCCCCTCAGTGATCACTATGTCTCTTATTGTGAAAGTCTCCTCTCAGTGATCACTATGTCTCTTATTGTGAAAGTCTCCTCTCAGTGATCACTATGTCTCTTATTGTGAAAGTCTCCTCTCAGTGATCACTATGTCTCTTATTGTGAAAGTCTCCTCTCAGTGATCACTATGTCTCTTATTGTGAAAGTCTCCTCTCAGTGATCACTATGTCTCTTATTGTGAAAGTCTCCCCTCAGTGATCACTATGTCTCTTATTGTGAAAGTCTCCTCAGTGATCACTATGTCTCTTATTGTGAAAGTCTCCTCAGTGATCACTATGTCTCTTATTGTGAAAGTCTCCTCTCAGTGATCACTATGTCTCTTATTGTGAAAGTCTCCCCTCAGTGATCACTATGTCTCTTATTGTGAAAGTCTCTCCTCAGTGATCACTATGTCTCTTATTGTGAAAGTCTCCTCAGTGATCTCTATGTCTCTTATTGTGAAAGTCTCCTCTCAGTGATCACTATGTCTCTTATTGTGAAAGTCTCCTCTCAGTGATCACTATGTCTCTTATTGTGAAAGTCTCCTCAGTGATCACTATGTCTCTTATTGTGAAAGTCTCCTCTCAGTGATCACTATGTCTCTTATTGTGAAAGTCTCCCCTCAGTGATCACTATGTCTCTTATTGTGAAAGTCTCCTCTCAGTGATCACTATGTCTCTTATTGTGAAAGTCTCCTCTCAGTGATCACTATGTTTCTTATTGTGAAAGTCTCTCCTCAGTGATCACTATGTCTCTTATTGTGAAAGTCTCATCTCAGTGATCACTATGTCTCTTATTGTGAAAGTCTCCTCTCAGTGATCACTATGTCTCTTATTGTGAAAGTCTCCCCTCAGTGATCACTATGTCTCTTATTGTGAAAGTCTCCTCTCAGTGATCACTATGTCTCTTATTGTGAAAGTCTCCTCTCAGTGATCACTATGTCTCTTATTGTGAAAGTCTCCTCTCAGTGATCACTATGTCTCTTATTGTGAAAGTCTCCCCTCAGTGATAACTATGTCTCTTATTGTGAAAGTCTCCTCTCAGTGATCACTATGTCTCTTATTGTGAAAGTCTCCTCTCAGTGATCACTATGTCTCTTATTGTGAAAGTCTCCCCTCAGTGATCACTATGTCTCTTATTGTGAAAGTCTCCTCTCAGTGATCACTATGTCTCTTATTGTGAAAGTCTCCTCTCAGTGATCACTATGTCTCTTATTGTGAAAGTCTCCTCTCAGTGATCACTATGTCTCTTATTGTGAAAGTCTCCCCTCAGTGATCACTATGTCTCTGATTGTGAAAGTCTCGCCTCAGTGATCACTATGTCTCTTATTGTGAAAGTCTCTCCTCAGTGATCACTATGTCTCTTATTGTGAAAGTCTCTCCTCAGTGATCACTATGTCTCTGATTGTGAAAGTCTCGCCTCAGTGATCACTATGTCTCTTATTGTGAAAGTCTCCCCTCAGTGATCACTATGTCTCTTATTGTGAAAGTCTCCTCAGTGATCACTATGTCTCTTATTGTGAAAGTCTCTCCTCAGTGATCACTATGTCTCTGATTGTGAAAGTCTCGCCTCAGTGATCACTATGTCTCTTATTGTGAAAGTCTCCCCTCAGTGATCACTATGTCTCTTATTGTGAAAGTCTCCTCAGTGATCACTATGTCTCTTATTGTGAAAGTCTCTCCTCAGTGATCACTATGTCTCTTATTGTGAAAGTCTCCCCTCAGTGATCACTATGTCTCTTATTGTGAAAGTCTCCTCAGTGATCACTATGTCTCTTATTGTGAAAGTCTCTCCTCAGTGATCACTATGTCTCTTATTGTGAAAGTCTCCTCAGTGATCACTATGTCTCTTATTGTGAAAGTCTCTCCTCAGTGATCACTATGTCTCTTATTGTGAAAGTCTCCTCTCAGTGATCACTATGTCTCTTATTGTGAAAGTCTCTCCTCAGTGATCACTATGTCTCTTATTGTGAAAGTCTCCTCAGTGATCACTATGTCTCTTATTGTGAAAGTCTCTCCTCAGTGATCACTATGTCTCTTATTGTGAAAGTCTCCTCTCAGTGATCACTATGTCTCTTATTGTGAAAGTCTCCTCTCAGTGATCACTATGTCTCTTATTGTGAAAGTCTCCCCTCAGTGATCGTTATATGTCTCAGTGATTATTATAGGACTCTTATTGTGAAAGGTTACCTGCTCGGGCCTCGGGACGCGGACCTGGATCTGGGTCTGGCTCGTGGTCTGGACCCTGACTGCGACTTGGACCTGGACCTGGACTTTGACCTAGACCTGGACCTGGACCTGGGTCTGGCTCTAGACCTGGAGGGAGACCTGGACCTGGGTCTGAGAGAGAAACAGAGAAACAGATGATGAGGCCCCTGTGGTTCTGGATCCTGAGGGTCCAGGGACAGGAAGTGGACCATGAGGCCCCTGTGGTTCTGGATCCTGATGGGTCAGGGACAGGAAGTGGACCATGAGCCCCCTGTGGTTCTGGATCCTGAGGGTTCAGGGACAGGAAGTGGACTCACCTGGCTCTCTGTGGCGCTGTGTTGGATCTGGACCTTCTGGGGGAGGCGGAGCGAGAGCCTCGTGGGGAGACGGACCTGAGACAGGAGGCAGAGGACAGGTGAGTTACAGGTGAGTCAAGGACAGGTGAGTTACAGGTGAGTCAAGGACAGGTGAGTTACAGGTGAGTTACAGGTGAGTCAAGGACAGGTGAGTCAAGGACAGGCGAGTCAAGGACAGGTGAGTCAAGGACAGGTGAGTCAAGGACAGGTGAGTCAAGAGGTGCTTTCACACCAAGTACTTTGCCGTACTTAGTTCCCGGTACTATCTAGTAGATCGCGTTCACACCGGAATAAGTCCCTGAGGGAAGATTTGGCAAATGAAGCCGCTGACGTCCCTTCTTCTTCTTCTTCTTCTTCTTCTTCTTCTTCTTCTTCTTCTTCTTCGGGTTTACTGGCAGGCTGCAACCCACTTCACGCCGTATACTGCCACCTGAAGTCCCCGGCCCAAGTCCCCGGAGTTGGGAGTGGCTTCAGTAGAAGCTGCTGGGACTCCCAAGAACTATCTGAACTATTCCTGGAAAAGTCCTCTGGTGTGAAAGCGCCTAAGGACAGGTGAGTCAAGGACAGGTGTGATGGTGTCTCTCCAGAGAAACCCACAACTGCTGAGTCTTCAATTTGTGTTTGAGATTTTATTTAGTGTATTTTTTGTTTTGTTAATGAAAGTAGTTTTTGATGCTTTTATTTTGAAGGCAGCTGTAGGCAGCAGGTGATTGGCTGAACACTAGGGGTGTAACGGTTAACAAACATTTCAGTTCGGTACTACCTCGGTTTGTAGGTCAGGTTCGGTACGTTTTCGGTGCAGCAGAAAAAATGATAACAAAACATGAAATATATATATCTTTTTTTTAAATTATTATTAAACTGTGAATATTCACTCAAATAAATACTAAACAGTGTTTCCCCTAGGTTTACTGCCTTGGCAGGGTGCTGCTCGGGTACCTCGAAAAAAAAATTCGGGGCACCCAAAAAAAATGTATCCTTTGGAGCAGAGAGGCTGTGGATTATTGTTATTGATATCGTACAGTAACAAAGTATTTGTACATTAAAAAGTAATAAAGTACAGTGTTACTCTGTACTTTATTACTTTAATTTAAACTGTATTCCCTTCTTATCATGTTGTCTACACTTCTTCCTTTCATTGATACATTTAAATCACCTGACTACAGCATATAACATACCTGCTGCAACCCTGTGCTGCTGCTGCTGCTTCTCTCTGCCTCATCCTCTATTGCTGGAGGCAGCTCCACCTCATCTGATCTCTGATATGAAAGCAATCGTGTTATGATCATATTGAGCTATTGGTGTGAGTCTAACATTAAACAAGCAGTCTGCTTGTCATACATTGCTGACGATACACTTTAAGTGGCAATTTGTTGAGTCACTGCCGCTAAATGCCGGTAGCATCAAGCTAGCAAATCCTGCATTAGCCTCACATCAACAGGTGTAGACAGAACATCCAATTATCCTGAGCTAATTTACTGAATAAACCAACTCACATCTCCTGTCTTTTAACTCATTAGACTATTCTTCTGCTGGCGTTTCATTGTTGTTTTCTGTCAAATTCAATACTATAGTTCAAAACCGCGGTACCTGCTCACCATCTGTGAGCTATTTTTAGAATGCGCACGCTACGTTCGTTGTCGCGTTCGCGCGCGTCCACCTGGGCAGGCTGTGTGTGTCCTTCTCCTGTGACGATAACGGCTTGCGGTTAAAAAATAATAATAAACAAAATTGAAACTGGGGGGGGACACAAACGGGCAGACTGCAGAGCTGTTGTTCTCCTCCTTTCCTCCGCTTTTGTCTCTGATTGTGAGTGTGTGCATTCTCGTGTGTGTGTGTGTGTGGGGGGGGGAGCCCCGCCCTTCAGAAACAGAGCGGAGGGAGAATGTGAATACGCAAGGCTGTGGACACTGAAACATGCACATTGGATAAATAACATAGGCGTTTAGTTTATTTAATAAAAGAGCACATGTTCAATGTGAAAGTGACCGTAGATATATTACTTCAGTTGCAATTTGGTGCTATATACAGGGGTGCACATAACTGGTACGCAGGTACGCATGCGCGGCAACAATCCGAAATGCGTACCGTCTCTTGTGTCACAAAGCGCATTTGCGTACCGACGTACTTGTGAAGCTTTTCCAGAAGGCGGTTAGATCACCGGACGACAGAGTCGGTCTCCGCGTGCACAGACAGGGCTGCTGTTAACGACGGGCTGTACAACGGAATTGTGCCAAAACTACGCCAACCGGCTGTGGAGGGAGACTCCCCCCCTTCACTGGAGAACTGCGCTAAAACAGCTGATCACAACGGTCACACTCTGGGGTCACAGAGTACTAGCCCCCCCCCCCCGTCGACTTTCCTGAAGTACTCCACAACCACCGTTCGTGATACAGAGGGCTTCATCAAATAACTTTGAGTGGAGCCAGAAGTTGGAGTACCAAACACTGACTCCAGGTACTCATCTGAGTACCTCACTGAGAAAGTTATGTGCACCCCTGGCTATATATATATATATATATATATATATATATATATATATATATATATATATATTTTTAAATAATAAAAAAAAAAAATGTAAATTAAAAAAAACAAAAAAAAAACACCTTGAATTTTCAGGCAGGGCGCGGGGCTCCGTTGGCAGGGCGCAGCGCCCCGCCAAGACAATGGTAGGGGAAACACTGAAATATAATAACATAAACATCAAGGTGCAGCATTTTGATGAACTGAGATCATCTGTATCTGTACTGTACTCGTACCTAAGCAGACAGCTTGACATTAGGACTTGCTTGTCTTTGTATTGTTTCTTTAAAGAAAGATGAACTTGTCCACATTGCTTGCTGAAAGGGCAGATCTGCTGGCACTAGCAATGTCTCCTGCTGTGGAGAACACCCTCTCTAGGGACAGAGGTAGCAGATACAGCCAGGTAGCGCTTTGCTACCATGGCAACATAAGGAGATTTGGCGTTTGTAATAGCTTTGGCTCGGTCTGAACTTGTTGCGAGTGGTGGAGGCTTAAATGCTAGCGGGAGCTGGGTTTGCTCTTCAGTCTTTTTTCTTTTGGTACCGGTGATATTCACGTTCAGGTGATGCCTTTTCAAATGAGTGTGCACGTTTGATGTATTGCCGCGTAACCAATGCTAGTTGAACAATGCCGACAAACAGCTTTGGTTCGTTCCACCTGTCTTTGTCCGTCATCCTTGTACGTAACTGCTAAACCAAAATGTTCCCAAACCGGAGACTTCAACGATGCTGGAGGATTTTAGAGCTCAACTTTATCTGCGTTCGCCATTTCATCAGTTCCTCAAATTACTGACTACATTTGAACGCATCCCTGTGACCAGCTCTCATAGTATGCCTCTCGTCCAATGAAATGACTTGCTCGCTCTATGACGCGTTGAACCCAATGTGAGCAAATTACTCTGAATGCTGCGACGCAGCACCGGAGATTACTTCCAAGAAGTTGTTCATGTTCTCCATTTTTTACGTTTAACGTTATATTCGTTCGGTACACCAAAGGGCCCGTACCGAATATTCTCGGTATGAATACCGTTACACCTCTACTGAACACACAGCGAGGCTCTGACTCACCTCCTCCCTCCTCGGCTCCTGCTCCTGGAGTGACGCCTTCCTCGAGACCTGGAGCGAGACCTGGACCTGCAGGAGACCAGAGACCATCAGGACCACACACACACCAGGACCACAGAGACACACACACACCAGGACTACAGAGACACACACCAGGACTACACACACACCAGGACCACAGAGAGAGCGAGAGCGACACACACACACACACACACCAGGACTACACACACACCAGGACCACAGAGACACACACCAGGACCACAGAGAGAGCGAGAGCGACACACACACACACACACACACACACACACACACACACACACACACACACACACACACACACACACACACACACACACACACACACACACACACACACACACACACACACACACACACACACACACACACACACACACACACACACACACACACACACACACACACACACACACACACACACACACACACACACACACACACACACACACACACACACACACACACACACACACACACACACACACACACTTCCAGGTGTAGTTACCTGCTCCTCCCGCTGCGGCGGCCGCGTCTCCGGCAGTCGTACGCGTAGTGGCCCTTCTCTCCACACTCGTAGCACTTGTCGGTCGGGTCAAAGGGCCGCCGGCTGGAGGAGCGGTCGTACCGTGAGCGCCGAGGGCTTCCTGACGACAACTCCACCCTCACCCGACTGCCACACAGCTGCCTTACGAGCCAATGAGAACATCACATCAACAGGTCTAACATGGTCTAGTGTCATTGTGTCAGCATCAATCACCATATGGTCTACTGTCAGCATCAATCCCCACATGGTCTACTGTCAGAGCGTCAGCATCAATCACCACATGGTCTACTGTCAGCATCAATCACCACATGGTCTACTGTCAGCATCAATCACCACATGGTCTACTGTCAGCATCAATCCCCACATGGTCTACTGTCAGCATCAATCCCCACATGGTCTACTGTCAGAGCGTCAGCATCAATCACCACATGGTCTACTGTCAGCATCAATCCCCAGATGGTCTACAGTCAGAGCATCAGCATCAATCACCACATGGTCTACTGTCAGAGCGTCAGCATCAATCACCACATGGTCTACTGTTAGCATCAATCTCCACATGGTCTACTGTCAGAGCGTCAGCATCAATCACCACATGGTCTACTGTCAGCATCAATCACCACATGGTCTACTGTCAGCATCAATCCCCACATGGTCTACTGTCAGCATCAATCACCACATGGTCTACTGTCAGCATCAATCCCCACATGGTCTACTGTCAGCATCAATCCCCACATGGTCTACTGTCAGCATCAATCACCACATGGTCTACTGTCAGCATCAATCCCCACATGGTCTACTGTCAGCATCAATCCCCACATGGTCTACTGTCAGCATCAATCCCCACATGGTCTACTGTCAGCATCAATCCCCACATGGTCTACTGTCAGCATCAATCACAACATGGTCTACTGTCAGCATCAATCCCCACAAGGTCTACTGTCAGCATCAATCACCACATGGTCTACTGTCAGAGCATCAGCATCAATCCCCACATGGTCTACTGTCAGCATCAATCACCACATGGTCTACTGTCAGAGCGTCAGCATCAATCCCCACATGGTCTACTGTCAGCATCAATCACCACATGGTCTACTGTCAGAGCGTCAGCATCAATCACCACATGGTCTACTGTTAGCATCAATCACCACATGGTCTACTGTCAGAGCGTCAGCATCAATCACAACATGGTCTACTGTCAGCATCAATCCCCACAAGGTCTACTGTCAGCATCAATCACCACATGGTCTACTGTCAGCATCAATCACCACATGGTCTACTGTCAGCATCAATCCCCACATGGTCTACTGTCAGCATCAATCCCCACATGGTCTACTGTCAGCATCAATCCCCACATGGTCTACTGTCAGCATCAATCCCCACATGGTCTACTGTCAGCATCAATCCCCACAAGGTCTACTGTCAGCATCAATCACCACATGGTCTACTGTCAGCATCAATCACCACATGGTCTACTGTCAGCATCAATCCCCACATGGTCTACTGTCAGAGCGTCAGCATCAATCACCACATGGTCTACTGTCAGCATCAATCACCACATGGTCTACTGTCAGAGCGTCAGCATCAATCACCACATGGTCTACTGTCAGAGCGTCAGCATCAATCACCACATGGTCTACTGTCAGCATCAATCCCCACATGGTCTACTGTCAGCATCAATCACCACATGGTCAACTGTCAGAGCGTCAGCATCAATCACCACATGGTCTACTGTCAGAGCGTCAGCATCAATCACCACATGGTCTACTGTCAGCATCAATCCCCACATGGTCTACTGTCAGCATCAATCACCACATGGTCAACTGTCAGAGCGTCAGCATCAATCACCACATGGTCTACTGTCAGCATCAATCCCCACATGGTCTACTGTCAGAGCGTCAGCATCAATCACCACATGGTCTACTGTCAGAGCGTCAGCATCAATCACCACATGGTCTACTGTCAGAGCGTCAGCATCAATCACCACATGGTCTACTGTCAGAGCGTCAGCATCAATCACCACATGGTCTACTGTCAGAGCGTCAGCATCAATCACCACATGGTCTACTGTCAGCATCAATCATCACATGGTCTACTGTCAGAGCGTCAGCATCAATCACCACATGGTCTACTGTCAGCGTCAATGTGTGTGTGTGTGTGTGTGTGTGTGTGTGTGTGTGTGTGTGTGTGTGTGTGTGTGTGTGTGTGTGTTGAACCTACTTTCCATCCAGCTCTCTGACGGCGTCGTCGGCATCTCTTGGATCTTCGAACTCGACGAAGGCGAAGCCCGGAGGATTCCTGGCGATCCAGACGGTCCTGAGGGGTCCGTAGAACCCAAAGGCTCGTTCCAGCTCACTCTTTCCGGCCCCCGAGCCCAGGTTCCCCACGTACACCTTCATCTCTGAGGAACCACATAATTCAGAGAGTCAGCAGCCTTTCACTGGGAACATACCAGACCCCTTCCTCTCTGAGGAACCACATCACTGGGAACATACCAGACCCCTTCCTCTCTGAGGAACCACATCACTGGGAACATACCAGACCCCTTCCTCTCTGAGGAACCACATCACTGGGAACATACCAGACCCCTTCCTCTCTGAGGAACCACATCACCGGGAACATACCAGACCCCTTCCTCTCTGAGGAACCACATCACCGGGAACATACCAGACCCCTTCCTCTCTGAGGAACCACATCACCGGGAACATACCAGACCCCTTCCTCTCTGAGGAACCACATCACCGGGAACATACCAGACCCCTTCCTCTATGAGGAACCACATCACCGGGAACATACCAGACCCCTTCCTCTCTGAGGAACCACATCACTGGGAACATACCAGACCCCTTCCTCTCTCAGGAACCACATCACCGGGAACATACCAGACCCCTTCCTCTCTGAGGAACCACATCACCGGGAACATGCCAGACCCCTTCCTCTCTGAGGAACCACATCACGGGGAACATGCCAGACCCCTTCCTCTATGAGGAACCACATCACGGGGAACATGCCAGACCCCTTCCTCTCTGAGGAACCACATCACTGGGAACATACCAGACCCCTTCCTCTCTGAGGAACCACATCACTGGGAACAAACCAGACCCCTTCCTCTCTGAGGAACCACATCACTGGGAACATACCAGACCCCTTCCTCTCTGAGGAACCACATCACTGGGAACATACCAGACCCCTTCCTCTCTGAGGAACCACATCACTGGGAACATACCAGACCCCTTCCTCTCTGAGGAACCACATCACTGGGAACATACCAGACCCCTTCCTCTCTGAGGAACCACATCACTGGGAACATACCAGACCCCTTCCTCTCTGAGGAACCACATCACTGGGAACATACCAGACCCCTTCCTCTCTGAGGAACCACATCACTGGGAACATGCCAGACCCCTTCCTCTCTGAGGAACCACATCACTGGGAACATGCCAGACCCCTTCCTCTCTGAGGAACCACATCACTGGGAACATGCCAGACCCCTTCCTCTCTGAGGAACCACATCACTGGGAACATACCAGACCCCTTCCTCTCTGAGGAACCACATCACTGGGAACATACCAGACCCCTTCCTCTCCGAGGAACCACATCACTGGGAACATACCAGACCCCTTCATTTCTGAGGAACCACATCACTGGGAACATACCAGACCCCTTCCTCTCTGAGGAACCACATCACTGGGAACATGCCAGACCCCTTCCTCTCTGAGGAACCACATCACTGGGAACATACCAGACCCCTTCCTCTCCGAGGAACCACATCACTGGGAACATGCCAGACCCCTTCCTCTATGAGGAACCACATCACTGGGAACATGCCAGACCCCTTCCTCTCTGAGGAACCACATCAATGGGAACATACCAGACCCCTTCCTCTCTGAGGAACCACATCACTGGGAACATACCAGACCCCTTCCTCTCTGAGGAACCACATCACTGGGAACATACCAGACCCCTTCATTTCCGAGGAACCACATCAATGGGAACATACCAGACCCCTTCATTTCCGAGGAACCACATCACTGGGAACATACCAGACCCCTTCCTCTCCGAGGAACCACATCACTGGGAACATACCAGACCCCTTCCTCTCTGAGGAACCACATCACTGGGAACATACCAGACCCCTTCCTCTATGAGGAACCACATCACTGGGAACATACCAGACCCCTTCATTTCTGAGGAACCACATCACTGGGAACATGCCAGACCCCTTCCTCTCTGAGGAACCACATCACTGGGAACATACCAGACCCCTTCATTTCCGAGGAACCACATCACTGGGAACATACCAGACCCCTTCCTCTCTGAGGAACCACATCACTGGGAACATACCAGACCCCTTCCTCTCTGAGGAACCACATCACTGGGAACATACCAGACCCCTTCCTCTCTGAGGAACCACATCACTGGGAACATACCAGACCCCTTCCTCTCCGAGGAACCACATCACTGGGAACATACCAGACCCCTTCCTCTCTGAGGAACCACATCACTGGGATGAGGAGAGAGGAACACATTGAGGATACGAGGAGAGAGGAAGAGGGACATACTGAGGATACGAGGAGAGAGACACACTGAGGATACGAGGAGAGAGACACACTGAGGATACGAGGAGAGAGGAACACACTGAGGATACGAGGAGAGAGGAAGAGGGACATACCGAGGATACGAGGAGAGAGACACACTGAGGATACGAGGAGAGAGACACACTGAGGATACGAGGAGAGAGGAACACACTGAGGATACGAGGAGAGAGGAACACACTGAGGATACGAGGAGAGAGGAAGAGGGACATACTGAGGATACGAGGAGAGAGACACACTGAGGATACGAGGAGAGAGGGACACACTGAGGATACGAAGAGAGAGACACACTGAGGATACGAGGAGAGAGACACACTGAGGATACGAGGAGAGAGGGACACACTGAGGATACGAAGAGAGAGACACACTGAGGATACGAGGAGAGAGACACACTGAGGATACGAGGAGAGAGAGACACACTGAGGATACGAGGAGAGAGAGACACACTGAGGATACGAGGAGAGAGGGACACACTGAGGATACGAAGAGAGAGACACACTGAGGATACGAAGAGAGAGACACACTGAGGATACGAGGAGAGAGAGACACACTGAGGATACGAGGAGAGAGAGACACACTGAGGATACGAGGAGAGAGGGACACACTGAGGATACGAGGAGAGAGGGACACACTGAGGATACGAGGAGAGAAGGACACACTGAGGATACGAGGAGAGAGGGACACACTGAGGATACGAGGAGAGAAGGACACACTGAGGATTAGGGATGGGTATCGTTAGGATACTGCTTATCGGTATCTTTTCAATACTTTGGTCAAAATGAGACATGAATACAAGATGTGAAGATTAAACAGTCATTTTATTGCAGAAATAACTGAATAACTTAGACACTAGCTTTTCAGAAGCAGACACAAATAAATAACTAACTTAAAGGGGCCTGGCTCGCCCTGTCATGCTCTTTGGGTTTCCCCTCAGAGGATGATTTTTTTTAAACATTTGTAAATCAGTTACGTCTTCATCCAGACATTTCAAACTGAAAGCCAGCTCGACAAGAGATCCTTAAAACATTGTCCTTCAGTGACATCATGCAGAACTGTGATGTGAAGACATTAGTCAAAAGGCTAAGATGGGAAAAAAATACGTGGCGAGTACGTATATTATTCTGGATAACTGAAACACGTCAACATGTGTCTGAAGGTTTAAACATAGAACAACGTATTTGAGCTTAAAATATGTCAATTCCTAGAAAACGACCAACACTTGCCGAACCATACATTGAAACGTTGACCTTTAACATTTAAATGCAGTTTTCCAATTCACAATGACATCTGTAAGTTTAACTGGTTTATAAAGCATTCAATGAAAGGACAAGTTATTCTAGGTGTAGGAGCTCACATTAATACACTGTCAGTGTTAATAAACTAAAAAAAGACAAGGCGATGCGCCTGCAAGACTGCACTCAGGTAAATAAAACATATTACCCGTGCAGCAGCTAACCTGCCTGCGAGCCTTTGCTCAGGTCACATTTACACACGGCGCGGCTGAAGCCCGCTAGCACTATTAGCACTAGGCTAGCAGTATCGCTACCACCGTTTTAGATTCAATGAGTGTCTCGGTTGCAAATGCTTCATTTAGTTGCTTGTGTCCCCCCCTTTAGAAGCAACTCATTGAGAACATAGATTGCACCTTGCACTATCGCCACTACATTTTTTAAAGTGCACCCAGACCTTCGATGGCTTCGCTCTGTCCGCCATGCCTGCAGGAGTCTCACAACAATAATAAGAGCGCTGTTGAGAGAGATGACGAACGGCATTTACAGTGGCCAATCAGAGGGGTCTCAAACCGGATACATCACACGGGATGAGGGTTCCCAACCAACCAGAATAGCCGCGTTCACACCGGAGTACTTTTCCCACTTTACTTCCGATATAGTTCCGAAATGTCGCGTTCACACCAAAAAGAGCCGGAACTCAAATGAGTTCATGAGAACCTTTTTACCCCCTTTCCCGTCCCTTTAGAGAGCAGAGACTCTCATGCGGCTCTCTTGTGAGAAAAGAGCTATATTTCTGATTGGCTGGGCGGATTGCAAACCACGCCCCGTAAAACTAAAAAAAAAAGTGTTGTGAAGCCACAGTTTTATTAGCATTAGCATTATTAGCATTAGCATTAGCCCAGCGCAGAAACGCAGAGAGACTCACTTATGGCAACACAAAATAAAACATGGGAGCGGTGGAGATGAGGAGGTGTCGGCATTCTGGCGATTTACTCTGAAGGCTTCAGTAGAAGCTGCTGGGAGTCCCAGCAGCTTCTACTGAAGCCAGTCCCCAACTCCAGGGACTTCCGGCCGGGGACTCCGGGTGGCAGTAGACGCCGTGAAGTTGTTTGCGGCCTGTCAGTAAACCCAAAGCAGAAGAAGAAGAAGTGACGTCAGCGGCTTCATTTGCCTAATCCACCCTCAGGGACTTATTCCGGTGTGAACACGATCTGAACGCGATCTGAACTTAGTTCTGATGAACTCTTTAGTTCATCAGAACTAAAGAGTTCTGATGAACTAAGTTCTCATGAACCTTTGTGGGAAAAGTACTGCGGTGTGAATGCGCCTAATGGTTTAAAGTTAAACTAAGGAAGTAGACGTTACACTTAGACCGATCGCAGCACCGATTGTCCAGCGGCTTTACGGTAGGGTTGGGTATCGTTTGAATTTCCACGATTCTACTTTTCGATTCCAGTTCTTAACGGTTCTCAATTCCGATTCTTTCAGGGGTAAAAAAATGATACATGCTTCTTCCACCAAAAAAATTACATTTATTGGAGAAACTTTGACACAGGTTAGTTCACAGTAATATTTATATTCAGTCTGTTTACATTCACTGCTATGGAACTGCAACCTGAGAACCACTGAAGCTAAAACAGTGCAACAGTCCAACTTTTAAAGGACCCCCCCCCTATTTAAAAACAGCTCTTGTTGAGAAAAACAAGCATATCTGCCTTCTCAGGCACACCGGGAGGAAAGGTTTGAACATTTCAAAGTAAAATGCTTCAATCTGGTGCACTTTAAGCAGAACGACTAGAGACCTGGGGCCGTATTCACAAAGCATTTTATCTTACCGCTAGGAGTGCTCCTAACTCGCGCTAAAACATTTTACGTAGGAGTTTTTTCTTAAAAGTTATTCACAAAGCCGCTGAGACCTACTCATACTAAGGATAAATCACTAAGAGTGAACTAAGAGTGACGCGCCGTTGCTATGGATGACGTTGATTCTCGTGCATGAGTTTAGAAGCGGTCAGTACGGTGATTGGTTGTTCAGAGCAGGCGGTCTCGGTGAAACTCATCCGCAACATCCCACAAACGAGCCCACTAAAACAAGGAAACAGCCGAGGCTAGAAATGATTCCTATCAAATAGTTATGGACAGTGCAGTTAGCAGAATACATGCATGATGACAAGTTTGTGCAGACCACGATAATGACGTTGCACGTTAAAGAGAGAGAGCAAACAATAAAAATACGTAAATTGCATTAAATCAAGGAGGCAATTAAAAGCACCCTGCAAACTATTATCCAATGAGCATATTCCCAGCACTTAAACACTTTCAATAACAGCCCATACCGCCGTTAAAGCCCCCCTATCATGATGAATGAAAACAATCTGCGTGTTGATGGAATGTACTTTCTTTCTATTGACGAACACGTCCTCATCTTTTGATGGCGCAATTATTTTTATGTGCGTCCCGTCAATAGCACCGACCACACCGGGCATACCTGCATTGCCATGAAGTTGGCTTTGATTCTGTGTAGTTGTTGATTGTCCAAAGGAAACCGGATAAACAGTTGGATGATATGTGGTCTAGAGAGCGCGTTGATGGTTTGGTTTATGGCACGGCTGACTGATGGTTGCGATATTCCTAAATCGTCGGCATTGCAAAGTTGCATTTTCCCTGTTGCTAAATATCGTAGTGTTGCCAAACATTTTATTTCCGGACTAATCGGGTTATTCCTGTTAGTCGGGGATGTTATTGCATCCCGCACTAATTCCACAACAAGTTTGATACCCTCACGATTTAGCCTATATCTCTTGATCAATTCACAGTCTTCCATTGTCTCCAAAACATTTCGTCTGGCAGCCATTTTCAGATTCTTTGTGAATAGGTCTTACTGAGTTAGGAGTCCTCTCGAGGACTTTTAAGCTCTCCTAAACTTAGGTGCTACTTTTAGGCCTAAAATACTTTGTGAATACGGCCCCTGATCTCGGGGGTACAACTCAACACCCATCTGAAAAAGATCGGTTTACATTTTAATAATTAAATAAGTATGTGAGCATAACCAATAACCTTCCATAGACAATAACAAATAAATGTAACACATTTTATTTTTGTTTTTCATTCATATCTTATTTTACTATTTTATTTATGCATATTTTGTTATCTCTCTAGTTTAAAACGATATGTCTGGTTTACTGTCCTATCGTAAACATTGGAATGATTTCAAACCTGTTTTATCCCAAAAATTATAAACGAGATCCTTAGAAATATGTGTTTACATAAATTGTGATCAAACCGTTTGAGACCCACTGAGATAACTTTAGTGAACTATCTAAACCCTCAGAGTCCTTTCCCTCCCTGAGCTGTCAGCGCAGCGCCTCCACCGATCTGGCGCCCTCGGCGAACATCTCTAACGCCAGTGTGACGGGCGGCCCTGGTCTCAGGTTACGCTGTAGGAAGTGTAGGTACAACGCGACATGCCCCGCCCCCCCCGCAGTCATACAGCAGGCTACGGAGAGCGGAGAGAAACATTTCCTCAGGCATCGAAAAGAGGAACCGAAATTCACATTTCTAAATGATGCCGTTGGTACCCAACCCTACTGAGGATACGAGGAGGGAGGGACACACTGAGGATACGAGGAGGGAGGGACACACTGAGGATACGAGGAGGGAGGAACACACTGAGGATACGAGGAGAGAGGGACACACTGAGGATACGAGGAGAGAGGGACACACTGAGGATACGAGGAGAGAGGGACACACTGAGGAGAGAGGGACACACTGAAGATACGAGGAGGGAGGGACACACTGAGGATATGAGGAGGGAGGGACACACTGAGGATACGAGGAGAGAGGGACACACTGAGGAGAGAGGGACACACTGAAGATACGAGGAGGGAGGGACACACTGAGGATACGAGGAGGGAGGGACACACTGAGGATACGAGGAGAGAGGGACACACTGAGGATACGAGGAGAGAGGGACACACTGAGGATACGAGGAGAGAGGGACACACTGAGGAGAGAGGGACACACTGAAGATACGAGGAGGGAGGGATACACTGAGGATATGAGGAGAGAGGGTCACACTGAGGAGAGAGGGACACACTGAGGATACGAGGAGAGAGGGACACACTGAGGATACGAGGAGAGAGGGACACACTGAGGAGAGAGGGACACACTGAGGATACGAGGCAAGAGGGACACACTGAGGATAGGAGGAGAGAAGGACAAACTGAGGAGAGAGGGACACACTGAGGATACGAGGAGAGAGGGACACACTGAGGATACGAGGAGAGAGGGACACACTGAGGATAGGAGGAGAGAGGGACACACTGAGGATACGAGGAGAGAGGGACACATTGAGGATACGAGGAGAGAGGGACACACTGAGGATACGAGGAGAGGAACAGGGACACACTGAGGATACGAGGAGAGGAACAGGGACACACTGAGGATACGAGGAGAGAGGAACACACTGAGGATACGAGGAGAGAGGAACACACTGAGGATACGAGGAGAGAGGGACACACTGAGGATACGAGAGAGGAACACACTGAGGATACGAGGAGAGAGGAACACACTGAGGATACGAGGAGAGGAACACACTGAGGATACGAGGAGAGAGGGACACACTGAGGATATAAGTAGAGAGGGACACACTGAGGATACGAGGAGAGAGGAACACACTGAGGATATAAGTAGAGAGGGACACACTGAGGATACGAGGAGAGAGGGACACACTGAGGATAGGAGGAGAGAGGGACACACTGAGGATACGAGGAGAGAGGGACACACTGAGGATACGAGGAGAGAGGGACACACTGAGGATACGAGGAGAGAGGGACACATTGAGGATACGAGAGAGGAACACACTGAGGATACGAGGAGAGAGGAACACACTGAGGATACGAGGAGAGGGACACACTGAGGATACGAGGAGAGAGGAACACACTGAGGATATGAGGAGAGAGGGACACACTGAGGATACGAGGAGAGGAACACACTGAGGATACGAGGAGAGAGGAATACACTGAGGATACGAGGAGAGGAACACACTGAGGATACGAGGAGAGAGGAATACACTGAGGATACGAGGAGAGAGGGACACACTGAGGATACGAGGAGAGAGGGACACACTGAGGATACGAGGAGAGAGGGACACATTGAGGATACGAGAGAGGAACACACTGAGGATACGAGGAGAGAGGAACACACTGAGGATACGAGGAGAGGAACACACTGAGGATACGAGGAGAGAGGAATACACTGAGGATACGAGGAGAGAGGAACACACTGAGGATACGAGGAGAGGAACACACTGAGGATACGAGGAGAGGAACACACTGAGGATACGAGGAGAGGAACATGGACACACTGAGGATACGAGGAGAGAGGGACACACTGAGGATACGAGAGAGGAACACACTGAGGATACGAGGAGAGGGACACACTGAGGATACGAGGAGAGAGGAATACACTGAGGATACGAGGAGAGAGGAACACACTGAGGATACGAGGAGAGAGGAACACACTGAGGATACGAGGAGAGGAACAGGGACACACTGAGGATATAAGTAGAGAGGGACACACTGAGGATACGAGGAGAGAGGAACACACTGAGGATAGGAGGAGAGAGGAACAGGGACACACTGAGGATACGAGGAGAGAGGAACACACTGAGGATACGAGGAGAGAGGGACACACTGAGGATACGAGGAGAGGGACACACTGAGGAGAGAGGGACACACTGAGGATACGAGGAGAGAGGGACACACTGAGGATACGAGGAGACAGGGACACACTGAGGATATGAGGAGAGAGGGACACACTGAGGATATGAGGAGAGAGGGACACACTGAGGATATGAGGAGAGAGGGACACACTGAGGATACGAGGAGAGAGGGACACACTGAGGATACGAGGAGAGAGGGACACACTGAGTATACGAGAGAGGAACACACTTAGGATACGAGAGAGGAACACACTTAGGATACGAGAGAGGAACACACTGAGGATACGAGGAGAGAGGAACACACTGAGGATACGAGGAGAGAGGAACACACTGAGGATACGAGGAGAGGAACACACTGAGGATACGAGGAGAGAGGAACACACTGAGGATACGAGGAGAGAGGAACACACTGAGGATACGGGGAGAGAGGAACACACTGAGGATACGAGGAGAGAGGAACACACTGAGGATACGAGGAGAGAGGAACACACTGAGGATACGAGGAGAGAGGAACACACTGAGGATACGAGGAGAGGAACAGGGACACACTGAGGATATAAGTAGAGAGGAATACACTGAGGATAGGAGGAGAGAGGAACACACTGAGGATACGAGGAGAGAGACACACTGAGGATACGAGAGGGAAATGTACGGTGTCACAGTAGAGAAGCTAGAGCACGGTAATATGAAAGGCGTGTACATAGTATTTAAATGTACTTTAGTACACATTCAAGTGGGTAAATAAGTACCAGGAGAAGTACAAAGTAACGAAAGGTGAACAAACGTTAAGCTAAATGAAGCTAACAACAGCTAACTGCAGTTTAGCTCAGTGAAGCTAAGCTAAATGTGGCTAAATGAAGCTAAGCTAACTGTGGCTAACTGGAGGCCTGCGATCAGATATCAAGATAGATAAAGGTGCTCCGGGCTTCAGGTGTGGATGCTGTGAGAGTTTGAATACAAAGCGTTAACAGAGGCACATTACTGTGAGATAAACACGTGTGAACCCGGACCTATAAACATGTGACCAGCCGCCGTTAGCTTCGGTGCTAACAGTGCTAACAGCTAACTCACAATAACTGCCAAGGAGCTACGGCTGCAGTAAACAGTCAAATTAATAACTATACACGGGAATCGGATCTCCCGGTTCCCCCCGATTTCTCATGATTCCTCACCTCCTCCCGAGCTGCGGCTGTGTCTGCTCATCTCTCCGGCTCAACGACGACTCTCTGCGCGGGTTAGCTGTTAGCTTAGCTTAACGGAACTCACAACAATAAGAGACTCAGCCGTGCTACTTCCGGTCGGATTTAAAAATGCGGTACTTTTCGAGAAGGGGTTCAGCTGCAGCCACAGAGAGCCGGCATAGACCACGCCCCCTACCAGACACCAGTTTCACAAATCATTTGGTCTAATTAAGACATTCAAACTAAAAGGTGGCTTAGCAAACTTAATTTATTTTTTGAGTAGCCTACATGTTAAATAGGTATTAATGAGATCAACTATTAATTATGTTTGTCCAACTGCTACACATGCATTTATACCAGTCTATGATTTATACATGTAGATATTTATGAACATCTAAATATAGTTATTAAAGGTTTTAAGATATATATAATCCCATCATGGGGTCATTAAGGTTTCAAACAGGTTCATGTGAGGTAGGCCGAATATAAAACGAAGACATGATTCAAACTCATTTCTGACTCTCACAAGATGTAGTTTGGTGTGTTATTGATAATGGCTGGACACCCCTTCACAATGATCATCATTGACTTACTTTAGACCAGACTAGGAGGTCCATGGCCACTAATGAGCTCAGTCATTCACATTTATTATTATTACTTTATAAATTAAGAGTACTAGGGGTCTGCTACAAAACCTTCTGAATGTTTCTATACTTTAAAAAGAGGCATCATGGCTCAAGATCCTGCTCTTGTTTAAGATGATTCAGATTAACTTGTGAATGAAACATCCATATTCACTCTTCAAACCTGAAAAAACTAAAACATGTTTTAAAGGTCACCTGTCATGCTCTTTGTAGGCAACAGCAGAGATCTCAGATACAAATATATAAAAAACATGTCTATGAAGTGTTTTGCTCCGAATACCAAACAGATCAGCCATTCTAGCCATGCCTCATATCCCTCTATTTCACTTCCTGTTTCTAAAGTGTTGATTCTGGGTATAAAGCTTTAAAGAGGAGGGGTCTGAGCTCATGCGGGACCCGGCAGCTACTGTCTAAACTAAATGCTGCCGTGATGAAACGCCATATCATGGATTATCAAGGATTCTCTCTGAAACAGTATGGAGCTCAAAGGCTTTCTCTCTTGCCGGTTATACCACAAGGTGAGTTCCTTTTTACTTCCTGCTTCTTCACACACATGCTCTCCAGTACAGGTTAGCTCTGAGTGTTAGCCATGCTAATGTGAACACCGACCATATTACGTCCAAAACAGTCGGGCATTGTTTCTGATAGCAACGTTTCTGATTGGGCCGTGGGTCCACATTTCAGATATTACGTCATATCGGACGCAAATCTGGATCAGCTCCGTTGTTCCCCCGTTTTTAGAGAGAGAGAAAGAGAGAGGGTCTTATTTTCTGACGCTGCGTGAGTTCCCTGACACACCGGGGACACACCGGGGACACACCGGGGACACACCGGGGACACAACGGGGACACATAGTTATGTAGAAAAGACATCAACAAGTGCATTTTGCATGATAGGTCCGCTTTAAAGCATTGCAGGCCTAAAGCTCCACGTCAGTGACCCTATTTTTATTTCTTCCAACAAACTTAAAAAATGGCAAACAGCATGTTTTTAAAGATTTAATCTTTTAAGAAACAAAATATCAACTTCCAACAGAAGGGTTTAAAAACACGTTTTTAATGCAAATAAACTTGAAACATAAACCTATGAGTAAAAAGAGGCGTGTGGCGCAGTGGATAGAGCCTCGTGTTGGGATCAGGGGGTCTCAGGTTCAAACCCCACTGCAGTCAGCATGTCGTTGTGTCCCTGAGACACTTCCCCCCAAAGTGCTCCTGTGGGGATTGTCCTCAGTTTGGAGTATGTGAGTCTCTTTGGATAAAAGCTTCTAACATGTGACATGTCATGTGATAAAGGCCTATGAAAAATGTCAACATGCTAACCTTTTGAATAAAACATTTATCTTGAATACAAATCTAACCAAACAGCCAGGATTGACCTGCAGGAGGTCAAAGCCTTTTTGAAAAGTCCTCCGAACACTGGTTGGGAACCGAAACCCGGCTCCAGATGAGAACCGGTAAGAAAATGCTGGGTACCGGGTACCCATACAAAATACACAATTTCGGTTCTGCTTAACGGTTCCTCAACGCGGTAGACCCTGTATTCCACCGGGTCCGTCTGCGCCGCGGCGACCCGGTGGAATACAGGTCGGACCGGCCATCTGTGTGTTCTGGAGAATCACAAAACGGCCGGTCTTCAGCGGGCCGTTGACGGCCGGCTCGGTTCGCTGACGGCTGGCACCGCCCCTTAATGTTTTTATACGGCATCATGGAAGTTGCGCTGACCGGCAGAGATGGAGCACTCGAGTCCTGGACTCGGACTCGAGTGGCGATTTTCATTAAACATTAAAAAGACCAGGCAGCTCAGAGACAGTCAAAGGAAGGCAGGCAGCTCTGCATGACGTTCTTCTGGACGTGTTTCATTGTGGTGCGGTATTGCACCCGCGACGTGCAATATCGAACCCGCCCCGCTACCCGCACATATTGCCAATTAGTTCCGCAACCCGACCCGACCCGTCGGCACAGCATCCTCAACCCGACCCGAACCCGCATATCTTATGAGCAGTGAAAACGTGCAATTATTAACACACAGTTGCATATTTGTCTCAAAAAGCGTGGGATGGTTATTCTCTCCATCTAGGAGGACACCAAAAGCCTCCCAGGGGTGTCAAACTCATTTTAGCTCAGGGGCCACATGGAGGAAAATCTATTCCCAAGTGGGCCGGAGCGGTAAAATCATAGCATAATAACAAAAAAATGACGACAACTTCAGATTGTTTTCTTTGTTTAAGTTTAGTGAACTTTAGTGCAATAACAGTACAAGCACATTTAGACTTGGCGTATCAACAAAAAGCCATACAACAACATTAAGTCATATACTGGGAATGAACAAAATACAAAAACTCTTCTCAAATAACTAATTTGTCATTTTAACATATTAATCCTGTACTAACTCACCAAATGATTGAGACAAATTGAGGTAGAAACTTTTCAAGAGGGTTGAGTTACTTACTTCCTGCCTTGTAGGCTACATTACTTATTGATAAATAAAAGCTGTGCAATGCATGAACAATTTCAACAAACCTAACTTATGAACTGAAGTTACTGTCATTATTACAGTAAATCACACACTGTTCACTTTCTTTCAATCTGCACAGAAGACAATCATTTTTTAGATAACTATATCAGGGTGCAGTGTCTTATGCAGCATTTTAAGTTGGGTTACCCACTGTTGTTTTTGCTCCTGAAACCTGGCATCTTTTAGCTTTCACAAGTGCATCAATATCAGGGGTCAAAGCCTGAGTGGCAGCCAATTTCAGGATGTCATTTAAGTGCTTGTGCGTGAGCCTTGAGCGCAGCTTTGTTTTATTGATGCTCATTACAGAGAAAACTTGCTCACAAATATACGTGGTTCCAAACATGCACAACACTTTTGCAGCAAGGGCTGTCAAGTTGGGGTAACCTGGCAAAAGATACTGATAAAATGTGTCTAAGCCAGCTGCAGCAAATTTCCCCTTCAAATCTGAGTCACACTGCAAGTCTATTATTTCAAGTTGAATGTTGACGGGCAGATCAGAGGCATTCGCGGTGAATGGCGAGCAGAAAACTTTGAAGTCTTTCTCCAGTTCACCAAAAATCTGAAAGCGTTGCTCAAACTCCCGCAATAGTCCTATTAGTTTATCTTTGAACCGCTTCATGTCTGCGACATGTTGGGTATCGCACACATTTTTCAGACAAGGAAAGTGCGCTGCATCACCTCCCGCGAGCTGCGTCTCCCACAATGACAGCTTCAACTTGAACGCACATACGCTGTCATAATACTGCGTTACAACTTTGTTGCGCCCCTGCAGCATTGTGTTCAAGTTATTCAAGTGCTCTGTAACATCCACCATGAACGCAAGATCCTGCATCCATTCTTTGGACTTAAATTCTAACACTGGTCTGCCTTTTTGTTTCATGAATTGTTCAATTTCCTCTCGTAAATCAAAGAAACGCCTCAGCACAATGCCTCGGCTTAACCATCTTACCTCGGTGTGGTAAGGCAGGCCGTAGTTGTGGTCTTTATCTCTGAGAAGGTTGTCAAACTGACGGTGATTCAAGCCTCTTGATCGGATGAAATTAACAGTTTGGACGACCACCTTCATGACGTTATCCATCTTTAATGACTTGCAACACAATGCCTCCTGGTGCAAAATACAGTGAAAAGTCCAAAAATCACGTCCTCCATTTGCAGTCTGCACTTTTTCCCTGAATTTCGTCACAACACCTGCTTTTTTCCCGATCATTGAAGGCGCACCGTCTGTAGCCACGCTGACAGCGCGTGACCAGTCCACTCCGACTCTGTCCAGGGCACCCTCGAGTGTGTTGAAAATATCAGCCGCTGTCGTGGTATCCGTCATCGGCACCAACTCCACAAACTCCTCGGTTACGGTCAAAGTATCATCAACTCCGCGGATGAATATGGCCAGTTGCGCAACATCTGTAATGTCCGTGCTTTCATCAATTGCAACTGAAAACGCAATAAACGACTTAACTTTGCGCTTCAATTGGCTGTCCAAATCCTCCGAAAGATCAGAAATCCTGTGTGCAACTGTGTTTCTTGTCAGGCTGATATTTTCAAAAGCTTGACGCTTTTCAG
Source organism: Notothenia rossii (assembly GCF_949606895.1). Lineage (NCBI taxonomy): Eukaryota > Metazoa > Chordata > Actinopteri > Perciformes > Nototheniidae > Notothenia > Notothenia rossii. Next base: position 235,051 of record NC_136912.1, on the reverse strand, counting down.
GGCACACAATCTCTGCAGCTGTCAGCATGCATGTCTTCACAAATTCACCCTCGCTAAATGGTTTTGAAGCCACTGCAATTTCATTAGCAATAAGGTAGCTGGCTTTCACTGCAGCATCGCCGATTTCTCGGCTATGAGTAAACACAGACTGCTGTTTTTTCAGACCCGCCAGCAATTCCTTCACCTTTTCGCTTCTCTGTTTTCCTTTCAAGTTATCATATTTGTCGGCATGTTGAGTCTCATAGTGGCGACGAAGGTTATATTCTTTCAGCACTGAAACGTGCTGCAAACAAACCAAACACACGGGTTTCCCATTCACTTCCGTGAATAAATAGGAGGATGACCATTTTTCTTGGAAAACTCTGCACTCTGTGTCCACTTTTCTCTTTTTTGATAGCGACATTTTGGGGAGTGAGGAAGCCAAGCACGATAGACTGTAAACACAGGATTACTTCCTCAGCCCCGTTATACATAGTTTGCTCGCTTCACATAATTGCTATTGCGACACCCAGTGGACACATTTAGAACAGCAGTTTCTTTCATTGAAAAATTGCAGCTCTTTTTATTTTTTATACTTTCCAAAATCATCTCGCGGGCCGGATTAAACTTGTTCACGGGCCTGATCCGGCCCGCGGGCCGTACGTTTGACACCAAAAGCCTCCAGACGTTGGGTTTCGCTCTTGAGGAAGTGTTATTGAAAATGCTGTATTCTCCGTAGAGAGCTTCAGCTCAGCCATTCAGAACGTGGCGCGCTCAGCAGAAAATGGGATCTTACTAAGAAAGAACAATCCAATATTTGGATGTTGGGTATCCTTTTGTTGAACGGTCTGTTTAAAATGAATCGAAGCATCAGACTAAAAAAGCTTTTGAAAATAACCGGACATTTCAATTAAGGTCAAAATATAATATTTGTAAATCTGACTGAAAGAGTCCGTGCCTCACCAGCCATGAACCTCACCGCACGCAGTGCTTGAATTGGGCCGGTACTCACCGGTACGCAGTACCGGCACTTCTTACTGAGTACCGGCAAGGTGCCGGTACTCAGTAAAATGCCGGTACTCAGCCGCCGGCAATATACGTATATATTGTAAACGCAACGCAGCGCAAATGTGGGTCTGACTCTGCCTCACAGAGGGTGACTGGCTGTCTACATGACGTGGCCTGCCGACATTGCCACTTTCATAGAGATCATACTAATGCCCTCGATTGGTCTCTGTGTGTCATTCAAGCTCGGGAGGGTGTGTGTTGGTGTATGTGTGGCGCGAGCGAGCGAGCGAGAAAGCGCGCGCACCGGTTACGTGTATTGTTGTTAGCATCTGGTGCTAGCTAGCTGCGCTAACGGATATAAGGAGCTTTTTCAACAACAAGGTGGAGGAGAGTCCTTTGCTGTCAGACTGAGAGGCTGATAACTACAGCTCTGGTGAGGTAAATTACTCTCTGAGTCTTTAGATAGTTAACTTAGTTTAAGTTATCTCAGTGGGTCTCAAACGGTTCGGTCACCATTTATGTAAACACATATTTCCATTTGAGGGGGTAGTGATTAGTAAAATATGCATGAATAATACAAACAAAATGTTAACTAGGTGAAAAAAGGTAAGATAAACTTGTTGAGAGCTAAAACTAGTCTTTGCTGTTGCCTCGAAGAGGGGCAGGGGCGAGAGGGGGGAGACAGGAGAGGCCGATTCAGGAGCCCAGACACACTCACAACTATAAATGAACCAAAAACAAATAAATAAACAAGTTTCAATGTTTTTTCATATTGGATATTGTATGTTATTGGTTATGGCCATGTACTTATGATTTTATGATTATTTAAATGTATACATTTTTGTTTCATATGGGTGTAGTCTCTTTATTTCCCCCTCAAAATGCACCAGATTGATGCATTTAAGTCCAACATTTAAAAAAAAATCTTACCGGGGGAGCATGCCCCCGGACCCCCCTATAGGATTTGAGGCCCGGCCCCACTGTTCCCAAATAGATTTGCAATTTGTTTTAAATAGTAACCCATCTCCATATGTTTCTTTTTGGGTAGTAGATTTAAACTAGAGGGCTATCACTTTGTGCAGCAACGCTATTGACAAATAAATCCAGCAAAATGGCACAAAAACCTGTTAGTGGCCTCAGGGACGAGGAGTCATTTAACCAGCCAGTAGGAGTCAAGCTTTACTTTCTTTTATATCCATAAAGAAAAAGTAAATCTGTTTACAGTTGTTTCATTATGGATGTTGAGAGGTATCCATATATCTCTTCATTTTGCTCTCAAAGTGCACCAGATTTATGCATCTAACTTCAATATTTAAAAAACAATGTTCCAGAGGGAGCATGCCCCCGGACCCCCCTAGACTAGAGGGTGTCAGGTCCACTCCCCACTTATAAAAAGAGCACTTTACCCCTGCACCCCCTCTAATCTCAGATGCACCCTGAGTCATTTTGTTTAAGTACAGTGAGCCTTTCTAAAATATACAGTAAAGAGACAAACCCACCAGCATTATAGGATATACTATGACTGTGTGCCAAATACTTGTTGCTGATTTAGAGTACTGGCACCTTTTTGATTCCAATTCAAGCACTGACCGCACGTCACTGCTAAGGATCGAGTTCAGACATATAGGCTGTCTTGAACACTATCATCAGACTAACGTGATCCAGGGCCGGTTCTAGGGGGGTCCAGTGCCCCCCTAACACTGACTTTGGACCCCCCTGTGGCCCCCCTAAAAATGAAAAAAAAAAGTTTATGATTAAAACGATTTCTTGGCTGACGGAATAGGCGGAAGTAACAATATTTGTCATTCTAGTCGGACCCATTAGAGCAGGGGTCTCCAACATGTCGATCACGAGCTACCGGTATCTCGCAAGCCCTCAATAGCCCCCACTTTACAAATATGTTTTTTTTTTTTTTTTAACGCAAGCCGTCATCGCCACGGAGGAGCAAATATATTGGCATACAAATATAATCACTTCTCTAAGGTAACTCATTTAAATATAGTTTATTTATATATAATGATAATAATATTAATATTAGTAATAAGCTTTATATTTGTATAGCACCTATTACAAGAATTGTAGCCAAACTGGCTTCACAGCAGTTCAATAGACAGATTAGTATAACATGACAGGATGAAAGCAATGTAGAGGAGCAGCTACATTTCAACACATATATCCACGAAGATTAATACATGAAGACTTGGACTCTGACTCGACTCGGACTCTTCTTAGGTGACTCGGACTCGACTACGACTCTCCCTTGGTGACTCGGACTCGACTACGACTCTCCCTTGGTGACTCGGACTCGAAGAGTGGTGACTCGAGAGTGACTTGGACTTGTGAATTGGTGACTTGACTACAATACTGCTGACAGGCGACAGAGGTCAACAGTTGCCCCGCAGCGAGGCTCCTCCCGCCCTCCCGTAGACAGTTCACGAGCTCAGTCACTTCGTAGACAGTTACCAGTATTTCCCCTAGGTTTACTGCCTTGGCAGGGTGCTGCTCGAAAACAAATGTCGGGGCGCCCACATTTTTGTTATCCTCTGGAGCAGAGAGGAGCTGTGAATTATTGTTATCGATATCGTACAGTAACAAATGTATTTGGACATTAAAAAGTAATACAGTACAGTGTTACACTATACTGTATTACTTTAATTTAAACTGTATTCCCTTCTTATCATGTTGTCTACACTTCTTCCTTTCATTGATACATTTAAATCACCTGACTATAACATACCTGCTGCAACCCTGTGCTGCTGCTGCTTCTCTCTGCCTCATCCTCTATTGCTGGAGGCAGCTCCACCTCATCTGATCTCTGATATGAAAGCAATCGTGTTATGATCATATTGAGCTATTGGTGTTAGTGTAACATTAAACAAGCAGTCTACTTGTCATACATTGCTGACGATACAGTTTAAGTGGCAATTTGTTGAGTCACTGCCGCTAAATGCCGGTAGCCTCAAGCTAGCAAGTCCTGCATTAGCCTCACATCAACAGGTGTAGACAGAACATCCAATTATCCTGAGCTAATTTACTGAATAAACCAACTCACATCTCAATACTGTAGTTCAAAACCGGGTTACCTGCTCCATCTGTGAGCTATTTTTAGAATGCGCACGCTACGTTCGTTGTCGCGTTCGCGCGCGTCCACCTGGGCAGGCTGTGTGTGTCCTTCTCCCGTGACGATAACGGCTTGCGGTTAAAAAATAATAATAAACGAATTTGAAACTTGGGGGGGACACAAACGGGCAGACAGTAGAGCTCGTGCCAATAAAGCAGATTTGTTTGACTTTTTTACACTTTGTTGTTCTCCTCCTTTCCTCCGCTCTTGTCTCTGATTGTGAGCGCGAGTGTGTGCATTCGTGTGTGTGTGTGTGTGTGTGTGTGAGCCCCGCCCTTCAGAAACAGAGCGGAGGGAGAATGTGAATACGCAAAGCAGTGTACACTGAAACATGAACACATTGGATAAATAACATGGCGTTTAGTTTATTTAATAAAAGAGCACATGTTCAATGGGAAAAGTGACCGTAGATAGATGACTTCAGTTGAAATTTGGTGCTATATATATATATTTTTTAAATAAAAAACAAAATAAAAACACCTTGAATTTCAGGCAGGGCGCGGGGCTCCGTTGGCAGGGCGCAGCGCCCCGCCAAGACAATGGTAGGGGAAACACTGCAGTTCACGAGCTCAGTCACTTCGTAGACAGTTCACGAGCTCAGTCACTTCGTAGACAGTTCACGAGCTCAGTCACTTCGTAGACAGTTCACGAGCTCAGTCACTTCGTAGACAGTTCACGAGCTCAGTCACTTCGTGGACAGTTCACGAGCTCAGTCACTTCGTAGACAGTTCACGAGCTCAGTCACTTCGTAGACAGTTCACGAGCTCAGTCACTTCGTAGACAGTTCACGAGCTCAGTCACTCCGTAGACAGTTCACGAGCTCAGTCACTTCGTAGACAGTTCACGAGCTCAGTCACTTCGTAGACAGTTCACGAGCTCAGTCACTTCGTAACACCAAAGATGGATCACGGTAAGCGCTCTAAAGTGAGGCTCCACTACACTGAGAAAGAAAAAGACAAGGCACAGTGTAATGCCTGTTAATAGCTTGCCACAGGCATAGCTCAGTTCAAATAAAGCACAGCTGTTGTGCAACACATTTCTATTGCATGTTTTTTTTTTTTGTAAAAATTTCAGTTAAAGCTTAAATGAATAAAGATATTTTTGTCATCTATTGCACGTCTGTCCGTCCTGGGAGAGGGATCCCTCCTCTGTTGCTCTCCCTGAGGTTTCTCCCATGTTCCCCTTTAAACTGTGGGGTTTCTCTGGAAGTTTTTCCTTGTACGATGTGAGGGTCTAAGGACAGAGGGTCTAAGGACAGAGGGTCTGAGGACAGAGGGTCTAAGGACAGAGGGTCTGAGGACAGAGGGTCTGAGGACAGAGGGTCTGAGGACAGAGGGTCTAAGGACAGAGGGTCTGAGGACAGAGGGTCTGAGGACAGAGGGTCTGAGGACAGAGGGTCTAAGGACAGAGGGTCTGAGGACAGAGGGTCTGAGGACAGAGGGTCTAAGGACAGAGGGTCTAAGGACAGAGGGTCTGAGGACAGAGGGTCTAAGGACAGAGGGTCTGAGGACAGAGGGTCTAAGGACAGAGGGTCTGAGGACAGAGGGTCTGAGGACAGAGGGTCTGAGGACAGAGGGTCTGAGGACAGAGGGTCTGAGGACAGAGGGTCTAAGGACAGAGGGTCTGAGGACAGAGGGTCTGAGGACAGAGGGTCTAAGGACAGAGGGTCTGAGGACAGAGGGTCTGAGGACAGAGGGTCTAAGGACAGAGGGTGTCGTGTTGTCATACTGATATTCTGTACAAACTGAAGTCCACTGAGACAAATGTAACATTTGTGATATTGGGCTATATAAATAAACATTGATTGATTGATTGATTGATTGATTGATTGAGTTACAGATGGACTTACCTCTGAAGTTACCTACTGTAACTCCAGCTTCTATGAGTATTGGCTTCGCCCTCTAAGGCTATCGCTATTGGGTTAAGGGCGAAGCATGATGTAGTCTGCGCCCCACTGGGTCCGCCCGGCACTAGAAGCACAGACACACCTGCTCAATAACACCCCATGCCTGATGTGCCATGCGTAATGGAGCATCACCGTCCCTGGAATATAGCATAACATGAATATTCTCCATGAGGGACGAAGGGTGGGAACAATACATACCTGCCGCTGAGAGAAGTAGAGACGAAGGTCACACTTTGCCCAGTGACAAAAAGAGGGGGAACAGCAGCTCTCTGCGTGCAGACAGGAGAGCACAGCTGGATCCCTGACGTCTCTCACTCTGACAGGACACTCCGTACAGGGTGTGTCAGAGAGGAACGGGAGACATCCCTTAAATACAATTGAATCAATGAACAGGGGGAAGACCAAGATGCAGCAGTGCAAATGTCTTCCACTGACGTTCCTCCGTGCCAAGCCGTGGAGGAGGACCTTCCTCTGGTGGAGAGCGCTTGTACGCATTGTACTTCATACTATACCCTTTTGTTAAGTGTTGCATACATCAAAGTGTATCTCAAAGTATCTTGGAAGCAGAAAAGCTTTTAAAGTTGTGTGAAGTAGTTAAGCATTAAAGAACAAGATCAGGGGGTCATTAAGATCTTTTCAATTATTATTACCCTCTTCATAAAAGAGACTTCCTTATAGTTAGTAAAATAATTAAACATTAGTTAACAGTCTCTCTCAGCTTAAAAAGAAAACATCCTTAGTGAACACAAATCATTTAAAAACCTAAATCTAATTTAGAGAGGACAGTTGTTTGGCTCAGTGAGTGAAAATGAATGGCTTTTTATTTAGTTTGAGCGTATTTCTTTTTAAAACTAACTCCACCCCCCTATCTTCTGGCATAGGATAAAAGCAAAATCAAGGGGTGACCGGAGGGGGGGGAGAGAAAGGGGGGGGGGGGAAGAAGGGGTGTGAGGGGGACGGGGGGCAGTCATCCAGACTCCATTTTTCATGAAGAGCCTCAGACGGAGGGTCTGAACCCGCACAGAGACTGCATCCGTTTCTTGACTGGCGCTCCAGGCGGATGGCGTCTCGCTGATTAAACCTATCGATGCGTCTCGTGGCCATTTTCTTTTTGAAAGGTGACTTGATGAGTGGAAATCACTGGCTTTTGATCTAGTCTGCACGGATTTCTTTTTTACCTAACTCCACCCCCCACTGTCTTCTGGCATCTCTTTGTGCCAAGAGCAAGGACTGTCTTAGGTGAGACAGCTTCTATGTGCGCAGCTCCACTTGCTTGGAACAATCTTCAGCAAGAATTGAAACTGAGCGATCTCATTCCTCTGCATGTTTTTAAAGCTAGGCTAAATGAAATGCTCGTTGATACTATGGGCACTTGTAAATGTCTATAGCTATCTAAATGTATCCTGTAAATATAATGTATGATGTCCTTTATTGTTTTATGTTTCAAGTGGAACCTATATACAATATACAGGTATTGGATATTCCCAGTATTGCTTATATATGCATTTCCTTTTTTCTTGCCCTAATTTATTCGTTTTTTTCCAGTTTTCATTGGTTTTCTGTGTTTCTTTGTACTCCTTAATTTCTTTACGTTTTTGACGAAATAAATGCCATCATTATTATATTGATGCTAATGATGATGCACGGGAGGGCTACTCCCCATAAGCTATGCTTCAGCCCTCCCGCTTCTACTCATTTGGATCATTTGTGTGTATGAATTATACGTTTTTGTATGATTTTAGTAGAATAAATATTTAAAAAATAAAAAGAAATGTGCTGCAGGTCTCCCTTGAACAAGAGATCTATGATCTCAATGGGACCAATCTGATTAAATAAAGGTTTGAAATGAAAATCACAGCAAAAGGAAGCGGGGTGTGACAGGAAGGGGTGCGAGTGGACGGGGTGCGAGACAGTCTCACATAACTTCAAAGAGACTGCCTTAATTAACACTTAGATTGACATCAAAGGCTTATAACATGCCGGTTTGATGGCTTGATATAACACCTCACATCAAAGGACAAACATCAAAAGCTAATTAGATTAGACAACAAAGGCTCTACCATCTATCATGACCGAAAGAACGAGATCGCGGGTACAAGCGGCCGAGATGGGTTTTCTCCGCAGGGTGGCTGGCGTCTCCCTTAGGGATAAGGTGAGAAGTTCAGTCATCCGGGAGGGACTCGGAGTTGAACCGCTCCTCCTTGGCGTTGAAAGGAGCCAGTTGAGGTGGTGTGGGCACCTAGTAAGGATGCCTCCCTAGGGAGGTGTTCCAGGCACGTCCAGCTGGGAGGAGACCAAGGGGTAGACCTAGAACCAGATGGAGGGATTATATCTCTTCGCTGGCCTGGGAGCGCCTTGGGACCCCCCAGTCAGAGCTGGTTGATGTGGCCAGGGAAAGGAAAGTTTGGGGCTCTCTGCTTGAACTGATACCTCCGAGACCCGACCACGGATAAGCGGGAGAAGATGGATGGATGGAACAAAGGCTCTACTACAGGGGGACATATCACACCTGCGTGTGATAACACCTCAACCCTCACATCAAAGGATATCACACCAACCTGTGTATCACACCTAAATGTGATAACACCTCGAACAAAGCGGTTATTAGCATATCAAAGGGGGCATTAGCATATCAAATGGGGTCATTAGCATATCATAGGGGCAATTAGCATATCAAATGGGGTCATTAGCATACCATAGGGGCCATTAGCATATCAAATGGGGTCATTAGCATATCAAATGGGGTCATTAGCATACCATAGGGGCCATTAGCATACCATAGGGTCCATTAGCATATCAAATGGGGTCATTAGCATATCATAGGGGTCATTAGCATATCAAATGGGGTCATTAGCATATCATAGGGGTCATTAGCATATCAAATGGGGTCATTAGCATATCATAGGGGTCATTAGCATATCATAGGGGTCATTAGCATATCATAGGGGTCATTAGCATATCAAATGGGGTCATTAGCATATCATAGGGGTCATTAGCATATCAAATGGGGTCATTCGCATATCGAAGGGGGTCATTAGCATATCATAGGGGTCATTAGCATATCATAGGGGTCATTAGCATATCAAATGGGGTCATTAGCATAAGTAGGGAGAGGCGGGACATGTCACACCACCTTTCACTTTTTATGCATACTAATCTGATGGAAAGAGCATGAATATTACTACTTGCAGCTACTGGTACGTGTACTTCTTGTGGTACGTGTGCATCTACTGGTATGTGTACTTCTTGTGGTACGTGTACTTCTACTGGTACGTGTACTTCTTGTGGTACGTGTGCATCTACTGGTACGTGTGCATCTTGTGGTTGGTGTACTTCTACTGGTACGTGTACTTCTTCTGGTACGTGTACTTCTACTGGTACGTGTACTTCTTCTGGTACGTGTGCATCTACTGGTACGTGTACTTCTTCTGGTACGTGTGCATCTACTGGTACGTGTACTTCTTCTGGTACGTGTGCATCTACTGGTACGTGTGCATCTACTGGTACGTGTGCATCTTCTGGTACGTGTGCATCTACTGGTACGTGTGCATCTACTGGTACGTGTGCAGCTACTGGTACGTGTACTTCTACTGGTACGTGTGCATCTACTGGTACGTGTGCATCTACTGGTACGTGTGCATCTTCTGGTACGTGTGCATCTACTGGTACGTGTACTTCTACTGGTACGTGTGCATCTACTGGTACGTGTGCATCTACTGGTACGTGTACTTCTACTGGTACGTGTGCATCTTCTGGTACGTGTGCATCTACTGGTACGTGTACTTCTACTGGTACGTGTGCATCTACTGGTACGTGTGCATCTACTGGTACGTGTACTTCTACTGGTACGTGTACTTCTACTGGTACGTGTGCATCTACTGGTACGTGTGCATCTACTGGTACGTGTACTTCTACTGGTACGTGTGCTTCTACTGATACGTGTACTTCTTCTGGTACGTGTACTTCTACTGGTACGTGTACTTCTTCTGGTACGTGTACTTCTTCTGGTACGTGTACTTCTTCTGGTACGTGTACTTCTACTGGTAAGTGTACTTCTTCTGGTACGTGTACTTCTTGATCAACGTCTGCTCCTCTATTTGTAATATTTTTTTATATTTCACTGTAATATGTTTGGGTTTGTATCTAAATGGATTCTGTTCTAATCAGGTACTGAAAGCACCCAAGAGAGGACGACCATCAAGGAGCCCAACGTCCTCAGGAGAGACCTGAACATCAGCTGGAGAGGACTCTTTAAAGTAGAGACACTACATACTGACCTGAACATCAGCAGGAGAGGACTCTTTAAAGTAGAGACACTACATACTGACCTGAACATCAGCAGGAGAGGACTCTTTAAAGTAGAGACACTACATACTGATATACACCTGAACATCAGCAGGAGAGGACTCTTTAAAGTAGAGACACTACATACTGATATACACCTGAACATCAGCAGGAGAGGACTCTTTAAAGTAGAGACACTACATACTGATATACACCTGAACATCAGCAGGAGAGGACTCTTTAAAGTAGAGACACTACATAGTGATATACACCTGAACATCAGCAGGAGAGGACTCTTTAAAGTAGAGACACTACATACTGACCTGAACATCAGCAGGAGAGGACTCTTTAAAGTAGAGACACTACATACTGATATACACCTGAACATCAGCAGGAGAGGACTCTTTAAAGTAGAGACACTACATACTGACCTGAACATCAGCAGGAGAGGACTCTTTAAAGTAGAGACACTACATACTGATATACACCTGAACATCAGCAGGAGAGGACTCTTTAAAGTAGAGACACTACATACTGATATACACCTGAACATCAGCAGGAGAGGACTCTTTAAAGTAGAGACACTACATACTGATATACACCTGAACATCAGCAGGAGAGGACTCTTTAAAGTAGAGACACTACATACTGATATACACCTGAACATCAGCAGGAGAGGACTCTTTAAAGTAGAGACACTACATACTGATATACACCTGAACATCAGCAGGAGAGAACTCTTTAAAGTAGAGACACTACATACTGATATACACCTGAACATCAGCAGGAGAGGACTCTTTAAAGTAGAGACACTACATACTGATATACACCTGAACATCAGCAGGAGAGGACTCTTTAAAGTAGAGACACTACATACTGATATACACCTGAACATCAGCAGGAGAGGACTCTTTAAAGTAGAGACACTACATACTGATATACACCTGAACATCAGCAGGAGAGGACTCTTTAAAGTACAGACACTACACACTGATATACACCTGAACATCAGCAGGAGAGGACTCTTTAAAGTAGAGACACTACATACTGATATACACCTGAACATCAGCTGGAGAGGACTCTTTAAAGTACAGACACTACACACTGATATACACCTGAACATCAGCAGGAGAGAACTCTTTAAAGTAGAGACACTACATACTGATATACACCTGAACATCAGCAGGAGAGGACTCTTTAAAGTAGAGACACTAAATACTGATATACACCTGAACATCAGCAGGAGAGGACTCTTTAAAGTAGAGACACTACATACTGATATACACCTGAACATCAGCAGGAGAGGACTCTTTAAAGTAGAGACACTACATACTGATATACACCTGAACATCAGCTGGAGAGGACTCTTTAAAGTACAGACACTACACACTGATATACACCTGAACATCAGCAGGAGAGGACTCTTTAAAGTAGAGACACTACACACTGATATACACCTGAACATCAGCAGGAGAGGACTCTTTAAAGTAGAGACACTACATACTGACCTGAACATCAGCAGGAGAGGACTCTTTAAAGTAGAGATACTACATACTGACCTGAACATCAGCAGGAGAGGACTCTTTAAAGTAGAGACACTACATACTGACCTGAACATCAGCAGGAGAGGACTCTTTAAAGTAGAGACACTACAAACTGACCTGAACATCAGCAGGAGAGGACTCTTTAAAGTAGAGACACTACATACTGACCTGAACATCAGCAGGAGAGGACTCTTTAAAGTAGAGACACTACATACTGACCTGAACATCAGCAGGAGAGGACTCTTTAAAGTAGAGACACTACATACTGATATACACCTGAACATCAGCAGGAGAGGACTCTTTAAAGTAGAGACACTACATACTGATATACACCTGAACATCAGCAGGAGAGGACTCTTTAAAGTAGAGACACTACATACTGATATACACCTGAACATCAGCAGGAGAGGACTCTTTAAAGTAGAGACACTACATAGTGATATACACCTGAACATCAGCAGGAGAGGACTCTTTAAAGTAGAGACACTACATACTGACCTGAACATCAGCAGGAGAGGACTCTTTAAAGTAGAGACACTACATACTGATATACACCTGAACATCAGCAGGAGAGGACTCTTTAAAGTAGAGACACTACATACTGACCTGAACATCAGCAGGAGAGGACTCTTTAAAGTAGAGACACTACATACTGATATACACCTGAACATCAGCAGGAGAGGACTCTTTAAAGTAGAGACACTACATACTGATATACACCTGAACATCAGCAGGAGAGGACTCTTTAAAGTAGAGACACTACATACTGATATACACCTGAACATCAGCAGGAGAGGACTCTTTAAAGTAGAGACACTACATACTGATATACACCTGAACATCAGCAGGAGAGGACTCTTTAAAGTAGAGACACTACATACTGATATACACCTGAACATCAGCAGGAGAGAACTCTTTAAAGTAGAGACACTACATACTGATATACACCTGAACATCAGCAGGAGAGGACTCTTTAAAGTAGAGACACTACATACTGATATACACCTGAACATCAGCAGGAGAGGACTCTTTAAAGTAGAGACACTACATACTGATATACACCTGAACATCAGCAGGAGAGGACTCTTTAAAGTAGAGACACTACATACTGATATACACCTGAACATCAGCAGGAGAGGACTCTTTAAAGTACAGACACTACACACTGATATACACCTGAACATCAGCAGGAGAGGACTCTTTAAAGTAGAGACACTACATACTGATATACACCTGAACATCAGCTGGAGAGGACTCTTTAAAGTACAGACACTACACACTGATATACACCTGAACATCAGCAGGAGAGAACTCTTTAAAGTAGAGACACTACATACTGATATACACCTGAACATCAGCAGGAGAGGACTCTTTAAAGTAGAGACACTAAATACTGATATACACCTGAACATCAGCAGGAGAGGACTCTTTAAAGTAGAGACACTACATACTGATATACACCTGAACATCAGCAGGAGAGGACTCTTTAAAGTAGAGACACTACATACTGATATACACCTGAACATCAGCTGGAGAGGACTCTTTAAAGTACAGACACTACACACTGATATACACCTGAACATCAGCAGGAGAGGACTCTTTAAAGTAGAGACACTACACACTGATATACACCTGAACATCAGCAGGAGAGGACTCTTTAAAGTAGAGACACTACATACTGACCTGAACATCAGCAGGAGAGGACTCTTTAAAGTAGAGATACTACATACTGACCTGAACATCAGCAGGAGAGGACTCTTTAAAGTAGAGACACTACATACTGACCTGAACATCAGCAGGAGAGGACTCTTTAAAGTAGAGACACTACAAACTGACCTGAACATCAGCAGGAGAGGACTCTTTAAAGTAGAGACACTACATACTGATATACACCTGAACATCAGCAGGAGAGGACTCTTTAAAGTAGAGACACTACATACTGATATACACCTGAATATCAGCAGGAGAGGACTCTTTAAAGTAGAGACACTACATACTGATATACACCTGAACATCAGCAGGAGAGGACTCTTTAAAGTAGAGACACTACATACTGATATACACCTGAACATCAGCAGGAGAGGACTCTTTAAAGTAGAGACACTACATACTGATATACACCTGAACATCAGCAGGAGAGGACTCTTTAAAGTAGAGACACTACATACTGATATACACCTGAACATCAGCAGGAGAGGACTCTTTAAAGTAGAGACACTACACACTGATATACACCTGAACATCAGCAGGAGAGGACTCTTTAAAGTAGAGACACTACATACTGATATACACCTGAACATCAGCAGGAGAGGACTCTTTAAAGTAGAGACACTACATACTGATATACACCTGAACATCAGCAGGAGAGGACTCTTTAAAGTAGAGACACTACATACTGATATACACCTGAACATCAGCAGGAGAGGACTCTTTAAAGTAGAGACACTACATACTGATATACACCTGAACATCAGCAGGAGAGGACTCTTTAAAGTTCTTAGTGATGAAGGGCTAAATTAATATTTTTGATAAAGACAAGTGTGTGTGTGTGTGTGTGTGTGTGTGTGTGTGTGTGTGTGTGTGTGTAGTTAGTTATCAATGTGTGAATAACGAGGCGTTGCTGTGGTCTCCGCTCGGTGGTACAAACACGTTTATTCCCTTGTTGTTTTAAAGAGTACTGCTTCATGACCAATCAGAGGTCCATCAGTACCTGAAGGCTGCAGCACTACGTTACCCACAATCCTCTCTGTTCACCACAAAGGCCTGACGCACAGACACGAACACAGACAGACAAATGTTCTCAGAGGTTCTGCAGAGTTCTGCAGCTGGAGGCCACAATCAATTGGTTTTTCAGAGTAAGAGCACATTATCAGTTTGTTTTTCAGAATAAGAGCACATCGTCTGTTTGTTTTTCAGAATAAGAGCACATGATCTTTAGTATTGGTTCTCAGCCCTCCAGGCTTTACATCCACTGTCTGCTCTGATCCAATCAGCTGTAGCGTTAGCCCCGCCCCCTCGACAGGCCGTCCAATCAGCTGTAGTGTTAGACTTGCCCCCTCCGCAGGCCATCCAATCAGCTGTAGTGTTCGGCCCACCCCCACCAAGGTCGTCCAATCACAGCATGGGGTCCAGCAGGGGGGCGTGGCCGAAAGAATCCCTCTTGTAGGTTTTGGGGGGCAACTGGGGGACGCTGTGTCGGGGGGGCACGGGGGGGCCGTCCAAAGGGAGGGGGGGCAGTGGAGAGGCGAGGGGAATATTCCTGGAGGCGGGGCTTGGGGTGACTGGGGGGGGCGAGGAGCATCCAATGGGAGGAGAGGAGGAGGAGGGGAAGAAGGTCCGGCCCTGGGGGGGGGGAAGCAGGTGCAGGGGGGGCTCCCGGGGGGGGAGGGAGGGGGGGCTGTCTGGGGGGGAGGCCGACAGAGAGTAACGAGGGGGGAGGAGCTTAGTACGGGGGGGCTGACGGGGGGGCACAGCAGGGGGGCTGTCCAGCATCACCTGGGGGAGACATTACATCATACATCAGAGAAAACTACACTACCCATAATCCCCTGCTGGGAAATTCATTATGGCCCTTTCTCACTTCTCTTATTTTTCATTTCCTCGCTCCTCGCTCCTCGCTCCTCGCTCCTCGGTCTCACCTGAAGTTGATTTGTCTGAGCCATCTTGAGTACGGTCCCAATGGCCTTATTTTTGCCGGAGGAGCGAGGAGCGATAATGGAGGAGCGATAATGGAGGAACCGCCAGTCCATCCTCCGACACTCGCCCCGCCCCCTTACTGTGTATCGCTCACTGATTGGACGATGCAGTGCATGAACTGATCTCATGCTTCTTGTTCTTGACACGAGAAGTTTCCCAGCAGAGTGAAGGAAACACATGAACCTCACGAGAGCCACTCCTCAGTTTAAACTGTTTTGTTTGAATTCATGTTTCATTGAGTTCCAAACATGTGAAATATCTGAACAACAAAGTGAAATCATTTTATTCACTGGAAACATTTTCATGATCGCTTTCTTCGTTTTACATTTTCATTTACTGTCATTTCCATCCAGTCAGTCATGAAGTGCTATTAAAATGTTAGTGTGCTACATATCCACACAAACAGACAAAGAGTGCAATCCAGTGAATGTTAATCTAACTGGGTTTTGAGAGATATCTTTTTCTTCTCTCAGTTATTTTATTTCTATCGTGCACTCTAATCAATATTAATCAAACTATTGTTCGTTTATACATTTTAAGAATGGCGTTTATCTTTTTTGAGAATGAGTTCTTATTTGATTTTATTTATTGGGGTCTAAAACAGATGATACAAATGTGTGTGTCAGTAAATGTGTGGCGGGGGTGTTTGTGAAAATAACGGGGACAGAGCTGCTGTCAGACGATCAGCTGTGCGGCGTCATCAGAAACGGACGTCGCTTCACGTGACGCTCCGGAGGAAAGGACGTCCCATTGCTCTTAAAACTCATTTCCTGCTTCTCGTGGTTTCCTTGCGTCCCTCCTTGCTTCCCTGGTGGGAGGGACTAGACGCAGGGGAAACAACGCAAGTGAGGGACGCAAGGAAACCATTTAACCGACCTGAGACGGGGCCTGCTACATCAAACATCAGAGCAAACTACACTACCCACAATCCCCTGCTTCCTTCTTCTGTATGAATATAAACACACATATATATATTTACCTTGGAGGGGGAGGAGTCAGCGGGGGTGGAGTCTGGGCGCCTGCGGGGGGGAACAGGGGGGGGAACCGACTCCTCCCCCCTGCTGAAGCTCACTATGGAGGAGACAGAGGACGACCCTGAGAACAGAGGGGGGGTTAGTGTGTGTGTGTGTGTGTGTGTGTGTGTGTGTGTGTGTGTGTACAGTGTGTGTGTACAGTGTGTGTGTACAGTGTGTGTACAGTGTGTGTGTGTGTGTGTGTGTGTGTGTGTGTGTGTGTGTGTGTGTGTGTGTGTACAGTGTGTGTACTGTGTGTGTGTGTGTGTGTGTGTGTGTACAGTGTGTGTACAGTGTGTGTGTGTGTGTGTGTGTGTGTGGTGTGTGTGTGTGTGTGT
>NC_136912.1:187500-217962 GCF_949606895.1 Notothenia rossii | reverse complement strand
TCTGGGGGGGGGGGGAGAACAGGTTAACTTTAATCTGACAGGTGTACCTCTTCACCCGGGGGGGAGACAACAGGTTAACTTTAATCTGACAGGCGTACCTCTTCACCCGGGGGGGAGACAACAGGTTAACTTTAATCTGACAGGCGTACCTCTTCACCTGGGGGGGGGACAACAGGTTAACTTTAATCTGACAGGCGTACCTCTTCACCCGGGGGGGAGACAACAGGTTAACTTTAATCTGACAGGTGTACCTCTTCACCCGGGGGGGGGGGGACAACAGGTTAATTTTAATCTGACAGGTGTACCTCTTCACCTGGGGGGGGGGGACAACAGGTTAACTTTAATCTGACAGGTGTACCTCTTCACCTGGGGTGAGGGGGGGGGACAGGTTAAACTTTAATCTGACAGGTGTACCTCTTCATCTGGGGGGGGGGACAACAGGTTAACTTTAATCTGTCAGGTGTACCTCTTCATCTGGGGGGGGGACAACAGGTTAACTTTAATCTGTCAGGTGTACCTCTTCATCTGGGGGGGGGACAACAGGTTAACTTTAATCTGTCAGGTGTACCTCTTCATCTGGGGGGGGACAACAGGTTAACTTTAATCTGTCAGGTGTACCTCTTCATCTGGGGGGGGACAACAGGTTAACTTTAATCTGACAGGTGTACCTCTTCGCCTCTCTGAGATTGAATGGCAGGCGCTCAGCTGATTGGATGGTTGCCATGCTGATACTTACAAACCGCGGTAACGAGCGGACGTTCCGGGGCTCGATCTCCAGAGACTTGTTGAACAGGTGATCGGCGAAGTCTTTCTCCGACATGGCCTCCATGGGATTCAGGTTCTCGAAGAACTTCTGCTCTCAACACAAGAAGAAGAGAACGTTATGTTACTCACACAGCCAATCAATTGAGACCACAGAGAAATGTGTGTGTATCTAAGAGGGAACCAGGTGAAGCTACAGGTGTGTATCTAGGAGGGAACCAGGTGAAGCTACAGATGTTTATCTAAGAGGGAACCAGGTGAAGCTACAGGTGTGTATCTAAGAGGGAACCAGGTGAAGCTACAGGTGTGTATCTAAGAGGGAACCAGGTGAAGCTACAGATGTTTATCTAAGAGGGAACCAGGTGAAGCTACAGGTGTGTATCTAAGAGGGAACCAGGTGAAGCTACAGGTGTGTATCTAGGAGGGAACCAGGTGAAGCTACAGGTGTGTATCTAAGAGGGAACCAGGTGAAGCTACAGGTGTGTATCTAGGAGGGAACCAGGTGAAGCTACAGGTGTGTATCTAAGAGGGAACCAGGTGAAGCTACAGGTGTTTATCTAGGAGGGAACCAGGTGAAGCTACAGGTGTGTATCTAAGAGGGAACCAGGTGAAGCTACAGGTGTGTATCTAAGAGGGAACCAGGTGAAGCTACAGGTGTGTATCTAAGAGGGAACCAGGTGAAGCTACAGGTGTGTATCTAAGAGGGAACCAGGTGAAGCTACAGGTGTGTATCTAAGAGGGAACCAGGTGAAGCTACAGGTGTGTATCTAAGAGGGAACCAGGTGAAGCTACAGGTGTGTATCTAAGAGGGAACCAGGTGAAGCTACAGGTGTGTATCTAGGAGGGAACCAGGTGAAGCTACAGGTGTGTATCTAAGAGGGAACCAGGTGAAGCTACAGGTGTGTATCTAAGAGGGAACCAGGTGAAGCTACAGGTGTGTATCTAAGAGGGAACCAGGTGAAGCTACAGGTGTGTATCTAAGAGGGAACCAGGTGAAGCTACAGGTGTGTATCTAAGAGGGAACCAGGTGAAGCTACAGGTGTGTATCTAAGAGGGAACCAGGTGAAGCTACAGATGTGTATCTAAGAGGGAACCAGGTGAAGCTACAGGTGTGTATCTAAGAGGGAACCAGGTGAAGCTACAGGTGTGTATGTAGGAGGTTCCGGTTCTGACCCGGATGTCCGGCTCCCCCCTCAGGCAGTACGGCTGGTTCTGGTACTGCTGGATCTCTCCTGTGATCTCTGCCACCTTCCTCCTCTTGCTGAAGTTGATCAGATCTTTCCCGTGTCGGCGCAGAAAGTCGGGGTTCCCCTCCTCCGTCTTCAGGATGTTAGTCAGGTAGATACCTGTGGGACAGACAGGTGAGAGACAGACAGGTGAGAGACAGACAGGTGAGTGACAGACAGGTGAGAGACAGACAGGTGAGTGAGAGACAGGTGAGTGAGTGACAGGTGAGAGACAGACAGGTGAGTGACAGACAGGTGAGTGACAGACAGGTGAGAGACAGACAGGTGAGTGACAGACAGGTGAGAGACAGACAGGTGAGAGACAGACAGGTGAGTGAGAGACAGGTGAGTGAGTGACAGGTGAGAGACAGACAGGTGAGTGACAGACAGGTGAGAGACAGACAGGTGAGTGAGAGACAGGTGAGTGAGTGACAGGTGAGAGACAGACAGGTGAGTGACAGACAGGTGAGTGAGTGACAGGTGAGAGACAGACAGGTGAGACATACAGACAGGTGAGTGAGTGACAAGTGAGAGACGGACAGGTGGGAGACAGACAGGTAGACAGGTGAGTGACAGACAGGTGAGTGAGGGACAGGTGAGTGAAGGACAGGTGAGTGAAAGACAGGTGAGTGAAGGACAGGTGAGTGACAGACAGGTGAGTGACAGACAGGTGAGAGACAGACAGGTGAGAGACAGACAGGTGAGTTACAGACAGGTGAGAGACAGACAGGTGAGAGACAGACAGACAGGTGAGAGACAGACAGGTGAGAGACAGACAGGTGAGTTACAGACAGGTGAGAGACAGACAGGTGAGAGACAGACAGGTGAGAGACAGACAGGTGAGAGACAGACAGGTGAGTGAGAGACAGACAGGTGAGAGACAGACAGGTGAGAGACAGACAGACAGGTGAGTGACAGACAGGTAAGAGACAGACAGGTGAGAGACAGACAGGTGAGAGACAGACAGGTGAGAGACAGACAGGTGAGTGACAGACAGGTAAGAGACAGACAGGTGAGTGAGAGACAGACAGGTGAGTGACAGACAGGTAAGAGACAGACAGGTGAGTGACAGACAGGTAAGAGACAGACAGGTGAGTGAGAGACAGACAGGTGAGTGACAAACAGTGAGAGACAAACAGGTGAGTGACAGACAGGTGAGTGACAGACAGGTAAGAGACAGACAGGTGAGTGAGAGACAGACAGGTGAGTGACAGACAGGTAAGAGACAGACAGGTGAGTGAGAGACAGACAGGTGAGTGACAAACAGTGAGAGACAGACAGGTGAGAGACAGACGGTGAGGGTCTTACCAAAGAAGGGCACGCAGGGGGGGTTGATGGAGCGCAGCTTGGCCAGGTACTTCTTGTAGTGGTCCTCACTCAGCTCGTGGGCCTCTTCCAGGATCTTCCTCTGCCGGCTCGGGATTTGCTGAGAACACAACAACTGATTACCATTTGATCTGAAAGTAAGGCAGGCCTGACAGGCCACTAGTGGGCGCTGCTTCACTGCCAATGATTGTTGTTTGTCCCTTGTGGGACAATGTAGTTTCTCTCAGGAATCTTCCTAACGGAGTGAAATTACCCTGAATCCCCTCAGGGCAGCCAGGATAAGAGCTGACTCTCTAGATCAGCGGTTTTCAAAGTGTGAGGCGGGGGTTAGGGTTAGGGGGGGGGCGCCAGAGAGCTTCAGGGGAGGGGGGGGGGGGGCGCCAGAGAGCTTCAGGTGATGACATCATCGTGGTCCAAGCATAGACTGTATATATAAATGGACGTAGGGTCCGTGAAGTCACCCATAGGATTCTGCAGAGTTGCCGAGAAGCCCTTGGTAGGCGGAGTCGGCCACTAACGGCTCGACAGTGACGTCAGAGTTCAACTCCCGCCTGATCCAAATAAGGGCAAAGAGGCGGAGCCGAGGCGGGACCTGCTGCCTCCGAGCTGGAAGTTCCAGAGCTAGCTGAAGCTACCAAGCTAAGCTAACATGCTCCCCATCTGCACACTGCCGTGGCATTTTACGTTTCTAAGGTAAGCGGACATGAAACTATTCAGAAAAACTATAAATAATAATCTAAGTTATTGAGTGTTTAGCATAATACTTCAGAATCTTAAAATCCCTTAACGCTTGTATGCAATTGTGCTAAATTCAACTCTGGAATCAAGCACATATTAATATGTTTACATGACATTAGTTATTTGGCCAATGCTCGCCATGAAACGCGGTTTTCTCATAACTTCAGTGAAAATGTTCCAAACAGCCCAAAACTTCACAGGTTTGGTAACGATGCAGCTATCAACATATCTAAGCGTATTATGGGGTGTTATCAAATACCGTTGCCATGGCGACAGATCATTCGCCATCAAGTTAGTTCAAAAGTTTGCAGTTAAAATATTCTGCTGCTTTCCCAAGCCTTTTCACTTTCTTTTCTTCTCTCATCACACATTCAAGCCCCCGGTGTTCATGAATCATTTAAATCTAAATTCTTCACTTTCTTCTTAAACATTACATTTCAGCAGTTCAGCGTCAGCCTTTCAGCATAAAGCACTGCCCCTAGTAGACCCTCCTACACACACCACAACACAGACTATATCACCCCTTGCTGCTAAATACAAACCAACTTTGTGCAATATGTGCTTTATGTGCAATATATATATATGCCATTAATAACTGTGTAATGTATACCTGGCTGCTAAACCCTTGTTACTGTCACAAGGTATGTATCTTGTATTTTGTAGATTGTGTAACTTGCTGCTGTTAAATACCGTCAAACTATGTGCAATATATACTTTATATACATATGCCATCTTTAATAACTGTAATATATACCTGGCTGCTAAATCCTAAGAACTGCTACAGGATTTTATTGGTTTTTGATCTGTATTTTGAAAATTATGTAACTTTTTATCTTTTTTTGGCATATTGTTTATTATATTATAACTTAGTACTTTTTTAACGCATGTAAGATATGCAACACTAAGCTGTCTGTGGCTCTCTCCTGCTGTAACGCTGCACAGGTCCCCTCTGTGGGACTAATAAAGGGATTCTGATTCTGATTCTGATAAAGCATTCTCTAGTTTCAAATGGCGTGCTCAAAAAAGAGAAAGGCAGACAGCAAAAACAGAGCATTTAATGATATTTTCTCTGACTGGACCTCTTTCAATTGCAATTGAATACCCCTGCATTATAGCAGCAACAACAACAACAATAATAATAATAATAATAATAATAATAATAATAGCAATAATCATTGGGAGGGCGGGCGCGGCTGTTCTTATGTTCTCTGAGGGGAGGTGCGCCTCACACTTTGAAAACCGCTACTCTGGAATGATAGGAAAGGAGGTTTCAAACTTCCTTTATAACCGCCTTTAGCTTAGGAACCACTGGACCTCCCTTTACGAAAGGAGAGGAGAAAATGCTGCCCCACAATGCATTGCAGCCGCAGCATTTGCCGTCACACAACAGTCGGCCGTTCACGGACACAAACGATTATGACGGAGAAATTATATCATGAAAGTTACGGTGCTTATTAAGCATTTTAAAACGTATGTGGTAAGTTGCCAAAGTTCTTTGTTTTGAATGTTCATCAGTATTATAATCAAAAAGAGAAATATGAACGTTAGTTTTTACTGAAATGATCAAATAAAGTCAACATTTCACTGAGCTGTGTGGGGTTTGTTCAACTTTACCCCGCATGACGTCCGCTGGCGCATCATAAATACGTTGATGGTGTGAGTGCAGACTCTCAAAGCAGTCTCTTCTCCTAAGTCCTTTTGATTTCTCTTATCCACTATTCCTTAACCCTGTGACGTTTCACTCAGAGGAGAGGAATAATGGATAGGAAGAGACGATAGGAGCTGACTTTTGGACTATTCCACTGCAACCTCACTGTTGTTCTGCGAGGGACGCCATCTTGGTTCTATTGTTTACATTCTACTACATGCAAGGTGCATCGACTGTAGGTTAGATATATAAAGACCCTCAGGTGAGTCAGCACCTCGAAGCTGAGTCAGTACCTCGAAGGTGAGTCAGTACCTCAAAGGTGAGTCAGCACCTCGAAGGTGAGTCAGTACCTCGAATGTGAGTCAGTACCTAACAGGTGAGTCAGCACCTCGAAGCTGAGTCAGCACCTCGAATCTGAGTCAGTACCTCGAAGGTGAGTCAGTACCTTGAAGGTGAGTCAGTACCTAGAAGGTGAGTCAGCACCTCGAATCTGAGTCAGTACCTCGAAGGTGAGTCAGCACCTCGAAGCTGAGTCAGTACCTCGAAGATGAGTCAGTACCTCAAAGTTGAGTCAGTACCTAGAAGGTGAGTCAGTACCTCGAAGCTGAGTCAGCACCTCGAATCTGAGTCAGTACCTCGAAGGTGAGTCAGTACCTCAAAGGTGAGTCAGTACCTCGAATCTGAGTCAGTACCTCGAAGCTGAGTCAGCACCTCGAATCTGAGTCAGTACCTCGAATCTGAGTCAGTACCTCGAATCTGAGTCAGCACCTCGAAGGTGAGTCAGCACCTCGAAGGTGAGTCAGTACCTCGAAGGTGAGTCAGTACCTAGAAGCTGAGTCAGTACCTCGAAGCTGAGTCAGCTCCTCGAATCTGAGTCAGTACCTCGAAGCTGAGTCAGCTCCTCGAATCTGAGTCAGTACCTCGAAGGTGAGTCAGCTCCTCGAAGGTGAGTCAGTACCTCGAAGGTGAGTCAGTACCTCGAATCTGAGTCAGCACCTCGAAGGTGAGTCAGTACCTCGAAGCTGAGTCAGTACCTCGAAGCTGAGTCAGCACCTCGAATCTGAGTCAGCACCTCGAAGGTGAGTCAGTACCTCGAAGGTGAGTCAGTACCTCGAAGGTGAGTCAGCTCCTCGAAGGTGAGTCACTACCTCGAAGGTGAGTCAGCTCCTCGAAGCTGAGTCAGCTCCTCGAAGCTGAGTCAGTACCTCGAAGGTGAGTCAGCTCCTTGAAGGTGAGTCAGTACCTCGAAGGTGAGTCAGTACCTCAAAGGTGAGTCAGTACCTCAAAGCTGTGGTCCAGCCTGTAGACCGGGGACGAGTTCATGGCGCTGACCACCTCCAGAACCCCGTTGAAGTTGTTGAGCTCCTGGAACACCTGCAGGATCTCGATGATCCGCGAAACCACTGCGACACGTTCCTCCAGGTTCTCCGTCTCCACTATGCACCTGCAGGGA
Organism: Notothenia rossii; assembly: GCF_949606895.1. Classification (NCBI taxonomy): domain Eukaryota; kingdom Metazoa; phylum Chordata; class Actinopteri; order Perciformes; family Nototheniidae; genus Notothenia; species Notothenia rossii. Next base: position 210,809 of record NC_136912.1, on the reverse strand, counting down.
GAACATGGCAAACACACTCATGTTCTACTGGATCACAGGGAGAACACATTCATGTTCTGCTGGATCACAGGGAGAACACACTCATGTTCTGCTGGATCACAGGGAGAACACACTCATGTTCTGCTGGATCACAGGGAGAACACACTCATGTTCTGCTGGATCACAGGGAGAACACACTCATGTTCTACTGGATCACAGGGAGAACACACTCATGTTCTACCAAGAGGTGACGCTAGAGTTTTTCGTAAGCAGGATCGTAACATTTCCGTCAAAATCCATTATTATATACACAACTCTGACGGTTATGCCCCGTTATGCCGCGCTATGCCCCGTTATGCCGCGCTATGCCCCGTTATGTCGCGTTATGCCCCGTTATGCCCCGTTATGCCGCGCTATGCCCCGTTATGTCGCGTTATGCCCCGTTATGCCCCGTTATGCCGCGTTATGCCGCGCTATGCCCCGTTATGCCGCGTTATGCCCCGTTATGCCCCGTTATGCCGCGTTATGCCGCGCTATGCCCCGTTATGCCCCGTTATGCCGCGTTATGCCGCGCTATGCCCCGTTATGCCGCGTTATGCCGCGCTATGCCCCGTTATGCCCCGTTATGCCCCGTTATGCCCCGTTATGCCGCGTTATGCCCCGTTATGCCCCGTTATGCCGCGTTATGCCGCGCTATGCCCCGTTATGCCGCGTTATGCCCCGTTATGCCGCGTTATGCCCCGTTATGCCGCGTTATGCCCCGTTATGCCCCGTTATGCCGCGTTATGCCGCGCTATGCCCCGTTATGCCCCGTTATGCCGCGTTATGCCGCGCTATGCCCCGTTATGCCGCGTTATGCCGCGCTATGCCCCGTTATGCCGCGTTATGCCCCGTTATGCCCCGTTATGCCGCGTTATGCCCCGTTATGCCCCGTTATGCCGCGTTATGCCGCGCTATGCCCCGTTATGCCGCGTTATGCCGCGCTATGCCCCGTTATGCCCCGTTATGCCGCGTTATGCCGCGTTATGCCCCGTTATGCCCCGTTATGCCGCGTTATGCCGCGTTATGCCGCGTTATGCCCCGTTATGCCCCGTTATGCCGCGTTATGCCCCGTTATGCCGCGTTATGCCGCGTTATGCATGCCCACTGCATCTGGCGGGAGCGTGAGCAACGTAAAGCAAATACTCACAGAAAGGGATGGGTACCGAGCCCCGGTATTAAACGGGCCCCGGGGCTGAATTATTAAAGACTGTGGTACCGTTAAGCTCCAACGTTATCGGTCTTTTTATCGGTCCTGGAGACATCTAAAAACTATGTCATGTGTATTATGTACATGCATGCAACACACACACACGGAGGAGATGGCGGAGAGAACTAAGCGCAGTACGTGTCACAGAGAGAGGGTCACAGTACGTGTCACAGTACGTGTCACAGAGAGAATGTCACAGTACGTTTCACAGGTCACAGTACGTGTCACAGGTCCCAGTACGTGTCACAGGTCACCGTACGTGTCACACAGGTCACAGTACGTGTCACAGGTCACAGCACGTGTCACAGGTCACAGCACGTGTCACAGTACGTGTCACAGGTCACAGTACGTGTCACAGGTCACAGTACGTGTCACAGGTCACAGTACGTGTCACACAGGTCCCAGCACGTGTCACAGGTCCCAGTACGTGTCACAGGTCACAGTACGTGTCACACAGGTCACAGTACGTGTCACAGGTCACAGCACGTGTCACAGTATGTGTCACAGGTCACAGTACGTGTCACACAGGTCACAGGAAAACCTGGTCTGATTAAGAGAGACGGCATTCATCCTACTTTGGAAGGTGCAAATCTCATTTCGGCAAACATTTCAGGGCTCTGTGGACTTAATCCATGACAAACTGGAGTTGAGACCAGGAGGCAGAGTCGCAGTCTTACACGCTTCTCTGCGCTCTCTCCTAGGCAGTCATCCATAGGAATCCCGACCCCAATAAAATACCCAATATTAACGGTGTGTGTGTCTGCCCAAGGACAATTTAAGGTAAAACCTAATAGAGGTGTCATACATAATAACCTAATAAAAGTAAATGTAACAACTACTACAGTGCAACAAGACAGGAAGATTAAATGTGGTCTCTTAAACATAAGATCTCTAGCATCTAAAGCAATACTGGTAAATGATTTAATATCAGATTATAATATTGATATATGCTGTCTCACTGAAACTTGGTTGAGACATGAAGAATATGTCAGCATAAATGAGGCCACTCCACCCAGCCATATCAATACTCATATTGCCCGAGGCACGGGCCGAGGAGGTGGAGTTGCAGCAATCTTTGACTCAAGTTTACTTATCAATACTAAACAAAAATTAAATTATACCTCCTTTGAAAGCCTCATTTTCAGTCTTACGCATCCGACCTGGAAAACTTTGCAGCCAATCTTATTTGTTACAGTGTACCGTGCACCAGGTCCTTATTCAGAATTCTTATCAGAATTCTCTGAGTTTTTATCAGCTTTGGTTCTTAAAACAGATAAAGTAATTATCGTAGGTGACTTTAATATTCATGTTGACGATGATAAAAATAGCCTTACTGTTGCATTTAACTCTATATTAGATTCTGTTGGTTTCTGTCAGAGTGTAAATAAACCAACCCACTGCTATAATCACACTCTTGACCTTGTTCTGACTTATGGTATTGAAATTGAGCAACTATTAGTCGAACCGCATAATCCTGCTTTATCCGACCATTTCTTAGTAACTTTTGAAGTACTGTTACTAGACTACAAAGCATTAGCCAAAAGCTCCTGCAGCAGAAACCTATCTGTTAGTGCTATAGCCAAATTTAAGGAAGAGATTCCACCAATACTTAACTCGATAGCATGTCTGCATGTAGGGGAGGAAACTTATACAAAAGGTACACCACCCCAAATTGATCATGTTGTTGATAGTGCTACAGATGCGCTGCGAATAAAATTAGACTCTGTTGCTCCTTTGAAAAAGAAGAAAATAAAACAACATAGATTAGCTCCATGGCATAATGCCGAAACCCGCAAAATAAAGCAAAAGTCGAGACAACTTGAAAGGATATGGCGTTCCACTAAACTTGAAGAATCTCGTTTAATTTGGCATATTACTCTCAATGAATATAAGAAAGCACTGCGTAAAGCGAGAGCAGCATACTACTCTTCATTAATAGATGAGAATAAGAATAATGCAAGATTTCTTTTCAGCACTGTAGCCAGGCTGACAGAGAGCCACAGCTCGACTGAGCCTTCTATTCCCATAGCACTCAGTAGTAATGATTTTATGTGCTTTTTTAACGATAAAATTGTTACTCTTAGAAACAAAATCAATGACCTCTTGCCTTTGACCAGTATAGTGTTATCAACAGCTCCCGGAAACGTAAGTTCTAATAATATTACACTAGATAGTAAACTAGAATGCTTTTCAGCCATAAACCTTGAACAATTAAATTCAATGATTCTCTCTTCTAAACCATCAACGTGTATCTTAGACCCGATTCCAACTAAGCTGTTAAAAGAAGTTTTTCCATTAATTAGCACTTCTTTATTAAATATTATGAATATGTCTTTATTATCAGGCTATGTTCCAAAATCATTCAAAGTAGCAGTGATAAAACCGCTTCTTAAAAAGCACAACCTCGATCCAGAGGTTTTAGCCAACTATAGACCTATTTCTAATCTTCCGTTCCTCTCAAAAATTCTTGAGAAAGCAGTCGCAAAACAGCTGTGTGATTACTTAAGAAACTATGATTTATTTGAAGATTTTCAGTCTGGCTTTAGAACACAACATAGCACAGAGACAGCTCTGGTTAAAGTCACAAATGACATTCTAATAGCCTCTGACAAGGGACTTGTCTCTATTCTTGTCTTACTCGATCTTAGTGCTGCATTTGATACTATCGACCATGATATCCTATTGCAAAGACTAGAGCACTTAGTTGGCATACAGGGAACTGCTTTAGGCTGGTTTAGGTCTTATCTATCTGAACGCTCTCAGTTTGTACGTGTCAACGATGAATCTTCCATGCAAACCAAAGTTAGCCATGGAGTGCCACAGGGCTCAGTGCTTGGACCTATTTTGTTCACCCTATATATGCTTCCGTTAGGCAATATTATAAGGAATCATTCTGTACACTTTCATTGTTATGCGGATGATACTCAACTATATTTATCAATCAAGCCTGATGAAATTAATCATCTAAATAAAATTCAAGACTGCCTCAAGGACTTAAAAACGTGGATGACCTTAAATTTTTTGATGTTAAACACGACCAAAACTGAAGTTATTGTACTTGGCCCGAAGAATCTACGAAACAAATTATCTAAAGATATATTAACTATGGATGGCATTAATTTGGCCTCCAGTGAGACTGTAAGGAATCTTGGTGTTATATTTGATCAGGATTTATCCTTTAACGCCCACATAAAATCAATTTCAAGGACCGCCTACTTCCATCTACGTAACATTGCAAAAATCAGGCATATCTTGCCTCAAAACGATGCAGAGAAACTAGTCCATGCATTTGTTACTTCAAGGCTGGATTATTGTAACTCCTTATTATCAGGGTGTACCAAGAAGTCAGTCAAGTCTCTTCAGCTGATTCAAAATGCTGCAGCTCGTGTACTAACCAGAGTTAGGAAAAGGGACCACATTACTCCTGTTCTGGCTGCCTTACACTGGCTCCCTATAGAACACAGGATAGAATTTAAAATTCTTCTTCTCGCCTACAAAGCCCTTAATGGGCAGGCGCCATCTTACCTTAAAGAACTCATTATACCCTATTGTCCTACTAGGGCATTGCGTTCCAAGAATGCAGGGTTGTTGGTTGTTCCTAGAGTCTCTAAAAGTACAATGGGAGCCAGAGCCTTTTCTTATCAAGCTCCACTTTTGTGGAATCAGCTTCCAGTTTGTGTTCGGACGGCAGACACCCTATCCGTTTTTAAGAGTGCGCTTAAGACTTTCCTTTTTGATAAAGCTTATAGTTAGGGCTGATTAGATTCAGCCCCTAGTTTTGCTGATATAGGCTTAGTTTGTCAGGGGACATCTTACTTCTTCCTTCTCTCTGTCTATACCTGTGTACTCTCATGTTCCGATTAACCCAGCTTCCCCAAATGTCTTTCTTTTTGGTGTCTATATACGCCGGGATCCGGAGTCATGGATGATCCTGCGGTCCTGTGTCATGGATTGCGAGTCCTGGATCTTGAGTCGTGGCTGCGGTCCTGGATCATAAGTCCTGGATGGATATCCTCGTGGATTCATCTTCTTATTATACACACATGCATTTCAAAACATTTGGACTACCTATGTTGCAAATGTATTATCTTTTCAATTTACACACGGCATCTATTGCACGTCTGTCCGTCCTGGGAGAGGGATCCCTCCTCTGTTGCTCTCCCTGAGGTTTCTCCCATTTTTCCCTTTAAACTGTGGGGTTTTCTCTGGAAGTTTTTCCTTGTACGATGTGAGGGTCTAAGGACAGAGGGTGTCGTATTGTCATACTGATATTCTGTACAAACTGTGAAGTCCACTGAGACAAATGTAACATTTGTGATATTGGGCTATATAAATAAACATTGATTGATTGATTGATTGAGTACGTGTCACAGTACGTGTCACACAGGTCACAGTACGTGTCACAGTACGTGTCACACAGGTCACAGTACGTGTCACAGTACGTGTCACAGAGAGAATGTCACAGTACGTGTCACAGGTCACAGTACGTGTCACAGGTCAAAGTACGTGTCACAGGTCACAGCACGTGTCACAGTACGTGTCACAGGTCACAGTACGTGTCACAGGTCCCAGTACGTGTCACACAGGTCACAGCACGTGTCACAGGTCACAGCACGTGTCACAGGTCCAGGTACGTGTCACAGGTCCCAGTACGTGTCACACAGGTCACAGTACGTGTCACAGGTCACAGTACGTGTCACACAGGTCACAGTACGTGTCACAGGTCACAGTACGTGTCACAGTTCGTGTCACAGTTCACAGTACGTGTCACAGGTCACAGCACGTGTCACAGTACGTGTCACAGGTAACAGTACGTGTCACACAGGTCACAGAACGTGTCACAGTACGTGTCACAGGTCACAGAGAGAGAGTCGTACCTCTCCAGCCATAGCGTGAGGTTGGTGGTGTGGCGGATCATCCTCAGCAGGTTCGGGGAGTGAAGCTCTTTGTCCTCTTTAGTCCAAACACTGCCAACCAGCTCTGAGGGCTGCACCGCCCTGAGAGGGGGGAGAGGGGGGGGGGAGAGGGGGGAGAGAGAGAGGTGAGAGGGGAGATGGGAGAAAGGTAAGAGAGGGGAGACAGGTGAGAGAGGGGAGACAGGGGAGAGGGGAGAAAGGTGAGAGAGGGGAGACAGGTGAGAGAGGGGAGACAGGTGAGAGGGGGAGACAGGTGAGAGAGGGGAGACAGGTGAGAGGGGGGAGAGGGGAGAAAGGTGAGAGGGGAGATATGTATAGTTATATCTAAGTGTGTGTTACCTGTACAGGTGAGATATGTATATTTATATCTAAGTGTGTGTTACCTGTACAGGTGAGATATGTATATTTATATCTAAGTTTGTGTTACCCGTACAGGTGAGATATGTATATTTATATCTAAGTGTGTGTTACCTGTACAGGTGAGATATGTATATTTATATCTAAGTGTGTGTTACCTGTACAGGTGAGATATGTATATTTATATCTAAGTGTGTGTTACCCGTACAGGTGAGATATGTATATTTATATCTAAGTGTGTGTTACCTGTACAGGTGAGATATGTACATTTATATCTAAGTGTGTGTTACCCGTACAGGTGAGATATGTATATTTATATCTAAGTGTGTGTTACCTGTACAGGTCAGACTCGAGCAAGGTGAGTTGCCGGGCGATCTCGATGGGGTGCAGCGTCATCAGGTCGAACTGCTCGCTGTTACCTGGTTTGCAGGTGTGCCACTCGATGGGGGGGGGGGAGCTCTGGAAGATGATGCTGTGACTCGGGACGCTCACCTGGACCTGCTTCTTCCTCTGGATGATCTTAGTGATCGACTCCACCCACTTCCTCATCGCCTTACCTGCAACACCAGGTGAGAGGAGGGACAAGCGAGATGATCGACAGGTGGTCTCTATCGAACAGCGGATGAACAGGTGATGAACAGGTGATTGACAGGTGATGGACAGGTGAGAGGATTGACAGGTGTGCACAGGCGACAGGTGAGAGGATTGACAGTTGTGCAAAGGTACCTCTGACGGAGGCGACAAACTCCTCGAGGCGCCGCAGCAGGTGAGCGTCTCTCTCGAAGTCGTAGAAGTGATGCTCCACCCAGTGACGACACACGTTCAGAACCCTGCAAGACCAATCAGCATCCAGAGAGTCACATGATGACGTCATTACATCACAACACCTTAGTATTGGAAGTCATGTGACAGGAAGTACCTGAGCTGCACCGGCTGGACGAACTCTTTTCTGAAGCGTTTGAGCTCGGCGCTGAGCGGAGGCTCCGCCCCCTCCAGGTGATCCTCGCTGGGCCGGGGCTCCGGGATCTCAAACCTGCAGGGCAGAGGTCAGAGGTCACGCTGCTGTCAGACTGACCACAGTTGAGTCAACAGGAAGTGAGTCACCTCTCCATGAGCAGGTCCAGCAGCTCCTGAGGTTTACAGAACGACCGGTACGTCGTCAGGAACGTCCGCACGAAGTTAGGATCTGAATCAGGAGACCAAAGGTGTTAATAAATAATAACAAAGTAGTCCAGACGTCTCACTGCCGTTATACAAAGATACAGCGCAACCTGTCATAACATCACAGCCACTCCCAGTCACTAGCGGTGTTCCTCAGGGCTCTGTCCTGGAGCCTCTTTGCTATGCGGAGGACACCCAGCTCCATCTGTCCTCCACCCTCTCTCTCTCTGACTCATCTCTACGTGGAGGACACCCAGCTCCATCTGTCCTCCACCCTCTCTCTCTCTGACTCATCTCTACGTGGAGGACACCCAGCTCCATCTGTCCTCCACCCTCTCTCTCTCTGACTCATCTCTACGTGGAGGACACCCAGCTCCATCTGTCCTCCACCCTCTCTCTCTCTGACTCATCTCTACGTGGAGGACACCCAGCTCCATCTGTCCTCCACCCTCTCTCTCTGACTCATCTCTACGTGGAGGACACCCAGCTCCATCTGTCCTCCACCCTCTCTCTCTCTCTGACTCATCTCTACATGGAGGACACCCAGCTCCATCTGTCCTCCACCCTCTTTCTCTCTGACTCATCTCTACATGGAGGACACCCAGCTCCATCTGTCTGTATGATTATGATCACCAACAGAAGGAGAAGACGCTGCGTTCACAGCTCTAACAGCGAGACTGAAAGAGATCAGAGTTAGGGTTTACATGAAGCTCTCAGTTCACAAAGACTCATTGAGGCTCCGCAGCGCCTACATGTGGGAGGTCAGCCTCTCCATGAGCTTATTAAAGTTATATATATCTATATCTCGTACCGGCGTACATGTGGAAGGTCAGCCTCTCGATGAGCTTCAGCACCGTGCCGGCCTTCACCACGGGGATGCCGGCCTGGTTCTGCGTGTTCTCCTCGAACAGGACGTTCTGCTGGGAGTCGGGCCAGGCGAAGCGGTACCGGTCGGGCCCGGGCGGCAGCAGCGCCTCGTCCTGCTGCAGCAGTGCAGAGTCCAGCAGGCGCTCCAGAGTGCTGCGGTACTGCAGGGAGATCAGCGCGGCCATCCAGCCGCTCTTCTCCTCCGCGGACTTGGCGGAGAACACCACGCTGTTGCCGTCCTTCAGGAGGATCTCGAAGGCGTGCCGGTACTCGCCCTCCTTGTCCTCCTTGTCGTGGATCTGGACTTTGCGCATGAAGAACTTCTCCTTCAGCCGGTACTCGGCCGGCGAGCCATGGTTGGACTTGCAGCAGACCATCAGGCCGTCGAACAGGAAGACGTGGCGCTCGTGCTTGGCGCCCACGCGGGTCAGCGTGCCCTCCATGATGAACTCACTGCAGCTCTGACCGATGTCCTTCCCTTCCCAGCCCTCAATGCTCCTCTGGATCTCACTCATCTTCCTCATCGCCAGGTGCCTCCCCTTCATCTGATGGCTGTAGAACCGACACGCTGACTCACTGAGGAGGAGGAAGAGGAGGAGGAGGAGGAGGAGGAGGAGGAGGAGGAGGAGGAGGAGGAAGAGGAAGAAGAGGAAGAGGAAGAGGAAGAGGAAAAGGAAAAGGAAGAGGAAGAGGAAGAGGAGTTCATCAGGACTATACATGATCTCAGTTCTGGTCAAACATGAATTTCCCGTTGATTGTAAAGTGGATCAATAACTCTGATTGTAAAGCTCCCTGCAGATCATTTCTCAGAAGAGAGAGATATTCTCTTCTGAGTCAGAGTGGGTGATCTCTTAAAGGACCAGTGGATCAAGAACTCGCTAGAATATCAATCAGTGCACAAAGCAACACCAATCATCAGAACCTTCCATTAGAGATGAGGTTATTCTGATGCCTGTTAGACGTGTTCGTCTCTATCATCAGAACCTGCCATTAGAGATGAGGTTATTCTGATGTCTGTTAGACGTGTTCGTCTCTATCATCAGAACCTTCCATTAGAGATGAGGTTATTCTGATGTCTGTTAGACGTGTTGGTCTCTATCATCAGAACCTTCCATCAGAGATGAGGTTATTCTGATGTCTGTTAGACGTGTTCGTCTCTATCATCAGAACCTTCCATCAGAGATGAGGTTATTCTGATGTCTGTTAGACGTGTTCGTCTCTATCATCAGAACCTTCCATCAGAGATGAGGTTATTCTGATGTCTGTTAGACGTGTTCGTCTCTATCATCAGAACCTTCCATTAGAGATGAGGTTATTCTGATGTCTGTTAGACGTGTTGGTCTCTATCATCAGAACCTTCCATCAGAGATGAGGTTATTCTGATGTCTGTTAGACGTGTTCGTCTCTATCATCAGAACCTTCCATTAGAGATGAGGTTATTCTGATGTCTGTTAGACGTGTTCGTCTCTATCATCAGAACCTTCCATTAGAGATGAGGTTATTCTGATGTCTGTTAGACGTGTTCGTCTCTATCATCAGAACCTTCCATTAGAGATGAGGTTATTCTGATGTCTGTTAGACGTGTTGGTCTCTATCATCAGAACCTTCCATTAGAGATGAGGTTATTCTGATGTCTGTTAGACGTGTTCGTCTCTATCATCAGAACCTTCCATTAGAGATGAGGTTATTCTGATGTCTGTTAGACGTGTTCGTCTCTATCATCAGAACCTTCCATTAGAGATGAGGTTATTCTGATGCCTGTTAGACGTGTTGGTCTCTATCATCAGAACCTTCCATTAGAGATGAGGTTATTCTGATGTCTGTTAGACGTGTTGGTCTCTATCATCAGAACCTTCCATTAGAGATGAGGTTATTCTGATGTCTGTTAGACGTGTTCGTCTCTATCATCAGAACCTTCCATTAGAGATGAGGTTATTCTGATGTCTGTTAGACGTGTTGGTCTCTATCATCAGAACCTTCCATTAGAGATGAGGTTATTCTGATGTCTGTTAGACGTGTTCGTCTCTATCATCAGAACCTTCCATTAGAGATGAGGTTATTCTGATGCCTGTTAGACGTGTTGGTCTCTATCAGAACCTTCCATCAGAGATGAGGTTATTCTGATGTCTGTTAGACGTGTTGGTCTCTATCATCAGAACCTTCCATTAGAGATGAGGTTATTCTGATGTCTGTTAGACGTGTTGGTCTCTATCATCAGAACCTTCCATCAGAGATGAGGTTATTCTGATGCCTGTTAGACGTGTTGGTCTCTATCATCAGAACCTTCCATCAGAGATGAGGTTATTCTGATGTCTGTTAGACGTGTTGGTCTCTATCATCAGAACCTTCCATCAGAGATGAGGTTATTCTGATGTCTGTTAGACGTGTTCGTCTCTATCATCAGAACCTTCCATTAGAGATGAGGTTATTCTGATGCCTGTTAGACGTCTTCGTCTCAATCATCAGAACCTTCCATTAGAGATGAGGTTATTCTGATGTCTGTTAGACGTGTTCGTCTCTATCATCAGAACCTTCCATTAGAGATGAGGTTATTCTGATGTCTGTTAGACGTGTTCGTCTCTATCATCAGAACCTTCCATTAGAGATGAGGTTATTCTGATGCCTGTTAGACGTGTTCGTCTCAATCATCAGAACCTTCCATCAGAGATGAGGTTATTCTGATGTCTGTTAGACGTGTTCGTCTCTATCATCAGAACCTTCCATCAGAGATGAGGTTATTCTGATGTCTGTTAGACGTGTTCGTCTCTATCATCAGAACCTTCCATTAGAGATGAAGTTATTCTGATGCCTGTTAGACGTGTTGGTCTCTATCATCAGAACCTTCCATTAGAGATGAGGTTATTCTGATGTCTGTTAGACGTGTTCATCTCTATCATCAGAACCTTCCATCAGAGATGAGGTTATTCTGATGTCTGTTAGACGTGTTCGTCTCTATCATCAGAACCTTCCATTAGAGATGAGGTTATTCTGATGTCTGTTAGACGTGTTCGTCTCTATCATCAGAACCTTCCATTAGAGATGAGGTTATTCTGATGTCTGTTAGACGTGTTGGTCTCTATCATCAGAACCTTCCATTAGAGATGAGGTTATTCTGATGCCTGTTAGACGTCTTCGTCTCTATCATCAGAACCTTCCATTAGAGATGAGGTTATTCTGATGCCTGTTAGACGTCTTCGTCTCTATCATCAGAACCTTCCATTAGAGATGAGGTTATTCTGATGCCTGTTAGACGTGTTCGTCTCTATCATCAGAACCTTCCATTAGAGATGAGGTTATTCTGATGTCTGTTAGACGTGTTGGTCTCTATCATCAGAACCTTCCATCAGTGATGAGGTTATTCTGATGCCTGTTAGACGTCTTCGTCTCTATCATCAGAACCTTCCATTAGAGATGAGGTTATTCTGATGCCTGTTAGACGTCTTCGTCTCTATCATCAGAACCTTCCATTAGAGATGAGGTTATTCTGATGCCTGTTAGACGTGTTCGTCTCTATCATCAGAACCTTCCATTAGAGATGAGGTTATTCTGATGTCTGTTAGACGTGTTGGTCTCTATCATCAGAACCTTCCATCAGAGATGAGGTTATTCTGATGCCTGTTAGACGTGTTGGTCTCAATCATCAGAACCTTCCATCAGAGATGAGGTTATTCTGATGTCTGTTAGACGTGTTGGTCTCTATCATCAGAACCTTCCATCAGAGATGAGGTTATTCTGATGCCTGTTAGACGTGTTGGTCTCAATCATCAGAACCTTCCATTAGAGATGAGGTTATTCTGATGTCTGTTAGACGTGTTCGTCTCTATCATCAGAACCTTCCATTAGAGATGAGGTTATTCTGATGTCTGTTAGACGTGTTCGTCTCTATCATCAGAACCTTCCATTAGAGATGAGGTTATTCTGATGTCTGTTAGACGTGTTCGTCTCTATCATCAGAACCTTCCATCAGAGATGAGGTTATTCTGATGTCTGTTAGACGTGTTCGTCTCTATCATCAGAACCTTCCATTAGAGATGAGGTTATTCTGATGTCTGTTAGACGTGTTCGTCTCTATCATCAGAACCTTCCATCAGAGATGAGGTTATTCTGATGCCTGTTAGACGTGTTGGTCTCTATCATCAGAACCTTCCATCAGAGATGAGGTTATTCTGATGCCTGTTAGACGTGTTCGTCTCTATCATCAGAACCTTCCATCAGAGATGAGGTTATTCTGATGCCTGTTAGACGTGTTGGTCTCTATCATCAGAACCTTCCATCAGAGATGAGGTTATTCTGATGTCTGTTAGACGTGTTCGTCTCTATCATCAGAACCTTCCATCAGAGATGAGGTTATTCTGATGTCTGTTAGACGTGTTCGTCTCTATCATCAGAACCTTCCATCAGAGATGAGGTTATTCTGATGCCTGTTAGACGTGTTCGTCTCAATCATCAGAACCTAATGATTATTCATTAAAGGCTTTTATTTTGTAACGTGAACAACACTTCCTGTTTGCTATCGTTAATGTCAGTGTGGGTTAACTGATGCTTCATCTCGTTATCGGGTTGTTGATCACGTGACAGCAGATTGAGTTCTGATTGGACGACGAGGTTGGTACAAACCAGCAAGGCTGCTCCAACAGGAAGTGATGTCACAGCAGGAGTTTCTTCGCCCTCTCCTTATTGTGAAGGGGTCTCAGAGTTAGATCAGAACAACAGAGGGGGGGGGGGGAGTGTGTTTAATGTGTAGTGTGTTAAAGGTGGGGTAGGTAATGGAGAAACCAGCTCGAGTGCGCTAGAATTTGAAAATACACAGCCGGAAAAAATCTGCCACTTCCTCACAGAGCCCCTCCTCCAACACACACGAACGCGCACATGACCAATGAGGGCAGAGATCAGTGTGTGCACAGATGGAAGGCTGACAGGCAGGTAGGCCATCCAGTTACTTTAGCCGGCTCAGATGATTGGTCGTGCTTTTTACAGCGCTACGGCTTCCACAGACGAAATGCTTTCATGGATTTATTGTCAAAGCACTTCAGATATTCATTGCTATCAGGATGTTAAGAGCATTCCATAGAATATAACAACAAGTGTATCTTGAGCCGGTTTCTCAAACTGACCTACCCCACCTTTGAGTGTGTTATATTAACCTGTACACGTAAAGCTTCAGAGTACCGTGGAAAACTATAACTAACAAGTATTATTATTATATATCTTTCATATATTGTTATTCTGATCACAGAGAGCTGCTCTCAGCCGGATCAGACCGCACACTAAGCAGCTTACACCCCTCAGCTATTTCACACAGTTTCACAACACACACACACACACACACACACACACACACACACACACACACACACACACACACACACACACACACACACACACACACACACACACACACACACACACACACACACACACACACACACACACACACACACACACACACACACACACACACACACACACACACACACAGCCCCTCTAACCTGCAGCTCAAACAAAGAAAACTCAGGTCACCTACGTCCTCATATCCACCTGCCAATCATCCAAACATCTGTTATCCTCTTTTCCTTCTTCCTCCTCCTCTTCCTCGTCTTCCTCTCCTTCTTCCTCCTCAGGGTATTTAATATAAACTTGATGAAACTAGCAGAACTTTTCCTCGAAGTTCTGTTCTTTCTAACGGACAGAGAACAATAAGCAGCGGAGCACCGCCCTGCTTTACTGACGCAACTTCCTACACACACCGGGGGGGACAAGTGTGTGTGTGTGTGTGTGTGTGTGTGTGTGTGTGTGTGTGTGTGTGTGTGTGTGTGTGTGTGTGTGTGTGTGTGTGTGTGTGTGTGTGTGTGTGTGTGTGTGTGTGTGTGTCCAGGGGAAGGAGGATGGGAGGAGTCCAGCAGCTTGTTGTGTTTCTGGCTGCTGGACATGTTTATTTACCTTTTAAACTATCATTAATTCACAATACAAGACATCATAAATAATGAAGAGACCTGTGTGTGTGTGTGTGTGTGTGTGTGTGTGTGTGTGTGTGTGTGTGTGTGTGTGTGTGTGTGTGTGTGTGTGTGTGTGTACCTCAGCCTCCTCTTGTTCAGGCTCCTGCTGCAGATCCTCTCCATGCTGCTCTGCAGGTTCAGCAGTGCAGTGATGGCCTGCTTCAGACACTCCTTATCCTCCTCCTCCTCACTCCTCTCCTCCAGGAGCTACACACACACACACACACACACACACACACACACACACACACACACACACACACACACACACACACACACACACACACACACACACACACACACACACACACACACACACACACACACACACACACACACACACACACACACACACACACACACACACACACACACACACACACACACACACACACACACCACATCAGATCAGAAAAACAGCTGCATCCTCTCCAAAATCCAGCAGAGGGCGCCTTCTCAGTCTGTGAGAAAATGAACTCTGAAGGTGTTCAGGTGCAGGACTCACCTTGAGGATCTGGACCAGGTGCAGGACTCACCTTGAGGATCTGGATCAGGTGCAGGACTCACCTTGAGGATCTGGACCAGGTGCAGGACTCACCTTGAGGATCTTGACCAGGTGCAGGACTCACCTTGAGGATCTGGATCAGGTGCAGGACTCACCTTGAGGATCTGGACCAGGTGCAGGACTCACCTTGAGGATCTGGACCAGGTGCAGGACTCACCTTGAGGATCTGGATCAGGTGCAGGACTCACCTTGAGGATCTGGACCAGGTGCAGGACTCACCTTGAGGATCTGGATCAGGTGCAGGGCTCACCTTGAGGATCTGGATCAGGTGCAGGACTCACCTTGAGGATCTGGACCAGGTGCAGGACTCACCTTGAGGATCTGGACCAGGTGCAGGACTCACCTTTAGGATCTGGACCAGGTGCAGGACTCACCTTGAGGATCTCGAACAGGTGCAGGACTCACCTTGAGGATCTGGATCAGGTGCAGGACTCACCTTGAGGATCTGGATCAGGTGCAGGACTCACCTTGAGGATCTGGACCAGGTGCAGGGCTCACCTTGAGGATCTCGAACAGGTGCAGGCAGTGGTAGACGGGGGTCAGCAGCAGTCTGGGCAGGACGTACTGAACGGCTTCTTTAAACCCTTCGCAGATTGACTGCAGAGAGACAGTGTTAGTTCATCCTCATCTTCATCATCTGTGGGTGTGTGATGTCACAGGGGGCTTACCTGCAGGTGGGAGGCGGCTCCTGGTTTTGAGACCTGACTCAGGAAGTGATCGTGGAAGCCTGAGCGAAGGACGTCCTGAGCGTAGGACTCGTAGGGGTCGAAGGCCAGCTCCTGGTGGGGGGGTTAGAGACAGGATTTAGTTTTTATAACAAAGGCCACCTTGATAACCAGTTCTATTTCGTCCCTACTGACCGCCAGAGGCGGTGCTTTAGCTCTGGATATGACCATCACGCGCATGGGCAGCTCGAGAACCAATAAAAAGAAAGTCACCTGTGACCCACGTGACTGCGCGAGAGTACCGTGGCTACATTCTTGGAGCCTACAGCGTTCCGTTTGATCTGAGGGATTTCTCTGCGTGCAGCTGGCCGCGTGCAGCTTCGCCACTGATTTAGCTGCGTTTTTCGTTTTATTTAGTTAGCAGTGGCGTGGCTTAGCCTAACTATATCGTGTTTACTGCTCCTAGCACTACGATGGGTTAGATGCAGAGAACAATCTTCACTGTGTGTGCTGTGTGCTCTGCATATGTGACCATTAGCTGCCGTCATGGAGCAGACGAAGTCTCTCGTCTTGGCCCTTCACTAGCTAGGCCCTTCTACTAGCTTGCCGCCTGGCCCTCCTTCAGTTGCAGCACCTCTGCTTTAGGATGCCATGTCGCTAGCGGCTTCGGCTAAACCTCTTCTATGAAAGGGTGGAGGGCGGGGCCCTGCTCACTCTCGAGGAGGCTTCCCACTCCTCTGCTCAGAGCTCTGCAGGGCATGGAGGACGCCTCCATGGCAGCCACTATTCGTGCGGCCCTGGCACGCTTGCAGCTTCAGGTTCCACAGGTCGACTCGGCTCAGGCTAGCGCCTTCTTCAGGCATAACCCTGCCCCTGTAACTCCCACTGTTCCTCCTTCAGAGGAGTACCTGAGGGAGCTCCATGCATGCTGGAGAGACACCAGGGCCCTCTCCCACTCTGCTGCCATGCAGGGTCCGGCGAGGGTGGGACTGGGTCGCTTGCCATCGCCTCCCCGATTCTGGCTCCTGATGAGGCTCCAAGGCCCGATGCTAGGTGCCCTTGGCCTCAGTGCAGGGCGAGCTGCTCTGTAGGGCCTACGACACTGCTGCACGCACGGGTCGTAACGGGAACTCCCTGTCCCATCTGAAGCTGGCAGTCTCTGCCTCTCTGCAGCAGGCTCCGGCAGAGCCTTCTTTGCTGGGCCTCAGCGATGCATCACTGCAAGCCTTTGCCCTAATGTCTAGGGAGTGTGGACGAGTGATGTCTTTATTGGTGCAAACTCGTCGCCAGGTTTGGCCTGCTCACTCACCACTGTCGGAGACATGTCCTCCGTAGTGTGCCAGTCGAGCCAGGGGAGCTGTGTGGCAGATGCCCTGGAGGCACTGGAGCGTGCCGCCCAAGCTAGGCGGACCAGGCAGCAGCTCTCAGGCCTTCATAGGCCTGTGCCCACTCCCAGGAGGCCCAGGGGCCCCTCTAGCAGTCGCACTCAGCCACCAGCTTACAGTGGTGGTCTGCAGAGATCCCAGCAGCCCACTCAACCACCTCCCGGTGGCTTTCTTGCCCCCGGTCGCCGGCCTTCTAGGCGGCCTCGTGCCTCAGAGCTTTACCGGAGCCCCTCAAGGTCGTCGGCTGATTTTCCCAGTTACTGGGCTGCCTGTACTTCCGACCCTTGGGCCGGGTCAAAATGACAGTTGTCAGCGATCCGGCGAAGGCCTTAGCTCTGGCCCAAGAGTTGTCCGTCCTCTTGGCCCAAGAGTTGTCCGTCCTCTTGGCCAAGGGCGCAACCGAGCCAGTAGACCCTCTGCTCAGCCCGGGGGGTTCTACTTGGTGTACTTTCTCGTGAGCAAGAAAGTCTGCGGATTTCATCTGATCTTGGACCTCAGAGGAATCAACAGATTGCTCAAGGTGCTAGCATTCCATATGCTGACCACAGCACATGCGCAGGGGGAGTGGTTTGCAACCGTGGACTTGAGGAATGCCTACTACCACGTGCCGGTTGCATCTCACCACCGGAAGTTCTTGAGGTTTGCCTTTCAGGGCCGACACTATCGGTCCCGGGTGCTTCCCTTTGGTCTCTACCTCTCTCCAAGGGCGTTCACCAGGGTCGTGGCGGCAGCTCTCGCACCCCTGCAGGCGTAGGGCGTGAAGGTCCTGCCGTATTTAGACGGTTGGCTGGTTTCACCTTTTATCTCACGTAGCCCGGTTGGGTCTAACAGTAAAGACCGGGAAGAGTTGCCTGGACCCTTCCCAACAGGTAATTTACCCGGGGATGGTCCTAGATTGGGCCGCCACGAGGGCCTACCTGTTACCTCGTCGTGTGGACGACATTTTCCACCTTTTTCCCATCTTCAGGCTGGGCAAGATGGTGCCTTACATTCAGTTCCTCCGGCTCTTGGGCGGACTGACGGCTGCCGTTGTGCCCTTAGGCCTGCTGTCGCTGCACCCCATGCAAATGGGGCTGAACAGCCTCCACTTGGACGCCGAGTGGCACAGGCACAGAAGAGTCAGGGTGTCTCAGTGGTGCATCCACTCTCTGTCCCGCTGGAGGGACAGGGCCTATCTCCTGATGGACGTGTCCAGGGGCGCCATCCCGTCCCGCCGGGAGACTGTCACTGCAGATGCATGTCTCTCAGGGTGGGGTGCAGTGTGGCAGGGCAGGACTGTTCAGGGTCAGCGGTCTGCCCAGGAGGGTGCATGCCATGTCAACGTGCTACAGCTTCGGGCTGTGCAGCTTGCACTCACGCACTTTCTACCCCAACTGGGGGGCAAGCATGTGCGTGTTCCTCGAGACAGCATGCACGCTGTTGCCCAGACAACAGTCCCTTCTAGATAGTGGACGTTCTCACTCCACCTTCAGAGTTTAGGTGGCTGCTATTTCTGCCCGA
The DNA here is from genome assembly GCF_949606895.1 of Notothenia rossii. Taxonomy (NCBI): domain Eukaryota; kingdom Metazoa; phylum Chordata; class Actinopteri; order Perciformes; family Nototheniidae; genus Notothenia; species Notothenia rossii. The sequence goes on along the minus strand of NC_136912.1, from coordinate 192,169 downwards.
CATGTTCGGGTCGACGGTGCCACGGTGGGGTGCCACAGGTCTGTGTCCCTCTTCCTGAGAGGGGCTTTACGGCAGCGTCCCCCTAGCACCCCGAGGGCTCCGGCTTGGGACCTGTCCCTGCTGCCGGATGCCCTGTCATCTCCTCCCTTCAAGCCCCTGGCCCAGATGGGGCCTAAGTGGCTGCCCACAAAGACAGCATTTCTGCTTGCCATAGCCTCAGGGAAGCGAGTTGGGGAGTTGCATGCCCTCTCCCTGAGTGATGCATGCCTGAGGTGGAACTCAGGTGTTGACCTTTGGGCAAATGAGGCGTTCCTGCCAAGGTACTTCCACAAACCCACTTCAATCAGTCTGTCCAGCTGGCACGCTTTGACATTCAGGAGAATCAGAATCCCTTTATTAGTCCCACAGAGGGGACATGTGCATCGTTACAGCAGGAAAGAGCCACAGACAGCTTAGTGTTACCTATGTTAAGAAAAAAGTACTAATTTATGATATAATAAAAATGTAATATAAAAAATACAAGTAAAAGAAAAACACTTTCCAAAATACAAATCCTGTAACAGTTCTTAGGATTTAGCAGCCAGGTATATATTACACAGTTATTAATGGAATATGTATATAATGTATATATTGCACATATAGCACTTATTGCACATAGTTTGATGGTATTTAACAGCAACTTACACAATCTACAAAATACAAAAAAAACACACTTTGTAACGGTTCTAAGGGTTTAGCAGCCAGATATAAATTACAGTTATTAACGGCATATATATATATATATTGCACATATTGCACAAAGTTGGTTTGTATTTAGCAGCAAGGGGTGATAGAGTCTGTGTTGTGGTGTGTGTAGGAGGGTCTATAGGGGCAGTGCTGGTTGTATAGTCTGTGTTGTGGTGTGTGTAGGAGGGTCTATAGGGGCTGTGCTGGTTGTATAGTCTGTGTTGTGGTGTGTGTAGGAGGGTCTATAGGGGCAGTGCTGGTTGTAAAGTCTGTGTTGTGGTGTGTGTAGGAGGGTCTATAGGGGCAGTGCTGGTTGTATAGTCTGTGTTGTGGTGTGTGTAGGAGGGTCTATAGGGGCAGTGCTGGTTGTATAGTCTGTGTTGTGGTGTGTGTAGGAGGGTCTATAGGGGCAGTGCTGGTTGTAAAGTCTGAACGCTGCAGGAAGGAAGGACCTGCGGTATCTCTCCGTGAGACAGCGGGAGTGCAGCAGCATGTCGCTGAAGGTGCTGCACAGTGAGGACTGCACTGGAGGTCAGCAGGGACTCATAGAACCGTAGTTACAGACATAACCATCGTTCTGTTTCGTCCCTACTGACCGCCAGAGTCGGTGCTTCAGCACTGGATGACTTATGCCAACCGTGTCATGAAGAATCCAAGCCCCGACAGAAAAAGGTAGCTTGGTCTAATTCCCAAAACATTGTAATTTCTTGATTGTTTGACTTTTACAATGAGAAGGGGAGGGCTTCAATGTGTACTGTTATCTTCTGTAACATGTAGTGTGTGTCTCTGTGTGAGTGAGTGAGTGAGTGAGTGAGTGAGTGAGTGAGTGAGTGTGTGAGTGTGTGAGTGAGTGAGTGTGTGTACCTCTGCCAGGTCCTCGAAGCAGCTCCCCACCAGGGGGTGAGGGCTGTCCTCGTCCGTCATCTCCACCGAGTCCTCGATGAGACCCAGCAGCTTCACTGTCACCTCGTGAACATCGAGGACCCTGGAGAAGATGCTGTCCACGTCCTACACACACACACACACACACACACACACACACACACACACACACACACACACACACACACACACACACACACACACACACACACACACACACACACACACACACACACACACACACACACACACACACACACACACACACACACACACACACACACACACACACACACACACACACACACACACACACACACACACACACACACACACACACACACACACACACAGTTGGCTCTAGTTGTGTATGTATCACTAGGTTCACCCCGGTGGGTCAGAACCCTTAAAGCCAAAGATCCAGAACAGAAAAAAGGACATACAGATATTGACGTTGGGTCACGGAAACCGACATCCGGTGATCTAACCGCCTTCTGGAAAAGCTTCACAAGTACGTCGGTACGCATGCGTACCTGCGTACCACTTATGTGCAAAAAAGTATTTAGTCAGCCGCCAAGTTCTCCCACTTAAAAAGATGAGAGGTCTGTCATGTTCATCCTAGGTATATCTCAACTATGAGAGACAGAATGGGGGAAAGAATCCAGAAAATCACATTGTCTGATTTTTAAAGACTTTATTTGTAAATGATGGAAAATAATTATTTGGTCAAGAACAAAAGTTCATCTCAATACTTTGTTATAAACCCTTTGTTGGCAATGACAGAGGTCAAACGCTTTCTGTAAGTCTTCACAAGGTTTTCACTGTTGCTGGTATTTAGGCCCATTCCTCCATGCAGATCTCCTCTAGAGCAGTGATGCTTTGGGGCTGTCGCTAGGCAACACGGACTTTCAACTCCCTCCAAAGATTCTCTATGGGGTTGAGATCTGGAGACTGGCTAGGCCACTCCAGGACCTTGAAATGCTTCTTACGAAGCCACTCCTTCGTTGCCCGGGCGGTGTGTTTGGGATCATTGTCATGCTGAAAGACCCAGCCACGTTTCATCTTCAATGCCCTTGCTGATGGAAGGAGGTTGTCACTCAAAATCTCACGATACATGGCCCCATTCATTCTTTCCTTTACACGGATCAGTGGTCCTGGTCCCTTTGCAGAAACACAGCCCCAAAGCATGATGTCCCCCCCCCCATGTTTCACAGTAGGTGTTCTTTGGATGCAACTCAGCATTCTTTCTCCTCCAAACACGTCTAGTTGAGTTTTTACCAGAAAGTTCTATTTTGGTTTCATCTGACCATATGACATTCTCCCAGTCCTCTTCTGGATCATCTAAATGCTCTCTAGCAAACTTCAGACGGGCCTGGACATGTCCTGGCTTAAGCAGGGGGACACGTCTGGCTCTGCAGGATTTGAGTCCCTGGCGGCGTAGTGTGTTACTGATGGTAGCCTTTGTTCCTTTGGTCCCAGCTCTCTGCAGGTCATGGACTAGGTCCCCCCGTGTGGTTCTGGGATCTTTGCTCACCGTTCTTGTTTCTCATTTTGACCCCACGGGGTGAGATCTTGCGTGGAGCCCCAGATGGAGGGAGATTAACAGTGGTCTTGTATGTCTTCCATTTTCTAATAATTGCTCCCACAGTTGATTTCTTCACACCAAGCTGCTTACCTATTGCAGGTTCAGTCTTCCCGGCCTGGTGCAGGTCTACCATTTAGTTTCTGGTGTCCTTTGACAGCTCTCTGGTCTTGGCCATAGTGGAGTTTGGAGTGTGACTGTTTGAGGTTGTGGACAGGTGTCTTTTATTCTGATAACGAGTTCAAACAGGTTCCATTAATACAGTTAACAAGTGGAGGACAGAGGAGGCTCTTAAAGAAGAAGTTACAGGTCTGTGAGAGACAGACATCTTGTTTGTTTGGAGGTGACCAAATACTTATTTTCCAACATAATTTGAAAATACATTCTTTAAAAATCAGACAATGTGATTTCCTGGATTTCTTTCCCCCATTCTGTCTCTCATAGTTGAGGTATACCTAGGATGAAAATTATAGGCCTCTCTCATCTTTTTAAGTGAGAGAACTTGCACAATTGGTGGCTGACTAAATACTTTTTTGCCCCACTGTATATGTGTGTATTAGTACCTGCTGAGAGTAGAGCGTGTCCCTGCAGGTGAACGGCTCTCTGAACACTTTGATCAGGAGGTTCAGAGTCCTCTCAAAGGTCCGGCCGTCGGACAGGAAGCTCCTCACCAGGTCGTAGTAACTCTGCTCCTCATTGGCTGACGGCTCCTCGTCCATCAGAGGAAACACACTGACGTCCTCTTCGTCCTGGTGGAACATGTCCATCAGGACCTACACACACACACACACACACACACACACACACACACACACACACACACACACACACACACACACACACACAGCGAAACACACACACAAATACATTAGAGAAGTGTCCAGATCAGACACAACAATAAGTGTGTGTGTGTGTGTGTGTGTGTGTGTGTGTGTGTGTGTGTGTGTGTGTGTGTGTGTGTGTGTGTGTGTGTGTGTGTGTGTGTGTGTGTGTGTGTGTGTGTGTGTGTGTGTGTGTGTGTGTGTGCACCTTGTCTGCACACATGGCCACAGTGATGTCCTGCTGGCAGATCTCGTAGTGGCGGATGTTCCTCACGTAGTTCCCTGCCAGCTTCAGGATGTCAGCGGAGATGTACTCCAGCACGGCCACCAGGTACACCGACACCTGGTGGTCCACCTTGTAGCCCAGCACCTCCTGCAAGGCATCATGGGAAGCTCAGACACTGCAGGGCTTTTATTGTGAAGAACACTGTCAGCAAGCAGCACTACAGGGAGGGGACTGAGGGCTTTTATTGTGAAAAACACTGTCAGCAAGCAGCACTACAGGGAGGGGACTGAGGGCTTTTATTGTGAAAAACACTGTCAGCAAGCAGCACTACAGGGAGGGGACTGAGGGCTTTTATTGTGAAAAACACTGTCAGCAAGCAGCACTACAGGGAGGGGACTGAGGGCTTTTATTGTGAAAAACACTGTCAGCAAG
>NC_136912.1:177500-182500 GCF_949606895.1 Notothenia rossii | reverse complement strand
GGTAAAGGGGGTATCAGAGGGTAAAGGCAGAGAATCAGAGGGTAAAGGTAGGGTATGAGAGGGTAAAGGGGGGTATGAGAGGGTAAAGGGGGGTATCAGAGGGTAAAGGTAGGGTATGAGAGGGTAAAGGGGGTATCAGAGGGTAAAGGGGGGTATCAGAGGGTAAAGGTAGGGAATCAGAGGGTAAAGGTAGGGTATGAGAGGGTAAAGGGGGTATCAGAGGGTAAAGGTAGGGTATGAGAGGTTAAAGGGGGGTATGAGAGGGTAAAGGGGGGTATGAGAGGGTTATAGAGGGTAAAGGGGGTATCAGAGGGTAAAGGGGGGTATGAGAGGGTTATAGAGGGTAAAGGGGGGTATGAGAGGGTTATAGAGGGTAAAGGGGGTATCAGAGGGTAAAGGGGGGTATGAGAGGGTTATAGAGGGTAAAGGGGGGGTATCAGAGGGTTATAGAGGTTAAAGGGGGGTATGAGAGGGTAAAGGGGGGTATGAGAGGGTAAAGGGGGTATCAGAGGGTAAAGGGGGGTATGAGAGGGTAAAGGGGGTATCAGAGGGTAAAGGGGGGTATGAGAGGGTTATAGAGGGTAAAGGGGGGGTATCAGAGGGTTATAGAGGGTGAAGGGGGGGTATCAGAGGGTTATAGAGGGTAAAGGGGGGGTATCAGAGGGTAAAGGGGGGGTATCAGAGGGTTATAGAGGGTAAAGGGGGGGTATCAGAGGGTTATAGAGGGTGCAGTCAGTCCATGGAGCCCAGCCGCTGATCCGGTCTGTTAGAGTTCTTCAGAGTCAGCATGGGGTCCATACACTGCAGTTCATATACTCTCTAAACAAGTAAAAAACAGAAGACGCTGTATATACATCCGTCTGTGTGTGTGTGTGTGTGTGTCTGTGTGTGTGTCTGTGTGTGTGTGTGTGTGTGTGTCTGTCTGTGTGTGTGTGTGTCTGTGTGTGTGTGTCTGTCTGTGTGTGTGTGTGTGTGTCTGTGTGTGTGTGTGTGTGTGTGTGTCTGTGTGTGTGTGTGTGTGTATGTGTATGTGTGTGTGTGTGTGTGTGTGTGTGTGCGACCCTGAAACATCTCTCTGAACACATGTAGTCTGTAGAGGTACTCTCTCAAACCTGCCCTCCTAACCCTCTGCACAAACTGACTCTCAGTTTAATCACATCTCTGTTTACATCCTGTTGCTTTAACTCTGTGTTTATACTGAGGAAGGCTTTAGTGCTGGGACGTCTGGGTCAGAGCTGAGCTAACGCTGAGCTAACACTGAGCTAACACTGAGCTATCAGAGCTGAGCTAACACTGAGATATCAGAGCTGAGCTAACTCTGAGATATCAGAGCTGAGCTAACACTGAGCTAACGCTGAGCTATCAGAGCTGAGCTAACACTGAGCTATCAGAGCTGAGCTAACTCTGAGATATCAGAGCTGAGCTAACTCTGAGCTATCAGAGCTGAGCTAACACTGAGCTAACGCTGAGCTAGCACTGAGCTAACACTGAGCTATCAGAGCTGAGCTAACACTGAGCTATCAGAGCTGAGCTAACACTGAGCTAACACTGAGCTATCAGAGCTGAGCTAACACTGAGCTATCAGAGCTGAGCTAACACTGAGCTATCAGAGCTGAGCTAACACTGAGCTAACGCTGAGCTAGCACTGAGCTAACACTGAGCTATCAGAGCTGAGCTAACACTGAGCTATCAGAGCTGAGCTAACACTGAGCTATCAGAGCTGAGCTAACACTGAGCTAACACTGAGCTATCAGAGCTGAGCTAACACTGAGCTAACGCTGAGCTAGCACTGAGCTAACACTGAGCTATCAGAGCTGAGCTAACACTGAGCTATCAGAGCTGAGCTAACTCTGAGCTAACACTGAGCTATCAGAGCTGAGCTAACACTGAGCTATCAGAGCTGAGCTAACTCTGAGCTAACACTGAGCTATCAGAGCTGAGCTAACTCTGAGCTATCAGAGCTGAGCTAACTCTGAGCTAACACTGAGCTATCAGAGCTGAGCTAACTCTGAGCTAACACTGAGCTATCAGAGCTGAGCTAACACTGAGCTAACACTGAGCTATCAGAGCTGAGCTAACGCTGAGCTATCAGAGCTGAGCTAACACTGAGCTATCAGAGCTGAGCTAACACTGAGCTAACACTGAGCTATCAGAGCTGAGCTAACACTGAGCTAACACTGAGCTATCAGAGCTGAGCTAACGCTGAGCTAACACTGAGCTATCAGAGCTGAGCTAACACTGAGCTAACACTGAGCTATCAGAGCTGAGCTAACACTGAGCTATCAGAGCTGAGCTAACGCTGAGCTATCAGAGCTGAGCTAACGCTGAGCTAACACTGAGCTAACACTGAGCTATCAGAGCTGAGCTAACACTGAGCTATGAGAGCTGAGCTAACACTGAGCTATCAGAGCTGAGCTAACTCTGAGCTAACACTGAGCTATCAGAGCTGAGCTAACTCTGAGCTAACTCTGAGCTAACTCTGAGCTAACAGAGCTGAGCTAACTCTGAGCTATCAGAGCTGAGCTAACTCTGAGCTAACTCTGAGCTAACTCTGAGCTATCAGAGCTGAGCTAACTCTGAGCTATCAGAGCTGAGCTAACTCTGAGCTAACTCTGAGCTATCAGAGCTGAGCTAACACTGAGCTAACGCTGGGCTATCAGAGCTGAAGCTGAGCTAACGATGAGCTAACAGAGCTGAGCTAACACTGAGCTATCAGAGCTGAGCTAACACTGAGCTATCAGAGCTGAGCTAACGCTGAGCTAACACTGAGCTATGAGAGCTGAGCTAACACTGAGCTATGAGAGCTGAGCTAACACTGAGCTATGAGAGCTGAGCTAACACTGAGCTAACTCTGAGCTAACGCTGAGTTAATGCTGAGCTAACTCTGAGTTAATGCTGAGCTAACACTGAGCTATCAGAGCTGAGCTAACACTGAGCTATCAGAGCTGAGCTAACGCTGAGCTAACACTGAGCTATCAGAGCTGAGCTAACGCTGAGCTAACACTGAGCTATCAGAGCTGAGCTAACACTGAGCTAACTCTGAGCTATCAGAGCTGAGCTAACACTGAGCTAACACTGAGCTATCAGAGCTGAGCTAACGCTGAGCTAACACTGAGCTAACACTGAGCTATCAGAGCTGAGCTAACGCTGAGCTAACACTGAGCTATCAGAGCTGAGCTAACACTGAGCTAACTCTGAGCTATCAGAGCTGAGCTAACACTGAGCTAACACTGAGCTATCAGAGCTGAGCTAACGCTGAGCTATTAGAGCTGAAGCTGAGCTAACGCTGAGCTATTAGAGCTGAAGCTGAGCTAACGATGAGCTAACAGAGCTGAGCTAACACTGAGCTAACGCTGAGCTATCAGAGCTGAGCTAACACTGAGCTAGCACTGAGCTCACGCTAAGCTAACACTGAGCTATCAGAGCTGAGCTAACTCTGAGCTATCAGAGCTGAGCTAACTCTGAGCTATCAGAGCTGAGCTAACTCTGAGCTATCAGAGCTGAGCTAACGCTGAGCTAACACTGAGCTATCAGAGCTGAGCTAACTCTGAGCTATCAGAGCTGAGCTAACGCTGAGCTAACACTGAGCTATCAGAGCTGTGCTAACACTGAGCTAACTCTGAGCTATCAGAGCTGTGCTAACACTGAGCTAACACTGAGCTAATGCTGAACTAACGCTGCGCTAACACTGAGCTAACACTGAGCTAATGCTGAGCCAACGCTGCGCTAACACTGAGCTAATGCTGAGCTAACGCTGCGCTAACACTGAGCTAACACTGAGCTAACTCTGAGCCAACGCTTACGGTCCGTCCACACGGTGGCGTGCGTTGAAGCTTCAACGCTTCTTCCCATTCACTTTTAATGGGGTGACGTCAGGCTTTGCTGAACTGCATTGTGGTTCCGTCGCTTCGCTTTGCCTCGTTTGCTCACTTCAAAAGTTGAGAAAAGTTCAACTTTTGAAGCTTCAACGGAAGCATCAGCTAATCAAATCATATGCCAGTACAAGCTCTAGCCAATCAAACCGCGTGCTTGTGTGTCCGGGGTGGGAGATTCATGTGATTGGTTGTTGATCGAGCTTCAGACACGCCCACCGGCAAGCTTCAACACACGCTGACATGTGGAGGCTGAGTTAGCTAACACTGAGCTTACGCAGAGCTAACTCTGAGCTAACGAGTCAGACAGTCTCCAGACTTACTGCTGTTTCCTTCCGACAGCCCTACAGTGTGTGTTGTGACATCATCATCATCATCATCATCATCAACAACATCATCATCATCATCATCATCAACAGCATCAACAACATCATCATCATCATCATCATAATAACATCTCAGCGTCAGACGGACCCTGTTGAATAAGGGATATTTATATTTGTGTACTCTGGGTTAGGGTGGCTGCAGGCTGGAATCTGTGGGACTCCTGCTTTTATATATTTATAATTAATTATCAGTTTCCTGTGTGGGGGGGTCAGTTTGGTATTTACAGAGTGGGGGGGTCAGTTTGGTATTTACAGAGTGGGGGGGTCAGTTTGGTATTTACAGAGTTGGGGGGTCTGTGGCGCAGTGGATAGAGCCTCGGTGTTGGGATCAGGGGGTTCAAACCCCCCTGCAGTCAGCATGTCGTTGTGTCCCTGAGACACTTCACCCCAAAGAGCTCCTGAGGGGATCGCCCACAGTACAGAGTGTGTGAGTCGCTTTGGATAAAAGCGTCTAACAAGTGACATGTGATGTGATGTAATGTCAGAGTGGTATTTACAGATTCCTCCCAGCATGCAGTGGGGCTGATGTTTCCCTGCTGGAGTCCTCTGAGGTGAACCTGTTTCTCACGTCATAATAAACGTGCAGGTTATGCAGGGGGGGGTAAAGCGGGGGTTATAAAGTGCACACGTTGGTGTATTCTGATTGGCTGCAGCTAGCCTGTTAGCACGTTAGCTGCTCTGGTGCTCTGCATAACGCTAACTTCTCTCCTGGGGGGGGCATTAACTCTGACAACATGAGGGG
>NC_136912.1:170000-172500 GCF_949606895.1 Notothenia rossii | reverse complement strand
AGTCAAGCTTCAGTTTCAGATTCACCTGTGATAGAAACATGTGATGGAGCATCACTAACCTGACATCAGTGTGTAGTAACATCAGTGTGTAGTAACATCAGTGTGTAGTAACATCAGTGTGTAGTAACATCAGTGTGTAGTAACATCAGTGTGTAGTAACATAGGTGTGTAGTAACATCAGTGTGTAGTAACATCAGTGTGTAGTAACATCAGTGTGTAGTAACACTAACATCAGTGTGTAGTAACACTAACATCAGTGTGTAGTAACATCAGTGTGTAGTAACATCAGTGTGTAGTAACACTAACATCAGTGTGTAGTAACACTAACATCAGTGTGTAGTAACATCAGTGTGTAGTAACATCAGTGTGTAGTAACACTAACATCAGTGTGTAGTAACATCAGTGTGTAGTAACACTAACATCAGTGTGTAGTAACATCAGTGTGTAGTAACATCAGTGTGTAGTAACACTAACATCAGTGTGTAGTAACATCAGTGTGTAGTAACACTAACATCAGTGTGTAGTAACATCAGTGTGTAGTAACACTAACATCAGTGTGTAGTAACATCAGTGTGTAGTAACACTAACATCAGTGTGTAGTAACACTAACATCAGTGTGTAGTAACACTAACATCAGTGTGTAGTAACATCAGTGTGTAGTAACACTAACATTTCGGTTCGGTACGTACCTCGGTTTTTAAGTCACGGTTCGGTACGTTTTTGGTGCAGCAGAAAAATTATCAGAAAACATAAAATATATATATATTTTTTTAATTATTATTAAACTGTGAATAATGTATTCACTCAAATAAATACAAAATATAATAAAATAAACATTAAGGTGCAGCATTTTGATGAACTGAGATCATCTGTATTTGAACTGTACTGTGCTCGTACCTCAGCAGACAGCTTGACATTAGGACTTGCTTGTCGTTGTATTTTCATGTTTGTTTAAAGAAAGATGAACTTGTCCACACTGTTTGCTGAAAGGGCAGATCTGCTGGCACTAACAATGTCTCCTGCTGTGGAGAACACCCTCTCTAGGGACAGAGGTAGCAGATACAGCCAGGTAGAGCTTTGCTAACATGGCAACATAAGGATGGCGTTTGTAATAGCTTTGGCTCGGTCTGAACTTGTTGCGAGTGGTGGAGGCTTAAATGCTAGCGGGAGTTGGGTTTGCTCTTCAGTCTGTTTTCTTTTGGTACCGGTGATATTCACGTTCGGGTGATGCCTTTTCAAATGAGTGTGCAAGTTTGATGTATTGCCAGCCGCGTAACCAATGTTAGTTGAACAATGCCGACAAACAGCTTTGGTTTGGTCCACCTGTCTTTGTCCCTCATCCTCCCAAACCGGAGACTCCAATGATGCTGGAGGATTTTAGAGATCAACTTTATCTGCGTTCACCATTTCGACAGTTCCTCAAATTACTGACTACATTTGAACGCATCCCTGTGACCAGCTCTCATAGTATGCCTCTCGTCCAATGAAATGACTCGCTCTATGACGCGTTGAACCCAATGTGAGCAAATTACTCTGAATGCTGCGACGCAGCACCTGAGATTACTTCCAAGAAGTTGTTCACGTTCTCAATTTTTTACGTTTAACGTTATATTCGTTCGGTACACTTCGGTACACAAGTGTACCGAACCGAAGGGCCCGTACCGAATAATTTCGGTACGGGTACGTATACCGTTACACCCCTAGTGTGTAGTAACATCAGTGTGTAGTAACACTAACATCAGTGTGAAGTAACATCAGTGTAGATATATTAAATATATATATATATATATATATTTAATAGGGCTGTCAAGTTAACGCGTTAATAACACGCGATTAACGCATGTGTATTTTTTGTCCTTGGCCGCCCCGTAGTTTCAGAGCGCATCGAGTTTAAAACACCATCTACAAGCTGATGCTGACAGCCCCGCTCCCGCTTGCGGCTGACCAAACTTCCACGCTCACCGGCAGGCACCGACTGGCCATCGGGAGGACCGGGAGGGTGTGTGTATGTGTGGCGCGAGCGAGCGAGAGAGAGACCTTACGTGTATTGTTGTTGTTGTTAGCATCTAGTGCTAGCTAGCTGCGCTAACGGATATAAAGAGCTGTTTAAATGAAAACAGAGGAGTGACATTTCGCCGACAACTGCGCCGAGCAGGACAAGCGGGACATTGTGGGAACAGTCAGCACACTCAGCACGGGTAGTGCGCGCAACATGATTGCAGCGTCCAGGAAGCTCCTGTTCGAGCATATGCCTTGAGTTACACATAGCTCCAACGATCCATCCCACACACACACACACACACACACACACACACACACACACACACACACACACACACACACACACACACACACACACACACACACACACACACACACACACACACACACACACACATAGACACACACACACACACACACACTTTGTATTGTATTATTGTATGAGAGAGGTTCCAGATTGAATTAAGGTGAATATTTGTAATGTTCAAATGATAATAAA
>NC_136912.1:160000-165000 GCF_949606895.1 Notothenia rossii | reverse complement strand
GATGACATCATATATCACATCATACATGACATCATATATCACATCATACATGACGTCATACATCACATCATAGATGACATCATATATCACATCATACATGACATCATACATGACATCATACATCACATCATACATGACATCATACATGACATCATACATGACATCAAACATCACATCATACATGACATCAAACATGACATCATACACCACATCATACATGACATCATACATCACATCATACATGACATCATATATCACATCATACATGACATCATACATGACGTCAAACATCACATCATACATGACATCATACATGACATCATACATCACATCATACATGACATCATATATCACATCATACATGACATCATACATGATGTCAAACATCACATCATACATCACATCACACATGACATCATATATCACATCATACATCACATCATACATCACATCATACATGACATCATACATGACATCATATATCACATCATACATCACATCATACATCACATCACACATGACATCATATATCACATCATACATGACATCATACATGACATCATACATCACATCATACATGACATCATACATGACACCAAACATGACATCATACATGACATCATACATCACATCACACATGACATCATATATCACATCATACATGACGTCAAACATCACATCATACATCACATCATACATCACATCATACATCACATCATACATCACATCATACATCACATCACACATGACATCATATATCACATCATACATGACATCATACATGACATCATACATCACATCATACATGACATCATACATGACACCAAACATGACATCATACATGACATCATACATCACATCACACATGACATCATATATCACATCATACATCACATCATACATCACATCATACATGACATCATATATCACATCATACATCACATCATACATCACATCACACATGACATCATATATCACATCATACATGACATCATACATGACATCATACATCACATCATACATGACATCATACATGACACCAAACATGACATCATACATGACATCATACATCACATCACACATGACATCATATATCACATCATACATGACGTCAAACATCACATCATACATCACATCATACATCACATCATAAATGTAGGAACCGCATTTAAGTTTATTTTGTTTTGATTTATTAGGAACCTTTATTAATGCATTTTTCTGTTTCAGTGAGAGGTGTGCTTTGCTCAGGTGAAGGGGGCGGGGCCAAGGCTTTAAGTTGGAGGTGCGGTGTGTGACAGGAGAGCAGCGGGCAGTAGCAATACCGCCATTGACACGCAGACGCAACCTATATGCTTAGTAAAAGACAGATTATTAGGATCTGCTGTTTAAGTTTATGTTACATATTGTTTTCCTATTTTGTTTTATGTTTGCTGGAAATAAACATTGAAAAGCAACCGAAACTTCCAGTGGATTTTGTACTGCGAGTCTGACACTGCTTCCTAGGCCCAAGCTCTACATGTGGCAAAGAACAATGACTTTTGAGGTATCGAGTTACAAGACAAACTTTTGGGGATTTTGGCCACTACAATACATGACATCCTTTACATGACACCATACATCACATCATACGTTGATGACAGGTCTGTGGCAGGTTAACTACAGATGGAAACATGAGAGCAGTAGTCTTTCTGTTTATGTCGACAATGACATTTCCATAGAACAGAATATTACAATGACATGTCCATAGAACAGAATATTACAATGACATGTCCATAGAACAGAATATTACAATGACATGTCCATAGAACAGAATATTACAATGACATGTCCATAGAACAGAATATTACAATGACATGTCCATAGAACAGAATATTACAATGACATGTCCATAGAACAGAATATTACAATGACATGTCCATAGAACAGAATATTACAATGACATAATGATATAATAATTATGTGATAAACTCAGGTCTCTTATTTTGAAAGTGGCGTTGCTGCAGTGGCTTCCTGATTAATATGTACAGCTGGAGATCAGATCTTCATCATCTTCATCCTCCTCATTAATCAGTGAAGACACACTGCAGCAGTCAGCAGGGGGCTGTGTGTGTGTGTGTGTGTGCGTGTGTGTGTGTGTGTGTGTGTGTGTGTGTGTGTGTGTTTGTGTGTGTGTGTGTGTGTGTGTATGTGTGTGTGTGTGTGTGTGTGTGTGTGTGTGTGTGTGTGTGTGTGTCGGTGTGTGTGTGTTACAATGAATACTGATCAGGAGGCCCCTGTGAATCTCCATATATTAACGCCACTTTATGGCTTCTGAAGTAAAAAGCTAATGTTGGGCTATAAAGGAACTACAGCACGCTCACATGACTTCACGTCACCACCGCTAAGCTAAAGGAGGCTAATGTTGGGCTATAAAGGAACTACAGCACGGTCACATGACTTCACGTCACCACCGCTAAGCTAAAGGAGGCTAATGTTGGGCTATATAGGAACTACAGCACGGTCACATGACTTCACGTCACCACCGCTAAGCTAAAGGAGGCTAATGTTGGGCTATAAAGGAACTACGGCACGGTCACATGACTTCACGTCACCACCGCTAAGCTAAAGGAGGCTAATGTTGGGCTATAAAGGAACTACAGCACGGTCACATGACTTCACGTCACCACCGCTAAGCTAAAGGAGGCTAATGTTGGGCTATAAAGGAACTACAGCACGGTCACATGACTTCACGTCACCACTGCTAAGCTAAAGGAGGCTAATGTTGGGCTATAAAGGAACTACAGCACGGTCACATGACTTCACGTCACCACCGCTAAGCTAAAGGAGGCTAATGTTGGGCTATAAAGGAACTACAGCACGGTCACATGACTTCACGTCAGCATCGCTAAGCTAAAGGAGGCTAATGTTGGGCTATAAAGGAACTACAGCACGGTCACATGACTTCACGTCACCACCGCTAAGCTAAAGGTGGCTAATGTTGGGCTATAAAGGAACTACAGCACGGTCACATGACTTCACTTCACCACTGCTAAGCTAAAGGTGGCTAATGTTGGGCTATAAAGGAACTACAGCACGGTCACATGACTTCACGTCACCACCGCTAAGCTAAAGGAGGCTAATGTTGGGCTATAAAGGAACTACAGCACGGTCACATGACTTCACTTCACCACTGCTAAGCTAAAGGAGGCTAATGTTGGGCTATAAAGGAACTACAGCACGGTCACATGACTTCACGTCACCACCGCTAAGCTAAAGGAGGCTAATGTTGGGCTATAAAGGAACTACAGCACGGTCACATGACTTCACGTCACCACCGCTAAGCTAAAGGTGGCTAATGTTGGGCTATAAAGGAACTACAGCACGGTCACATGACTTCACTTCACCACTGCTAAGCTAAAGGAGGCTAATGTTGGGCTATAAAGGAACTACAGCACGGTCACATGACTTCACGTCACCACCGCTAAGCTAAAGGAGGCTAATGTTGGGCTATAAAGGAACTACAGCACGGTCACATGACTTCACGTCACCACCGCTAAGCTAAAGGAGGCTAATGTTGGGCTATAAAGGAACTACAGCACGGTCACATGACTTCACGTCACCACCGCTAAGCTAAAGGAGGCTAATGTTGGGCTATAAAGGAACTACAGCACGGTCACATGACTTCACGTCACCACCGCGAAGCTAAAGGAGGCTAATGTTGGGCTATAAAGGAACTACAGCACGGTCACATGACTTCACGTCACCACCGCGAAGCTAAAGATGGCTAATGTTGGGCTATAGAGGAACTACAGCACGGTCATATGACTTCACTTCACCACTGCTAAGCTAAATGTGGCTAATGTTGGGCTATAAAGGAACTACAGCACGGTCACATGACTTCACTTCACCACTGCTAAGCTAAATGTGGCTAATGTTGGGCTATAAAGGAACTACAGCACGGTCACATGACTTCACGTCACCACCGCTAAGCTAAAGGAGGCTAATGTTGGGCTATAGAGGAACTGCAGCACGGTCACATGACTTCACGTCACCACCGCTAAGCTAAAGGAGGCTAATGTTGGGCTATAAAGGAACTACAGCACGGTCACATGACTTCACGTCACCACCGCTAAGCTAAAGGAGGCTAATGTTGGGCTATAGAGGAACTACAGCACGGTCACATGACTTCACGTCACCAACGCTAAGCTAAAGGAGGCTAATGTTGGGCTATAAAGGAACTGCAGCACGGTCACATGACTTCACGTCACCACCGCTAAGCTAAAGGAGGCTAATGTTGGGCTATAAAGGAACTGCAGCACGGTCACATGACTTCACGTCACCACCGCTAAGCTAAAGGAGGCTAATGTTGGGCTATAAAGGAACTACAGCACGGTCACATGACTTCACGTCACCACCGCTAAGCTAAAGGAGGCTAATGTTGGGCTATAAAGGAACTACAGCACGGTCACATGACTTCACGTCACCACCACTAAGCTAAAGGAGGCTAATGTTGGGCTATAAAGGAACTACAGCACGATCACATGACTTCACGTCACCACCACTAAGCTAAAGGAGGCTAATGTTGGGCTATAGAGGAACTACAGCACGGTCACATGACTTCACGTCACCACCGCTAAGCTAAAGGAGGCTAATGTTGGGCTATAAAGGAACTACAGCACGGTCACATGACTTCACGTCACCACCGCTAAGCTAAAGGAGGCTAATGTTGGGCTATAAAGGAACTACAGCACGGTCACATGACTTCACGTCACCACCGCTAAGCTAAAGGAGGCTAATGTTGGGCTATAGAGGAACTACAGCACGGTCACATGACTTCACGTCACCACCGCTAAGCTAAAGGAGGCTAATGTTGGGCTATAAAGGAACTACAGCACGGTCACATGACTTCACGTCACCACCGCTAAGCTAAAGGAGGCTAATGTTGGGCTATAAAGGAACTACAGCACGGTCACATGACTTCACGTCACCACCGCTAAGCTAAAGGAGGCTAATGTTGGGCT
>NC_136912.1:100000-152500 GCF_949606895.1 Notothenia rossii | reverse complement strand
ACACACACATACACACACACAGTCCTGAAACTCATCAGCTGTTCTTCTGCGTGTCCTCAACGTCTGAGGCTGTGATTATTATGGGGTTGCTCTGTGGCTAAACTGTGTGTGTGTGTGTGTGTGTGTGTGTGTGTGTGTGTGTGTGTGTGTGTGTGTGTGTGTGTGTGTGTGTGTGTGTGTGTGTGTGTGTGTGTGTGTGTGTGTGTGTGTGTGTGTGTGTGTGCTGACCTCAGCAGACTCAATAATTGATGCCTCTCTGATGAATACTTAACGCTGCAGCAATTTGTAATATTTGCTAACGGAGGAGAAATGCTTCTTCTTCTGTGGTCTGAAGGAGCGCTGACCTCCGAACTCCGGTTGCTATGACAAATATCACGAAGGTGGGGGGGTCCTCACCTCCTCTAGGGGGGTCCTCACCTCCTCTAGGGGGGTCCTCGCCTCCTGTAGGGGGGACCTTACCTCCTCTAGGGGGGTCCTCACCTTCTCTAGGGGGGTCCTTACCTCCTCTAGGGGGCTCCTCACCTTCTCTAGGGGGGTCCTTACCTCCTCTAGTGGGGTCCTCGCCTCCTGTAGGGGGGTCCTCACCTCCTGTAGGGGGGTCCTCACCTTCTCTAGGGGGGTCCTCACCTCCTGTAGGGGGGTCCTCACCTTCTCTAGGGGGGTCCTCACCTCCTGTAGGGGGGTCCCCACCTCCTCTAGGTGGGTCCTCACCTTCTCTAGGAGGGGGGTCCCCACCTCCTGTAGGGGGGACCTCACCTCCTCTAGGGGGGTCCTTACCTCCTCTAGGGGGGTCCTCGCCTCCTGTAGGGGGGACCTCACCTCCTCTAGGGGGGTCCTTACCTCCTCTAGGGGGGTCCTCGCCTTCTCTAGGGGGGTCCCCACCTCCTGTAGGGGGGACCTCACCTCCTCTAGGGGGGTCCTTACCTCCTCTAGGGGGGTCCTCGCCTTCTCTAGAGGGGTCCTCACCTCCTGTAGGGGGGTCCCCACCTCCTCTAGGGGGGTCCTCCCCTCTTCTAGAGGGGTCCCCACCTCCTCTAGGGTGGTCCTCGCCTCCTCTAGGGGGGTCCTCACCTCCTGTAGGGGGGTCCTTACCTCCTCTTGGGGGGTCCTCACCTCCTGTAGGGGGGTCCCCACGTCATCTAGGTGGGTCCTCACCTTCTCTAGGGGGGTCCTCACCTCCTGTAGAGGGGTCCCCACCTCCTCTAGGGGTTTCCTCCCCTCCTCTAGGGGGTTCCTCACCTCGTGTAGGGGGGTCCCCACCTCCTCTAGGGGGATCCTCGCCTCCTCTAGGGGGGTCCTCACCTCCTGTAGGGGGGTCCTTACCTCATGTAGGGGGGTCCTCACCTCCTGTAGGGGGGTCCTTACCTCCTCTTGGGGGGTCCTCACCTCCTGTAGGGGGGTCCCCACCTCATCTAGGGGGGTCCTCGCCTCTTGTAGGGGGGGTCCTTACTTCCTCTAGGGGGGTCCTCCCCTCCTCTAGGGGGGTCCTCACCTCCTCTAGGGGGGTCCTCCCCTCCTCTAGGGGGGTCCTTACTTCCTCTAGGGGGGTCCTCCCCTCCTCTAGGGGGGTCCTTACTTCCTCTAGGGGGGTCCTCACCTTCTCTAGGGGTGTCCTCACCTCCTCTAGGGGGGTCCTTACTTCCTCTAGGGGGGTCCTCCCCTCCTCTAGGGGGGTCCTCACCTCCTCTAGGGGGGTCCTCCCCTCCTCTAGGGGGGTCCTTACTTCCTCTAGGGGGGTCCTCCCCTCCTCTAGGGGGGTCCTTACTTCCTCTAGGGGGGTCCTCACCTCCTCTAGGGGGGTCCTCACCTCCTCTAGGGGGGTCCGGGGCATCAATCTGCTGCACTCTGAGAGCAACATGAGAGATCTATGGATCCATCTCTCAGCACCAGATGAAACAGATGTTCTTTTCCTTTAAGCTTATTTTACAGATCTCTCCTTCAAAGTGTTTTCCTGTCACTGTCCTTTAGTGATATGTCTATAGAGTTGGAATGATTTCATACCTGTTATGTTTCTTGTTTTTAACTATAATGATCATATAAAGGTGTGCCTTGGAAATACTTGTTTACATAAATGGTGACCAAACCGTTTGAGACCCCACGAGACTAAAGTGAACTACCTAGATCAGGGGTACTCAACTCAAATCCAACGAGGTCCAGTTAGAGAAAAGGTCCCCATGCAAAGGTCCGGAGCATCACAATGTCTAAGTTGCTTCATGAGTTAGTTTGATATGTACTGAAGAAGCTTCATCAACGTCTGCATGTCATCAACAGCTGACTGCCAATCAAATAAAGAAAGTAAATGAACATTGAACTCTACAGATAAACAGTACATAATGTGGATATGTGTAATGTTCCTCTCGGGCTGCATTTAAAAATAAAATAGAGAAAATAAATAAAATAGCTTTTGAAAATGTGTGCATCTTAAAAGTGTTTAATTTTAGATAAATAAAATAAAGAGTAGCAGCAGCTTGAGTTTCCCTTTTTCTTTGATAACCGTTTCACATCATGACTTAACAGTTTCAGACGATTATAGAACAATATCAGTCTTTACACATCATAACAACTGAACAGATTTAAAGTCTCTCTTTCTTTCCCTCTTATATTACAGTCCCTCTCTCACTTTGTTCTGTTCAGTGAGAGAAGTGAGCTGGAGCTCGTCCTGCCAGGAGTTTAGATCTGGGCTGAAATGGTGTCAGGGCCATTCTCAAACACACATGCAGGTGCTCATTGGTTAGCCTCGGTTAGCTCATTGGTTAGCCTGGGTTAGCTCATTGGTTAGCCTGGGTTAGCTCATTGGTTAGCCTGGGTTAGCTCATTGGTTAGCCTCAGTTAGCTCATTGGTTAGCCTGGGTTAGCTCATTGGTTAGCCTCGGTTAGCTCATTGGTTAGCCTGGGTTAGCTCATTGGTTAGCCTGGGTTAGCTCATTGGTTAGCCTCGGTTAGCTCATTGGTTAGCCTGGGTTAGCTCATTGGTTAGCCTGGGTTAGCTCATTGGTTAGCCTCAGTTAGCTCATTGGTTAGCCTCAGTTAGCTCATTGGTTAGCCTGGGTTAGCTCATTGGTTAGCCTGGGTTAGCTCATTGGTTAGCCTCGGTTAGCTCATTGGTTAGCCTGGGTTAGCTCATTGGTTAGCCTCGGTTAGCTCATTGGTTAGCCTGGGTTAGCTCATTGGTTAGCCTGGGTTAGCTCATTGGTTAGCCTCAGTTAGCTCATTGGTTAGCCTCAGTTAGCTCATTGGTTAGCCTGGGTTAGCTCATTGGTTAGCCTGGGTTAGCTCATTGGTTAGCCTGGGTTAGCTCATTGGTTAGCCTGGGTTAGCTCATTGGTTAGCCTCGGTTAGCTCATTGGTTAGCCTGGGTTAGCTCATTGGTTAGCCTGGGTTAGCTCATTGGTTAGCCTGGGTTAGCTCATTGGTTAGCCTCGGTTAGCTCATTGGTTAGCCTCGGTTAGCTCATTGGTTAGCCTGGGTTAGCTCATTGGTTAGCCTGGGTTAGCTCATTGGTTAGCCTGGGTTAGCTCATTGGTTAGCCTGGGTTAGCTCATTGGTTAGCCTGGGTTAGCTCATTGGTTAGCCTCGGTTAGCTCATTGGTTAGCCTGGGTTAGCTCATTGGTTAGCCTGGGTTAGCTCATTGGTTAGCCTCAGTTAGCTCATTGGTTAGCCTCGGTTAGCTCATTGGTTAGCCTGGGTTAGCTCATTGGTTAGCCTGGGTTAGCTCATTGGTTAGCCTGGGTTAGCTCATTGGTTAGCCTGGGTTAGCTCATTGGTTAGCCTGGGTTAGCTCATTGGTTAGCCTGGGTTAGCTCATTGGTTAGCCTCAGTTAGCTCATTGGTTAGCCTGGGTTAGCTCATTGGTTAGCCTGGGTTAGCTCATTGGTTAGCCTCGGTTAGCTCATTGGTTAGCCTGGGTTAGCTCATTGGTTAGCCTCGGTTAGCTCATTGGTTAGCCTCGGTTAGCTCATTGGTTAGCCTGGGTTAGCTCATTGGTTAGCCTGGGTTAGCTCATTGGTTAGCCTCGGTTAGCTCATTGGTTAGCCTCAGTTAGCTCATTGGTTAGCCTGGGTTAGCTCATTGGTTAGCCTGGGTTAGCTCATTGGTTAGCCTCGGTTAGCTCATTGGTTAGCCTCGGTTAGCTCATTGGTTAGCCTGGGTTAGCTCATTGGTTAGCCTGGGTTAGCTCATTGGTTAGCCTGGGTTAGCTCATTGGTTAGCCTCAGTTAGCTCATTGGTTAGCCTCAGTTAGCTCATTGGTTAGCCTGGGTTAGCTCATTGGTTAGCCTCGGTTAGCTCATTGGTTAGCCTCGGTTAGCTCATTGGTTAGCTTGGGTTAGCTCATTGGTTAGCCTCGGTTAGCTCATTGGTTAGCCTCGGTTAGCTCATTGGTTAGCCTTGGTTAGCTCATTGGTTAGCCTGGGTTAGCTCATTGGTTAGCCTGGGTTAGCTCATTGGTTAGCCTGGGTTAGCTCATTGGTTAGCCTCAGTTAGCTCATTGGTTAGCCTCAGTTAGCTCATTGGTTAGCCTGGGTTAGCTCATTGGTTAGCCTCGGTTAGCTCATTGGTTAGCCTCGGTTAGCTCATTGGTTAGCTTGGGTTAGCTCATTGGTTAGCCTCGGTTAGTTCATTGGTTAGCCTGGGTTAGCTCATTGGTTAGCCTCAGTTAGCTCATTGGTTAGCCTCAGTTAGCTCATTGGTTAGCCTGGGTTAGCTCATTGGTTAGCCTCGGTTAGCTCATTGGTTAGCCTGGGTTAGCTCATTGGTTAGCCTCGGTTAGCTCATTGGTTAGCCTCGGTTAGCTCATTGGTTAGCCTCGGTTAGCTCATTGGTTAGCCTCAGTTAGCTCATTGGTTAGCCTGGATTAGCTCATTGGTTAGCCTCGGTTAGCTCATTGGTTAGCCTGGGTTAGCTCATTGGTTAGCCTGGGTTAGCTCATTGGTTAGCCTCAGTTAGCTCATTGGTTAGCCTGGGTTAGCTCATTGGTTAGCCTGGGTTAGCTCATTGGTTAGCCTCGGTTAGCTCATTGGTTAGCCTGGGTTAGCTCATTGGTTAGCCTGGGTTAGCTCATTGGTTAGCCTCGGTTAGCTCATTGGTTAGCCTGGGTTAGCTCATTGGTTAGCCTCAGTTAGCTCATTGGTTAGCCTGGGTTAGCTCATTGGTTAGCCTGGGTTAGCTCATTGGTTAGCCTCGGTTAGCTCATTGGTTTCATTTAATTTCAAACCGTTATTTAACGAGGTTGGTCCCATTGAGATCATAGATCTCTTTTTCAAGGGAGACCTGCAGCATATAGGTTCCACATGAAACATAAAACAATAAAGGACATCATACATTATATTTACAGGATACATTTAGATAGCTATAGACATTTACAAGTGCCCATAGTATCAACGAGCATTTCATTTAGCCTAGCTTTAAAAACATGCAGAGGAATGAGACTGCTCAGTTTCAATTCTTGCTGAAGATTGTTCCAAGCAAGTGGAGCTGCGCACATAGAAGCTGTCTCACCTAAGACAGTCCTTGCTCTTGGCACATCGAACAATACTACATCATGAGATCTCAGACAATAGCTGCTTGCAACTCTCTGTGTGATCAGAGAGCAGATATAATACTGGAGTTTACCCAACAAAGCTTTATAGATGAACATGGACCAGTGACTGAGCCTCTTTACAGTTAGTGATGGCAGACCTGCCCTGGCATACAGGGTACAGTGATGAGTGAGTGCTTTACAGATAGTAACAAATCTCAGAGCTCTGTGATAGGCATTATCTAACTTGTTCAGGCAATGGGCAGGTGCAGCGCCATATAGACTGAGAGTTACGTCATCTCCGTTCACTCCAATGGACCACTTGTTTACAGCAATGGTGGATCGTGGAGCCTCTCAATCGTTCCCCGGAAGTTAGCGCCAAGGCTAGCAGAGCTGTAGAGTTGCAGCATAATAGACCGTTCGTGACGGACTTTTAAAGGTAAGAAGAAGCTTAAAGATTTATATTGCAGATATTATCAGAACATCTGATTCAAATGAACATGTGTATTAAAGGATGTGAGTGGATTATCCCTAAATTAGTAGATTTAGGGAACGTTTACAGATAACAGATTAAACTAGGATACCATAGTACCATACACTATACCATAGTACCATACACTATACCATAGTGCCATACACTATACCATAGTACCATACACTATACCATACACTATACCATAGTACCATACACTATACCATAGTGCCATACACTATACCATAGTACCATACACTATACCATACACTATACCATAGTACCATACACTATACCATAGTGCCATACACTATACCATAGTACCATACACTATACCATAGTACCATACCATAGTGCCATACACTATACCATAGTACCATACACTATACCATAGTGCCATACACTATACCATAGTACCATACACTATACCATAGTACCATACCATAGTACCATACACTATACCATAGTGCCATACACTATACCATAGTACCATACACTATACCATAGTACCATACACTATACCATAGTACCATACACTATACCATAGTGCCATACCATAGTACCATACACTATACCATAGTACCATACCATAGTACCATACACTATACCATAGTACCATACACTATACCATAGTACCATACCATAGTACCATACACTATACCATAGTACCATACCATAGTGCCATACACTATACCATAGTACCATACACTATACCATAGTACCATACACTATTCCATAGTACCATACACTATACCATAGTACCATACACTATACCATAGTACCATACACTATACCATAGTACCATACACTATACCATAGTACCATACACTATACCATAGTACCATACACTATACCATACACTATACCATAGTACCATACACTATACCATAGTACCATACACTATACCATAGTACCATACACTATACCATAGTGCCATACACCATACCATAGTGCCATACACTATACCATAGTACCATACACTATACCATAGTACCATACACTATTCCATAGTACCATACACTATACCATAGTACCATACACTATACCATAGTACCATACACTATACCATAGTACCATACACTATACCATAGTACCATACACTATACCATAGTACCATACACTATACCATACACTATACCATAGTACCATACACTATACCATAGTACCATACACTATACCATAGTACCATACACTATACCATAGTACCATACACTATACCATAGTGCCATACACTATACCATAGTGCCATACACTATACCATAGTGCCATACACTATACCATAGTACCATACACCATACACTATACCATAGTGCCATACACTATACCATAGTGCCATACACTATACCATAGTGCCATACACTATACCATAGTACCATACACCATACACTATACCATAGTACCATACACTATACCATAGTGGTTGAATACACATTACATTTAGCTGACGCTTTTATCCAAAGTGACTTACAATGACAGGGACATCCTCCCTGGAGACACTAAGGGCTAAGTGCCTTGCTCAAGGGCACACTAGTGGTGATGTTCCAGCCGGGATTTGAACTCACAACCTACCGATCTTCAGCCCACCTCATTATCCATTAGACCACCACTGACCTGCACTACACAGTATCAGGAAACACTTTATACTTACTGGTCATGTTATACTCATTACATACTTTATATAAATTCATTTCACATCTGTTCCTGATGCCATTTCTCATACTTTGTTAAACTCACAAATAATAAAGTTCCATAACTTCAGTTGGGAACAAAGAGCACACCTTATCTCCCCAAGGCAATGTCCCATCCAATAGGTGTGCTATATAGGTGTAACCCTGTCTCCTGTCTGTTACTCCCTCTTTCAGCACAAGAACCACAGGGGGATTCAATGGAGCCTGAATACCTGCACTGAGACCCTCACCCTGCACCCTGAGTCTCAACTCTCAGTGTTTTTCAAGCCTTTCCCTGTTTTTTTGTATTAAACAAAACATGAAGCTTTCCCAATGGTGTGGTTTTCGTTTTGTGAAAAAGTACAAATGCAGTGTTTGTATATAATAACCTCACATATGTTTTTGCTGTTGGTCATGAAACTGCTCCTGCTGACTTGAGCCAGTCATTGTTTTCTCCGCTCTGTGTCAGTGGGGAAGCCGTAGATTCATACTCCTTTCTCAGAGCGATTTGAGCATCCCCAGGCAGCACAGCAAACCATGGTGGAGACTAGGAGGCAGCACAGCAAACCATGGTGGAGACTAGGAGGCAGCACAGCAAACCATGGTGGAGACTAGGAGGCAGCACAGCAAACCATGGTGGCCACTAGGAGGCAGCACAGCAAACCATGGTGGAGACTAGGAGGCAGCACAGCAAACCATGGTGGAGACTAGGAGGCAGCACAGCAAACCATGGTGGAGACTAGGAGGCAGCACAGCAAACCATGGTGGAGACTAGGAGGCAGCACAGCAAACCATGGTGGCCACTAGGAGGCAGCACAGCAAACCATGGTGGAGACTAGGAGGCAGCACAGCAACCAGGGTGGAGACTAGGAGGCAGCACAGCAAACCATGGTGGCCACTAGGAGGCAGCACAGCAAACCATGGTGGAGACTAGGAGGCAGCACAGCAAACCATGGTGGAGACTAGGAGGCAGCACAGCAAACCATGGTGGAGACTAGGAGGCTGCACAGCAAACCATGGTGGCCACTAGGAGGCAGCACAGCAAACCATGGTGGCCACTAGGAGGCAGCACAGCAAACCATGGTGGCCACTAGGAGGCAGCACAGCAAACCATGGTGGAGACTAGGAGGCAGCACAGCAAACCATGGTGGAGACTAGGAGGCAGCAGAGCAAACCATGGTGGAGACTAGGAGGCAGCACAGCAAACCATGGTGGAGACTAGGAGGCAGCACAGCAAACCATGGTGGAGACTAGGAGGCAGCACAGCAAACCATGGTGGAGACTAGGAGGCAGCAGAGCAAACCATGGTGGAGACTAGGAGGCAGCACAGCAAACCATGGTGGAGACTAGGAGGCAGCACAGCAAACCATGGTGGAGACTAGGAGGCAGCAGAGCAAACCATGGTGGAGACTAGGAGGCAGCACAGCAAACCATGGTGGAGACTAGGAGGCAGCACAGCAAACCATGGTGGAGACTAGGAGGCAGCACAGCAAACCATGGTGGAGACTAGGAGGCAGCACAGCAAACCATGGTGGCCACTAGGAGGCAGCACAGCAAACCATGGTGGAGACTAGGAGGCAGCACAGCAAACCATGGTGGCCACTAGGAGGCAGCACAGCAAACCATGGTGGAGACTAGGAGGCAGCACAGCAAACCATGGTGGAGACTAGGAGGCAGCACAGCAAACCATGGTGGAGACTAGGAGGCTGCACAGCAAACCATGGTGGCCACTAGGAGGCAGCACAGCAAACCATGGTGGCCACTAGGAGGCAGCACAGCAAACCATGGTGGCCACTAGGAGGCAGCACAGCAAACCATGGTGGAGACTAGGAGGCAGCACAGCAAACCATGGTGGAGACTAGGAGGCAGCAGAGCAAACCATGGTGGAGACTAGGAGGCAGCACAGCAAACCATGGTGGAGACTAGGAGGCAGCAGAGCAAACCATGGTGGAGACTAGGAGGCAGCACAGCAAACCATGGTGGAGACTAGGAGGCAGCACAGCAAACCATGGTGGAGACTAGGAGGCAGCACAGCAAACCATGGTGGAGACTAGGAGGCAGCAGAGCAAACCATGGTGGAGACTAGGAGGCAGCACAGCAAACCATGGTGGAGACTAGGAGGCAGCACAGCAAACCAGGGTGGAGACTAGGAGGCAGCACAGCAAACCAGGGTGGAGACTAGGAGGCAGCACAGCAAACCATGGTGGAGACTAGGAGGCAGCACAGCAAACCAGGACAACACGGAGGAAAAGGCTCAGACAAACTGCATGATATGCTATTCAATGTTTATTGAATTCCATGTATTTGCAATGAATGTTCCTAAAACACATTTAACATCCTCATCATCATCATCATCATCATCATCATCATCATCATCATCATCATCATCATCATCATCATCATCATCATCATCATCATCATGCTGCTGCTGCTGCTAGTCCTTTGATAGTCACCTGTCGGTCTCCTGTCCTCTCTGAAAGCCATAAAGATGACATTAGTCATTTAGATCAGGGGTTCCCAAACTTTTCAGCCCGCGACCCCCAAAATAACAGTGCCAGAGACTGGCGACCCCCTGTCGGGGGGAAAAAGAAGTTTGAGAAACACTGCGCTAGTGGATTGTCAAAGGGGGAGCCTCGTTTCGGGGAAATTATACAGATGGCTAGTCCGCCCTGAAAATGTCCACGCAAACGTTATTATTAATAATAATTTAAAAAAAATATATAAAAAAACTTAATCCATCTTTTTATTTATTTTTAATTTATTTTTATTTTCCATTTTTATTTTGTAATCTTTTCGCAACCCCTACTTTGGGAACCCCTGATTTAGATAACTTGTGTCCTCAATTACCATGGGATTACTGAAACTACCATGAGTTTAAGAAAATGGTAGAAATGAATCTAATCTGAATGATGAAGCATTCCTTTAGATCCCCTCCCTCTAAATATATCAAACATTAGAAAGTGATGCTCCTGACTACCATACAAGTTTAAGAAGATCATATTGGTTTGAAAGAATTCAAAGCTATAAACAGCAACAGGCTCTTTAACCAAGGCACTGTTAGCCTAACATGTAAACTAGTTGTTCACACTAATCCTAATATTATAAATTAATATTAGCAAATTCTATTTTATTTTTTAAAACATATTGATGTAAATACACACACATATCGATTTGTTTTATAAATATTGCAAATCAAAACCTTTATTCACTAATAATTACCAAAAACTGTAGTTCTATCTCCTGTTATCAATGCATTCACATTGCCCGCTATGAACTTCCGGGGAACGATCCTCGTCTGCATGAACCACGTGACGATAACCGTTTTTGGACTTCTGTTGTCATAACTCTTCTGGCAGGTGCATTCACAGGGCTGCCAACACTCACGCATTGAGCGTGAGAGTCACGCAATTAACCCATATCTCACGCACTCACGCCACACATGCCTTTCCTCACGCTGAGTTTTCGTCCAAAATAAATGTATATAAATATAAAAATAAAGTGAAGGAACAGCAAACCGAGCGGTCTACGAAATGAGACGGTCTTCTGGCTTAGTTCAGTAAAGTTGGAACGATATTGGGAGATTCTGATTTCATGGATCAACAACTCATGAACAAAACGTTGTTCAGACACAAATTACGTCTCCTCAGTACCGTGGTAAGGTTGACAACGAACTACAATCACATTTTGATCAAAAAAAGCCAATACGCGCCGTCCTCCGAGCTGGACACATCACATTGGTCTCTATCTGCAGCCGGAGAAGAAACGAGTGCTCAGGGACCGTCTGCAAAGTGCAACTCCCAAAAAAGAGAATACAATAATATTCAATCACTATTATACAGATTATTACTATAACTCACCACACACATCAAGAGTCTCCTGGTGGTCAGACTACAGCAAGGAGTTTGGAAGAATATGCTTTTGAATAATTGTGGGGAATATTTATAATGTAAAATGTTCAATAAATATGGCATCATCTGAAATAACTTTACTATTATACAGTATATTTCTACCAAACTCACTGTTTGCATTGTTGCTGTTAGCATCTGGTTAGCTTAACGGATATTAGAAGCTGTTTCTAAAACAATGAGAGGGAGAGCTCTGTCCTGTCAGACTGAGAGAGATAACTACAGCTCAGTGAGGTAAGGGACTCTGTTTAGATAGTTCACTTTAGTCTAGTTATCTCAGTGGGTCTCAAACGTTTTGGTCACCATTTATGAGAATAAATGAAAAACAGTTATGAAATACTATATGGCAGTAAAACAAGAATACAGTTTAAAAGGGGAGTGATTTGTAAAATATCCACAAAGAAAAAGTAAATCTGTCTACAGTTCTGTTTCATATGGGTGTTGAGAGATGTATCCTTAAATTCATGTTGTTCAAAGTGCAGCAGGTTGATGCATTTAACTTCAATATTTAAAAAGAAAATCTTCCCGGGGGAGCATGCCCCCGGACCCCCCTAGAGGAGGTGAGGACCCCCCCTCCACTAGTAAAATAGCACTTTACCTCTGCTTACATCTATATGCCATTGTATATGCTGTGAGCTGATTATCGAGCCTTCATTGTAAGACTCGCGGGTACACTGTGTGTGCGTACTCCACTGTAGCGCCCGGTGCATTAATTGTACATGTGTAACCCCCGGTGTAGTGTCCCCTCGGCAACAGACCACTCAGAGCTGGTGAATACTTTGGTTTATTTCACTGCGTTTCTGCGTTTGAATGGACACATAAAAAGGACACGTTTCTCAAAAGATCCTCACGCGGTATCTAAATCTCCAACAACACATCAATGATCGTATGGTGGTAGTAAACAATGTGAAACATTAAACATAAACAAACTGGTGTACAAAACTCACATACCTGCGTTTGAATGGAAACATAAAAAGGGCACGTTCTGTCGGAGAGATAGCACCACGCTCACGTTAGCTTATTAGCTCAGATTAGCTATTGGTGCTCACATTAATAAATCATATAAAACAAATAGCCAATCACACAAAACATGTTGCTGTGAGCATTAAACGACTAACATTAAACTAAACAACACAACAGAACGTTATTGTCCTAATAAAATAATAACATACATTTTGTCCACCGACATAATACAATAGAACCTTACTCTCGAAAGATCCTCACGCGGTATGAGAATCTCCCACAATCCATTGCGGTAACAAAGCTACAGTAATGCAGGCACGCGTTTGTACCACCAGATGGCGTAATTCTCCAATTTAACCAGGATTTTACACCAACCTTTATAACTCTGTTACACATGTTCAATACCTGTGTAACACTGTACACATGAACGTTTCTTTTTTCGGTTGACCAAAAAAAAATCTCAATCCAAGCTGAACTCAAATGTTGGCAGCCCTGTGCATTCATATGCAACAAATCACCATAGTCCAGCACAGGTACAAAGGTCACAGAGCCTTTTCCTGGCCTCAAGTGAGAAACAGGACTTGTTCCTGAAAAAGAAACCTAGCCTAACCCTCAGCTTTTTAAGCAGATTAATGAAATGAAGTTTAAAAGTAAGACAATCATCAAGCCAGATACCAAGGTATTTATAACAGACAACCACTTTGAGTACTTGTCCTTGCATAGTAACAATATCTGGTTAGCCTCTGTTAGCTCATTGGTTAGCCTCTGTTAGCTCATTGCTTAGCCTCGGTTAGCTCATTGCTTAGCCTGGGTTAGCTCATTGGTTAGTCTCGGTTAGCTCATTGGTTAGCCTGGGTTAGCTCATTGGTTAGTCTCGGTTAGCTCATTGGTTAGCCTCGGTTAGCTGATTGGTTAGCCTCGGTTAGCTCATTGGTTAGCAGTTAGCTCATTGGTTAGCCTCAGTTAGCTCATTGGTTAGCCTCAGTTAGCTCATTGGTTAGCCTCGGTTAGCTCATTGGTTAGCCTCAGTTAGCTCATTGGTTAGCCTCGCTTAGCTCATTGGTTAGCTCATTGGTTGGCCTCGGTCAGCTCATTGGTTAGCCTCAGTTAGCTCATTGGTTAGCCTCGCTTAGCTCATTGGTTAGCTCATTGGTTAGCCTCGGTCAGCTCATTGGTTAGCCTCGGTTAGCTCATTGGTTAGCCTGGGTTAGCTCATTGGTTAGCGGTTAGCTCATTGGTTAGCCTCTGTTAGCTCATTGGTTAGCCTCGGTTAGCTCATTGGTTAGCCTGGGTTAGCTCATTGGTTAGCGGTTAGCTCATTGGTTAGCCTCGGTTAGCTCATTGGTTAGTGGTTAGCTCATTGGTTAGACTCGGTTAGCTCATTGGTTAGCCTGGGTTAGCTCATTGGTTAGCGGTTAGCTCATTGCTTAGCCTCGGTTAGCTCATTGGTTAGTGGTTAGCTCATTGGTTAGCCTCGGTCAGCTCATTGGTTAGCCTCGGTGAGCTCATTGGTTAGCCTGGGTTAGCTCATTGGTTAGCGGTTAGCTCATTGCTTAGCCTCGGTTAGCTCATTGGTTAGTGGTTAGCTCATTGGTTAGACTCGGTTAGCTCATTGGTTAGCCTGGGTTAGCTCATTGGTTAGCGGTTAGCTCATTGCTTAGCCTCGGTTAGCTCATTGGTTAGTGGTTAGCTCATTGGTTAGCCTCGGTCAGCTCATTGGTTAGCCTCGGTGAGCTCATTGGTTAGCCTCGGTTAGCTCATTGGTTAGCCTGGGTTAGCTCATTGGTTAGCCTGGGTTAGCTCATTGGTTAGCCTCGGTTAGCTCATTGGTTAGCCTGGGTTAGCTGATTGCTTATCCTCGGTTAGCTCATTGCTTATCCTCGGTTAGCTCATTGGTTAGCCTCGGTTAGCTCATTGGTTAGCGGTTAGCTCAATGCTTTCAATATTTACACCAGATTTGATCATCTTTTATTTTGGTTAAAGTGTATTTAATTGATCCTAATCCCATAATAATAACACAATCACAAATAGACAGTTGTAATTAGGACAATTCTGGAGAAATGGATCTACTGGAGAAGGACCCCTAATCTGAAAAGTGCACAGCGAATCATCAGGACAGAGCTCCATCCACCTGGACCCCCCGTGGTGCTGGAGAAGGACCCCTAACCCCAGCGGATCATCAGGACAGAGCTCCATCCACCTGGACCCACCGTGGTGCTGGAGAAGGACCCCTAACCCCAGCGGATCATCAGGACAGAGCTCCATCCACCTGGACCCACCGTGGTACTGGAGAAAGCAAATAGGCGATCAGGAACATCCTCCACCCAGACCTCTGCTTACGGCCGTCCTACAGACTTGTGTCTTAGTTTCAGAATTAGATTTTGTATGTGTTCTTTCTTTTAATAGATATTTAGCGATTATAGCTTGAGTCCATCTGATTCCCCAAACAGCTGCTTCTATACTTGCTTCACATATAATACAAATAAACAACTCCATAAACACATTTTGCTGATATTTGTGTTTCTGCTGGTGATGTTAAATAACATGATTGATTTCCTCTGTCTCAATGATGAAAGTTATAATAATAGAAGACATGAAGCTGCAGAGAGAGGATGGATCTTCCCTCTACTTTGTGATGAGATGAAAATACACAATTAAATTAGTAATTGTTAAACACATTGTTTATTTAATTTACTGAGGGTTTAACCATTATTTACAACATGTGTATAATCAGTGGAATAATAGGATATCTGTAGGTCATTCAAATGTCTTCAGTTTAATTTGATTAATAATAAAATAGATCATAGAAAATGTTTAAGTGTATTTCAGCAGAGCGGGGGGGTCACGTGCTGCTGGATCTGGAGGTGCTGACCTGGGGTCAGTGGGACATCATCAGGGCAGGTTTAGGGGAAGAAGGAGAATAGAAACTGTTATGATCACAGCTATTAAGATTAGAACACTAATATTGTTTAGAATCGATCCATACAACATGCTTTCATTCATTTAAAAAACATGTTTAAAAGTAAAAGTAAAGTTTCTGGATCCTTTTCAGCTGAATTAGCTTGTAAGCTAATTTGCTAGCAGGCTGCTGGAGCTGCGCAACCGAACAGCGCGTATCACCATCACGTGACGTAAATACGAAGCCCTCGGTAGGCTAGACCGGTCTACGTGTGCTGGGTCCTCCGTGGACCGCGAAGGCTGCGTACTCCGAAGGGTGCAGCCCCTCAATTGAGACACGGCCACAGTGTTGAAAACGACGACAGGATCTGCAGGCTTTTATTTTGAAGAGCCCGAGAGCTGCATTGTACCGGAAGCAGAGAAGAAGAAGACGCTGGAGGTGTTGTTGACAGAACCAGGTGAGATAAATATAACCAGCCCGACCCGTGCTAACTGTGCTAACTGTCCTTTCTATGGCTTTATATCGGAGTGTGTGAACTGTAAGACTTTATACAAACTATTCCATCAGATCAATATGAACAACAAACTAGCTTCAGGATGACGTGATGTATCATTCATCATGTTATTAATGATACTGTCTGACCCCGAAGGCAGCATCTCCCTGGTTCTGTGTTGGACCCTGAAGGCAGCATGGTTAGACCTAGACCTTGAAGGCAGGAGGCAGCATCTCCCTGGTTCTGTGTTGGACCCTGAAGGCAGCATGGTTAGACCCTAGACCTTGAAGGCAGGAGGCAGCATCTCCCTGGTTCTGTGTTGGACCCTGAAGGCAGCATCTCCCTGGTTCTGTGTTGGACCCTGAAGGCAGCATGGTTAGACCCTAGACCTTGAAGGCAGGAGGCAGCATCTCCCTGGTTCTGTGTTGGACCCTGAAGGCAGCATGGTTAGACCCTAGACCAGGGCTATTCAACTACACATTCAGTTGGGCCAGACATTCAGCGGCCTGTAAAAAGCGGGTAGTGACACATTTTAAACCAACACATATTACTGCGATGAAAAACATGCAATTTGTATTCATTGTTCATCGAACAAAGGTAGGTCAAAAGGTGCATAAAAACACAACAAATTAGCATTAACTTAACAGAATCTGAAAAAAAAGTGCACAGTTGTAGCATTACATTAGTTTGCTTTAGAAGTCAAATATTCAGGTTATTTTTTTGAACCAGGCACATCACAAAGTGCATTTACTGAATCCAATAATAGCAGTCTTAATAAATGTCCTCACATTAAAAAAAAAAACAGCTAAAGAGCTCCAATTCAACTAGGGCCGGGACTCGATTAAAAAAATTAATCTAATTAATTAGAGGCTTTGTAATTAATTAATTGAAATTAATCGCATTTTTAATCACATATAAATATCTGACCTGAGAACAGTGAGAAGCAATTTTTTCCACATGGATTTGAGTATACCATTGAATAATGACTGAATACATAAGCTTAAGAAACAAAACATTGTTTATTTTTTTCAAGGTGGTCCTTAACCAAGACCAACAGAAAAGTGCTATTTTTGCCATAAAGTGTAGCAATAGCATATTTAGGAATATAGTACATTTCAGAGATTCAGGTAGCCTATAGGTAGGTAGACCTTCTGTAAACTATAACACTTTGTTTTTGAAGTAAAACACAATACTTTCAAGTACATTCAGAACATTGGAAACCCTGACTATTAGAAAACATCTCTCTGTTGCTTCAGAGGCCAGAACAGACTTTGTTGATTTACCAACAGTTGATTTAAAAGATCTAATCAATTTCAGTCCAACTCTCTCAATAACCTTGGCCAAAACAATAAACAGTTCAACATAAAGTGCCAGTTGCACCAACAACATAATAAATAGTTCAACATAAAGTGTACCATTTAAAATAAAAAAGTGCCAGTGATTGACCTCAATCCCTCCTATTCTTCCAATATCCTGATGAAAAATAAAATCTCTCTGTTGCATAGGCCACTGTTTGATCAACGCGAATTGGGTGTGGGTCCTTGTACTCCGAGTCGGGCTAACGTCCACGCTAGCTTCCACGCTAGCTGCTATATGTTTTGCATTGAGGTGATACTTGAGGCTTGATGTGCTGCGGTGATATGCGAATTCCTTTTTGCATAATTTGCAAACAACCGTGCTCTTATCGACGCTTCCATCCGTCCGTTTTTTAAAACAAAATGTCCCATCCACGGGGCCAACCAAAGCGGTCTCATCAGCTTCTTCGTTCACGTTTGACTATTGTTCACTGTGGTTTGTTGTTGTCTGAAGTCATGAACGTTAGTTGGTGCTCCAGTATAATCGGTACCCCTGAAACTCATCCAGTGAGAAACGTTCCGCGGTGCAAAAACAAGTGCGATTAAAATGAGTTAATTTTTTTAACGCGTTAATTTTTGTGTAATTAATTAATCTTAATTAACGCGTTAAAGTCCCGGCCCTAAATGCAACAAAAAGAGGTAGTACTGTAGCAATACTATTTTTTCACTTTTCAAGTACAGATCGCTACTTTCTGAACGTTAGGGAACTGCTGTTTTTTGACATCACTCCAAAGCTTCGCTGGCCCGTTAGTGCGCTGCATGTCAATAAGTTCCAGTGTATATTTCCCCTTGTCGATGCAGGGGAGGGGACCACTTCCTTTGCTCTGGTTGATACGTCCCCCTCTATTGCAACAGTGAAGGGGTCTCTGGCTAAGCCCATCATCACCTCTGTGGGCAGAGCAAGTCCATCCAATCGACCGGCAAAGTTCTCTTTCAACCTCGCAATGAAATCTGTCATCACATCCGTGATTTGTGCCGGAGATGTGATGTGTTTGGGGAGCGTCGGAAAATGCAGCATCCGACCCGTGCTCAAGTCGGTCGCGAAAAGGTCCAGCTTGACTTGGATCTGCTCCACAAGATCAATGACCGTTTTGTCTCTGTTTACGCTTCAGAGTTGAGAGAGACATGTTTTAGAGTTGCTATCATAGGACCACCGTTACTAGCACCACTAGATGCACTTTCAAAAAACGTGCTGCGTTGTGGTTTGGTGGTTTCTATGCAACGCGGAGTGTTGCGTTCATGGTCTGTACTAGTGTAGAAATTTGGCTACGGGAGGCTGGGCCAATCGGGAGTTGGTTCTGGGCCGCATCTGGCCCGCGGGCCGCCAGTTGAATAGGCCTGCCCTAGACCTTGAAGGCAGGAGGCAGCATCTCCCTGGTTCTGTGTTGGAGCCTGAAGGCAGCATCTCCCTGGTTCTGTGTTGGACCCTGAAGGCAGCATCTCCCTGGTTCTGTGTTAGACCCTGAAGGCAGCATGTCCCTGATTCTGTGTTAGACCCTGAAGGCAGCATCTCCCTGGTTCTGTGTTGGACCCTGAAGGCAGCATGTCCCTGGTTCTGTGTTAGACCCTGAAGGCAGCATCTCCCTGGTTCTGTGTTAGACCCTGAAGGCAGCATATCCCTGGTTCTGTGTTAAACCCTGAAGGCAGCATCTCCCTGGTTCTGTGTAGGACCCTGAAGGCAGCATATCCCTGGTTCTGTGTTAGACCCTGAAGGCAGCATATCCCTGGTTCTGTGTTAAACCCTGAAGGCAGCATCTCCCTGGTTCTGTGTAGGACCCTGAAGGCAGCATCTGCCTGGTTCTGTGTTAGACCCTGAAGGCAGCATCTCCCTGGTTCTGTGTTGGACCCTGAAGGCAGCATCTCCCTGGTTCTGTGTTGGACCCTGAAGGCAGCATCTCCCTGGTTCTGTGTTAGACCCTGAAGGCAGCATGTCCCTGATTCTGTGTTAGACCCTGAAGGCAGCATATCCCTGGTTCTGTGTTAAACCCTGAAGGCAGCATCTCCCTGGTTCTGTGTAGGACCCTGAAGGCAGCATCTGCCTGGTTCTGTGTTAGACCCTGAAGGCAGCATCTCCCTGGTTCTGTGTTGGACCCTGAAGGCAGCATCTCCCTGGTTCTGTGTTGGACCCTGAAGGCAGCATCTCCCTGGTTCTGTGTTAGACCCTGAAGGCAGCATGTCCCTGATTCTGTGTTAGACCCTGAAGGCAGCATCTCCCTGGTTCTGTGTTAGACCCTGAAGGCAGCATCTCCCTGGTTCTGTGTTAGACCCTGAAGGCAGCATATCCCTGGTTCTGTGTTAAACCCTGAAGGCAGCATCTCCCTGGTTCTGTGTAGGACCCTGAAGGCAGCATCTGCCTGGTTCTGTGTTAGACCCTGAAGGCAGCATCTCCCTGGTTCTGTGTTAGACCCTGAAGGCAGCATCTCCCTGGTTCTGTGTAGGACCCTGAAGGCAGCATCTCCCTGGTTCTGTGTTAGACCCTGAAGGCAGCATCTCCCTGGTTCTGTGTTGGACCCTGAAGGCAGCATCTCCCTGGTTCTGTGTTAGACCCTGAAGGCAGCATCTCCCTGGTTCTGTGTTTAGACCCTGAAGCCAGCATCTCCCTGGTTCTGTGTTAGACCCTGAAGGCAGCATCTCCCTGGTTCTGTGTAGGACCCTGAAGGCAGCATCTCCCTGGTTCTGTGTTAGACCCTGAAGGCAGCATCTCCCTGGTTCTGTGTTAGACCCTGAAGGCAGCATCTCCCTGGTTCTGTGTAGGACCCTGAAGGCAGCATCTCCCTGGTTCTGTGTTAGACCCTGAAGGCAGCATCTCCCTGGTTCTGTGTAGGACCCTGAAGGCAGCATCTCCCTGGTTCTGTGTTAGACCCTGAAGGCAGCATCTCCCTGGTTCTGTGTTAGACCCTGAAGGCAGCATCTCCCTGGTTCTGTGTTAGACCCTGAAGGCAGCATCTCCCTGGTTCTGTGTTGGACCCTGAAGGCAGCATCTCCCTGGTTCTGTGTTAGACCCTGAAGGCAGCATCTCCCAATCCAATGGGGTTTTTCCATTGGATTTTTCAGGAGCTAACAGGAGCTAACATGATGATGCTAAAAGCTAACATGATGATGCTACAAGCTAACATGATGATGCTACAAGCTAAATGATATGCTTACATAAAAATGCTTTATGCTAAAGGATGTGCTAACATGATAATGCTTTATGCTAAAGGATGTGCTAACATGATAATGCTTTATGCTAAAGGATGTGCTAACATGATAATGCTTTATGCTAAAGGGTGTGCTAACATGATAATGCTACATGCTAACCCTGTCCCTGCAGGTCAGAGGAACCCCCCTCCCCCAGCAGTAATGGCTCTGATCTCTCTTGAAGACCTCGAGGGATTGGACGAGGAGCAGCTGGACGATGACATCACTGAGGATCCTCAACCAATGGCTGAAGAGGAAGAAGACCGGCTGCTGACTCACTGGCAGGCAGTCGCCAGTAATCACCAGGTGTTAGTACCACCAGGTGAGGGGGGGGCAACCACCAGGTGTTAGTACCTCCAGGTGGGGTCGGGTGGGGGGCGGCAACCACCAGGTCTCTGGTGGTTGCCGAGTGCAAACCCCAAGTCTTACAGGGTTTGCATTCAATTGATCCTAAAAAGTCTGCCGGGCCTGTCGGCCTCGACCCGTTCTTTTTAAAAATGGCAGCTCAGATTATAGCACAACCAGTAAGTGATATGTTTAACCTCTCCCTGTCCACTCACACACTGCCAGCTGTGTGGAAGCAAGCTCTGGTATCGCCCCTCTTGAAAGCTGGTGATCCCACAGAGTTCTACTCAGCTAAAACTTGTTTTAAATTCACACAACATCCTTAACCCTATGCCGTCTGGATTCAGATCAAAGCACAGTACTGTGACTGCCATCTGAAAGTCTTAGACGATATGAAGGCTGCTTTGGATCAGAAATCAGTTTGTGTTGTTTATTGACCTGGCCAAAGCATTTGATACTGAAGATCACCACATTCTGTCTAACGTTATGTTGGTGTCTCGTTTCGGTCATAACGCCATTTGCTGGTTTCATAGTTATCTAACCGACCGTACTCAAAGCGTCAGGTTGGGTAGTACTGTCTCTGACCCTGTCCCCTTGGAGAAGGGAGTTCCACAGTGCTCTATTTTGGGGCCCTTGCTCTTTTTATTATATGTAAACAATATTTCAGGGGGTCCGCGGGGTCTTAAAAAGTATTAAAAGTTGATAAATCAATTTAGCAAAAATTAAGGCTATTAAAAAGTATTAAAACGTAATTTTCCAAGGTGTTAAGAAGGTCCACAGCAACGACAACATGAAACACCCTTTAATTTACTGAAACGACATGTCGGGAAACCCCCCAAGGCGGCCCCATGCATAGCGCGCCGTAAAATGCTGCTTATTATTTTAAGTTTCGTTGCCTTGCTCCGCTCTGTGGGGGAGGGGGGGCACTAAACGACTACGGTAAAGATAACGGGTCCCAGGTCCCAAGGTGGGTAGACCGGCTACGCAACGCTCTGGGGGTCCAATGGCTCCGTGTGTGCCCTATATGATCATTTTCTGATAACGATGAAAGAGCCCGCCTCCCTCTCCCCACGTCTCCTGCTGCTGCTGGGCTGTCAGAAGAGGGGGAGGAAAAGAGAGGCAGGCACCGTTTATTAAATATTATTATAT
The DNA here is from genome assembly GCF_949606895.1 of Notothenia rossii. Taxonomy (NCBI): domain Eukaryota; kingdom Metazoa; phylum Chordata; class Actinopteri; order Perciformes; family Nototheniidae; genus Notothenia; species Notothenia rossii. Next base: position 130,556 of record NC_136912.1, on the reverse strand, counting down.
TATTATACAGAGAACAGAGTCGTTATCAATTTGTTTTAAAGCTCAATAAATAACAAAGAAGACCTCTGACCGGCACTTTCCTAATTTTGTACGGAAGATTTAAACTTTAACGGACATGTTGACCGGCGGAACATTTTTTTTTACGGAAACTGCCGCACGGTCCCCTCGTTCCTTGGAAGAGGGGGAGAGGTGGGTGTTTTTCATCTGCTGGTGGACTACCTGAGAGATACAGCAGGAGAACACGCCGTCCACCGCGGAGAATAAACAGAAGGGCAACCATGGCAACCATGCTCCGGGGTCTTCTTCGCTGCTTTTGGTGTATTTCGGGCGGCAGCAGCGCCACTTACAGGCCTGGCATATGTACTACAGCGTTTCCAGCGTTTCCAGCGGTCTAGTGTGAACGGACACGTTAATGAATCGAATGCGTGTGAACGGAAGACTTTTTGCGTTTGCGTATGCGTTTTACCGTATGCGTCCTCGTGGGGCCGGGGTCTAAGCCAAACTATATCCGGTCACAGAGATCTGCTATTTTAAAGTAAAGTCAACACATATAGACCCTAATATAGTCTATATTAAGAACGAGAAAAGTCTTAACATATATTTCCTTTTTTGTAAACATATGACAAATGTGTGAGGGTGATGACGTCAGAGCATCGTCCTATGTGCCAGGGCTTAGCCCCGGACAGCCCCAGCCCAATTTAACCCCTGGGTATTTGAGAGGGAGCTCCTATATGGCATTACCCCGCTGAAGCTCACCAAAGTTTAATATATTTCATAGTTCAAAGTTTTGTCAATAGTTTTGTTTATTGGTCAAATACTGGTTTCTAATGGTTTCTGAGGAGTTTTACTGGAATGAAAGAGCACAGAGTACAGAAGCAACAAAGCAGCATACTGCATTAAACCTGACCTTCACAGAGAGGTTGAAGTTCATGTGGAGAGAAGGCTTCAGTAGTCTGTCTGCACTCTGTTTAGTTTTGCTATCTTACAATCAATATAGTAAATATGAGGTAAAGTGTTTTGCCAATGTAACCAGTTAGAACTCAAGTTGCGATGAGGTCTTAAAATGTATGGAAAGGGTCTTAAAAAAGGTCTTAAAAAGTATTAAATTTGACTTCAGGATTCCTGCATATACCCTGTATTTGTAATCAGATGCAATTTTCTACCTATCATATGTATGCTGATGACACTATTGTATACTCATGTGCTCCTTCTCTGGATATGGCCTTTTCCAATTTAAAATCTGATGTCCTCACGCTGCAGCATGCGCTTCTTGACTCCAAACTGCTTTTGAACAGTAAGAAAACCAAAGCAATGCTTTTTGCTCCCAAGTAGGGATGGGTATCGTTAGAATTTTATCGATAACGGTACCGGTACTGCTTATCGGTATCGGTATTTTTTGATACTCTTATCGATACTTTTCAATAATTTGGTGTTAATAAACTAAAAAAAGACAAGGCGATGTGCCTGCAAGACTGCACTCAGGTAAACAAAACATATTACCCGTGCAGCAGCTAACCTGCCTGCGAGCCTTCGCTCAGGTCACCTTTACACACGGCGCGGCTGGAGCCCGCTAGCACTATTAGCACTAGCAGTATCGCTAGCACCGTTTTAGATTCAATGAGTGTCTCTTTTGCAAATGCTTCATTAAGTTGCTTGTGCCCCCCCCCTTTACAAGAAACTCACTGAGTACATAGATTGCACCTTGCACTATCGCCATTACATTTACAAGTGCACCCAGACCTTCGATGGCTTCGCTCTGTCCGCCATGCCTGCTGGAGTCTCACAACAATAATAAGAGCGCTGTTGAGAGACATGACGAGTGGCATTTACAGTGGCCAATCAGAGGGGTCTCAAACCGGATACATCACACGGGATGAGGGTTCCCAACCAACCAGAATGGTTTAAAGTTAAACTAAGGAAGTAGACGTTACAGATATACCGATAGCAGCACCGTTTGTCCAGCGGCTTAACGGTATACCGATACCGTCCAATCAGGAACCGGTATTGACTTAGTACCGGTTCTCGGTACCCATCCCTACTCCCAAGTCAGCGTCCTCTTGCCTCTCCATTGACACCCTTGATAGCGTCTCGGTTGAGTTTGTCGAAACCTACAAATATCTTGGCTTTTTGTTGGACAGTAATCTGAACTTCAAACCACATTGAAGTTCTAACTAAGGAATTGAAATTCACTCTTGGCTTCCTTTACAGACTTAAATGTTGTTTTTCAATTTCATCCCGTAAAAGGTTGGTCTCTGGCTCATTCCTGTCCCAGCTGGACTACGGTGATACCCAGTGGCACAGCCCCACCTAGTGTCAGCAGAAAGTATTAAAATAATGATTACAAAAAAAGTCAAAAAGATCATGTTTAATCATCTGATTCGTCTCATTGCTGTTTTAGTCTGTGTTCTTCTAATTAGTGTCTACAGTGTGTGCCTATTGAGCTGCTTAGAGCCATGTGGGACAAAACCCCACCATGCCCCTCCCTCTCCCTGTCTAAGTGAACGGTGACTGTAGAAACTACACTGCGCATGCTCAGAGTATTGTCCTATTTAATGTGTGTGGCAAAAGAATGGGGGGGCAACCACCAGGTGTTAGTACCACCAGGTGAGGGGGGGCAACCACCAGGTGAGGGGGGAGGGCAACCACCAGGTGTAAGTACCACCAGGTGAGGGGGGGGGAAACCACCAGGTGTAAGTAGCACCAGGTGAGGGGGGGGAAACCACCAGGTGTAAGTAGCACCAGGTGAGGGGGGGGAAACCACCAGGTGAGGGGGGAGGGCAACCACCAGGTGTAAGTAGCACCAGGTGAGGGGGGGGGAAACCACCAGGTGTAAGTAGCACCAGGTGAGGGGGGGGAAACCACCAGGTGAGGGGGGCGGCAACCACCAGGTGAGGGGGGGGCAACCACCAGGTGTTAGTACCATAAGATGAAGGGGGGCAACCACCAGGTGTTAGTACCATAAGATGAAGGGGGGCAACCACCAGGTGTTAGTACCTCCAGGTGAGGAGGGGGGTTAGAGTGGGCGGGGCTTTATTGTGATCTTAACTGAGCTTCCTGTCTGTCACAGAGATGATGGGACCCATAATGGAAATGACCCGCAACAGCCAGCAGAGGGAGCTCCTTCAATTTTCCTCCATCTGCTGCCACGAGAAGGTGAGTGTTCCCTAAAGGAGGTGCAGTGTTCCCTAAAGGAGGTGCAGTGTTCCCTAAAGGAGGTCCAGTGTTCCCTAAAGGAGGTGCAGTGTTCCCTAAAGGAGGTGCAGTGTTCCCTAAAGGAGGTGAGTGTTCCCTAAAGGAGGATCCAGTGTTCCCTAAAGGAGGTCCAGTGTTCCCTAAAGGAGGTGCAGTGTTCCCTAAAGGAGGATCCAGTGTTCCCTAAAGGAGGTGCAGTGTTCCCTAAAGGAGGTGCAGTGTTCCCTAAAGGAGGTCCAGTGTTCCCTAAAGGAGGTGCAGTCTTCCCTAGTGTTCCCTAAAGGAGGCCCAGTGTTCCCTAAAGGAGGTGCAGTGTTCCCTAAAGGAGGATCCAGTGTTCCCTAAAGGAGGTGCAGTGTTCCCTAAAGGAGGTGCAGTGTTCCCTAAAGGAGGATCCAGTGTTCCCTAAAGGAGGTCCAGTGTTCCCTAAAGGATGTGCAGTGTTCCCTAAAGGAGGTCCAGTGTTCTCTAAAGGAGGTGCAGTGTTCCCTAAAGGAGGATCCAGTGTTCCCTAAAGGAGGTGCAGTGTTCCCTAAAGGAGGTCCAGTGTTCCCTAAAGGAGGTGCAGTGTTCCCTAAAGGAGAATCCAGTGTTCCCTAAAGGAGGTGCAGTGTTCCCTAAAGGAGGATCCAGTGTTCCCTAAAGGAGGTCCAGTCTTCCCTAGTGTTCCCTAAAGGAGGCCCAGTGTTCCCTAAAGGAGGTGCAGTGTTCCCTAAAAGAGGTGCAGTGTTCCCTAAAAGAGGTGCAGTGTTCTCTAAAGGAGGTGCAGTGTTCCCTAAAGGAGGTGCAGTGTTCCCTAACGGAGGTGCAGTGTTCCCTAAAGGAGGTGCAGTGTTCCCTAAAGGAGAATCCAGTGTTCCCTAAAGGAGGTGCAGTGTTCCCTAAAGGAGGATCCAGTGTTCCCTAAAGGAGGTCCAGTCTTCCCTAGTGTTCCCTAAAGGAGGTGCAGTATTCCCTAACGGAGGTGCAGTGTTCCCTAAAGGAGGATCCAGTGTTCCCTAAAGGAGGTCCAGTGTTCCCTAAAGGAGGTGCAGTGTTCCCTAAAGGAGAATCCAGTGTTTCCCAAAGGAGGTGCAGTGTTCCCTAAAGGAGGATCCAGTGTTCCCTAAAGGAGGTCCAGTCTTCCCTAGTGTTCCCCAAAGGAGGTGCAGTGTTCCCTAAAGGAGGTGCAGTGTTCTCTAAAGGAGGTGCAGTGTTCCCTAAAGGAGGTGCAGTGTTCCCTAAAGGAGGTGCAGTGTTCCCTAAAGGAGGTGCAGTGTTCCCTAAAGGAGGTGCAGTGTTCCCTAAAGGAGGTCCAGTGTTCCCTAGAGCAGTGTTTCTCAAACTTTTTTCAATCATGTTCCCCCTTTGAAAAAGAAATTCAGCCAAGTTCCCCCTCATCAGCGCAAAAACAATTTGTTAAGGAAAAAGCCCATAAAGAGGTACAGTAGCGCTGCACCATCAGAGTCTGATTTATTAAAACTACAACCTTCTAACTGAGAAACTCTTAAAGCTACATTTCAAATGTTTAGAATCAGTCACTAAATTCATGGCAAACCAGTTTTAACATCATGCAATAACACTAAGACGACATCAGCTGCATTGAACTGATCTTTTTAATAAGTTGTACAATATAGTGAGAAACATGGGCTTGAGCTTCACTGAGGACCTTTGTCCTTCTGACAGGGAGGCACCTGCAGTTATTACACTTCACGTTTTTAAATATGTGTAACTCTGTTCATATAAAACCCACACTGCTCAAACTTCCTTACTTTTCCTAAAATGTGTTTATTTATTTATTTTGGGGCGTGGGGAATGAAGAGAACAAAATATAGGAGCATTTTCTGAGCATGGGATTTTGACCCCTCATATAAACATATGCATAATGCTGCTCCAAACTTTGCGACCACACGCTTATTGTTTAGGTCTTTTGAAAAGTAGGCAGTCGTATAATTAACTAGAACTAGCTAGATCTGATAGATTTGGACTTAGACGCGAGTGAAGTCTAACCGGACGCGAGAGAGGGATCAGAGATCAGAGATCAGATCAGCTGCTGCTGACGGAGAACACGCAGCTCTGAATGATCACAGCTCCGCCGCTGTGACGGACCGTTGAGCGGATCAAAATACACTGAGAGTTAGACCTAACACACTTAGCTAGTAAATCTAGAGGAGGTCCAGTGTTCCCTAGAGTTCCCTAAAGGAGGTCCGGTGTTCCCTAAAGGAGGTCCAGTGTTCCCTAAAGGACGGTCCAGTGTTCCCTAGTGTTCCCTAAAGGAGGTTCAGTGTTCCCTAAAGGACGGTCCAGTGTTCCCTAAGGCCCAGTGTTACCTAAAGGAGGTCCAGTGTTCCCTAGTGTTCCCTAAAGGAGGTGCAGTGTTCCCTAAAGGAGAACCTAACCCCCTCTATCTCCTCAGATGGGGGAGGTGCAGTTCGAGGAGAGGCTGATCCCCCCCGGTCAGTGGGCCTGTGTTTCAGCCGGGGAAAAACTGTTCGAGCAGAGCGTCTCTGTTAGCTTCATGAAGCTAATGCGCTACATCTGCAGGGAGAACTCCACAGGTTATTAAATACTATATTATTATACTTTATATTATTATATTAATATATCTCTTCCGGCGCAGACTGAAAACTCATCTCTTTGGACTCCACTTCCAGAGATAGAATTACTAACAAAGCACTTAATACTAATAAAGGGCTGGCTGATCTAAAGCCAGTTGAGTAGCACTTGAAATGTTTGGCTCTATGAAACCTGATGTACTTATATGATTCTGTTTTCTTCAAGGTTGTATCTTGTTGGTCGAATGCACTTAATGTAAGTCTCTTTGGATAAAAGCCTCAGCTAAATGAAATGTGATGTCATTATATGATCTTCAGGGCGGTTCCTGGGTCTGACGGTTCCCGTGGTTACCGAGGTGTCAGCTGACGGCCTCTCGATGCAGGAAGTCGTGCGGACGTCCTTCTTCCTGCCCTCAGAGTTTCAGAGCGCCCCCCCCCTCCCCTCAGACCCCGACATCACCATCGTCCAGCGGGAGCCAATCAGAGTGCTCTCCAGGTTGGTGCCCCGCCTCTATTGCTGTGTTCCTCCTGGTGTTTGGGTTGTGTTTAAATTGTCTATTGTTTTTACTTGTGATGTTTGTTTCTTTGTTTGGCTGTACAGCACTTTGGTCTGGAGGTTTGGAAGTGCTTTATAAATAAAGCTGTACTGTATAGAGCGGTGCAGTGATGACGTGTTTCTGTAGTTCGACCCTGCAATGCTAACGTGATGCTATAAAGGAGTTCCTTTATAGCATCACGTTAGCATTGCAGGGTCAGCCGAGTCCAGCAGCACGACTTCAACGTCACGCCAACTTCAGATCCATATTCAAACACACAGATTCTAGATGGAACGAGTTGAAGTTTTTGTTTGAACAGTCTGCAGGAGGCAGGGACTTGCTCTCAAGCAGAACAGAAACTAACTTAGAGGAGTGTTTACGTGTTCGGGGTAATGACGTACAACGTCCTCCACGACTTCTGTAGTCCTATTCAGCCACTTGATAACAACCATCGTTTCTCAGACACGTCCACTCTTCAGAGATCACCAGTGGGGTCACTGCTGATGATTTAATGTAGAACAAAACGTGATCTGTCTCTTCAATGTGTCTCAACCACAGACCTTAGTTCAGCTAGTTTCCAACATCCTATGGAGAGATCCCATTGGCTCTGAGACCAGGGAACAGGAAGTGGAGAGATCCCATTGGCTCTGAGACCAGGGAACAGGAAGTGGTGAAATGCTGACTCACTTCCTGGTTTTAGGACTCATCACTGCACCGCTCTATTGAGAGGCGAAGTCCCTCCCCTTCAGGTGGACCTCATGGGACATTATTTCTGAAAAATTATGTATTGAAGTCAATGGAGAGAGAAAACGTATCTTTCGATCCCGTTTGAATTGTGCCACGAATTACACATATGATGTTTGTCAATCTTAAAAAAGAATTTCCATGTCAAAAATGTCACAGTTTGTCGTAAAACTGTTGAAATATAAGACTATGAAAAATACGCAACTAGAAAGATTACAAATCCCAGAGTCGCGTAAGTGATGTCACAATTGTTTTCCTCCGCTAAGGGTGCGTTCACACCTGCCTTGTATAGTCCGGTTGAATCGAACCCTGGTGCGTTTAGCCGAGGGTGAGGGTGATAGTGATAGTGAGGGTGATAGTGATATTGAGGGTGAGAGTGATAGTGAGGGTGATAGTGAGGGTGAGGGTGATAGTGAGGGTGAGGGTGATAGTGAGGGTGATAGTGAGGGTGAGGGTGATATTGAGGGTGAGAGTGATAGTGAGGGTGATAGTGAGGGTGAGGGTGATAGTGAGGGGGAGGGTGATAGTGAGGGTGAGGGTGATAGTGAGGGTGATAGTGAGGGTGATAGTGAGGGTGATAGTGAGGGTGATAATGATAGTGAGGGTGATAGTGAGGGTGATAGTGAGGGTGATAGTGATAGTGAGGGTGATAGTGAGGGTGATAGTGATAGTGAGGGTGATAGTGAGGGTGATAGTGATAGTGAGGGTGAGGGTGATAGTGATAGTGAGGGGGATAGTGATAGTGAGGGTGATAGTGAGGGTGATAGTGAGGGTGATAGTGAGGGTGATAGTGATAGTGAGGGTGAGGGTGATAGTGATAGTGAGGGGGATAGTGATAGTGAGGGTGATAGTGAGGGTGATAGTGAGGGTGATAGTGAGGGTGATAGTGAGGGTGATAATGATAGTGAGGGTGATAGTGATAGTGATAGTGAGGGTGATAGTGAGGGTGATAGTGATAGTGAGGGTGATAGTGAGGGTGATAGTGATAGTGAGGGTGATAGTGAGGGTGATAGTGATAGTGAGGGTGAGGGTGATAGTGATAGTGAGGGGGATAGTGATAGTGAGGGTGATAGTGAGGGTGATAGTGAGGGTGATAGTGAGGGTGAGGGTGATAGTGATAGTGAGGGTGAGGGTGATAGTGATAGTGAGGGGGATAGTGATAGTGAGGGTGATAGTGAGGGTGATAGTGAGGGTGATAGTGAGGGTGATAGTGAGGGTGAGGGTGAGGGTGATAGTGAGGGTGATATTGATAGTGAGGGTGATAGTGATAGTGAGGGTGAGGGTGATAGTGAGGGTGATAGTGAGGGTGATAGTGATAGTGAGGATGAGGGTGAAGGTGATAGTGAGGGTGATAGTGATAGTGAGGGTGATAGTGAGGGTGATAGTGAGGGTGATAGTGATAGTGAGGGGGATAGTGATAGTGAGGGTGAGGGTGATAGTGATAGTGAGGGTGAGGGATATATTGATAGTGAGGGTGATAGTGATAGTGAGGGGGATAGTGATAGTGAGGGTGAGGGATATATTGATAGTGAGGGTGATAGTGAGGGTGATAGTGATAGTGAGGGTGATAGTGATAGTGAGGGGGATAGTGATAGTGAGGGTGAGGGTGATAGTGAGGGTGAGGGATATATTGATAGTGAGGGTGATAGTGATAGTGAGGGTGATAGTGATAGTGAGGGTGAGGGATATATTGATAGTGAGGGTGATAGTGAGGGTGATAGTGATAGTGAGGGTGATAGTGATAGTGAGGGGGATAGTGATAGTGAGGGTGAGGGTGATAGTGAGGGATATATTGATAGTGAGGGTGATAGTGAGGGTGATAGTGATAGTGAGGGGGATAGTGATAGTGAGGGTGATAGTGATAGTGAGGGGGATAGTGATAGTGAGGGTGAGGGTGAGGGTGATAGTGATAGTGAGGGTGAGGGATATATTGATAGTGAGGGTGATAGTGATAGTGAAGGGGAGCAACATGATGTTTCAAATTGACGAACATCATGTAATTCATGGCTCAATTCAAACGGGAGAGAAAGGTAACTGTTCTCTCCTGTTGACTTCAATGCATCATCTTTCTGAAATGAGGTCCCATGAGGTCCATCGTAAGGGGAGGGACTTTGCCTCTCTATTGTATTGTTGACGTTGTGCTGCTCTCTGATTGGCTGTCAGGACGTTCTTCGGGACGACCACCTGGCAGACGCTCACCTATCAGGTGGGGATTCTGCGGGGCCTTCTAGGTGCCCCCCCTCTGCCGGGCTCCCCCCCTCTGCTGGGCGCCCCCCCTCTGCTGGGCTCCCCCCCTCTGCTGGAAAACTTCATGGTGGCTTCCTACGAGAACCCGTCAGTTCCCGAGCGCAGGAACGAGATCTGGATCCTCCCACGAGACTTGTAGATGCCTTCCCAGCATGCACTGCTCCTGGGTTCAAGACCCACCCCCTGCCACTGCTGTCCGATCACAAAGCCTCTCTTTGAGTTGCTGACGCCCCATTGGTTCTCCCTCAGTATTTGAATGATCGTGATGTCAGCAGATACTCACACATCTCCGTCCTGATTGGCTGCCACAGTGCCTCAGCAGATGTTGGCTTAGCATAAAAACTGAGCAGCTTCACTTCCTGTTTGAGTCGAGGAAACATCAAGATGTGTTTCCAGAACTCCTTTTTCAGATTATTCCGTCAGCACATGAACGCAGCATCGATCCAGAGCGCCGACACAATAAGAAAATATATTATTATTAGGGCCGGGACTCGATTAAAAAAATTAATCTAATTAATTAGAGGTTTTGTAATTAATTAATCGTATTTTTAATCACATATAAATATTTGACCTGAGAACAGTGAGAAGATGTCAATAAAGCGTGCCGTCACACAGAGGTCATTTGAATTGCTTACCGAGGTCCAATGATCCGCAGTCAGGGCAACACATTCGGCTTTCTCCAATAAACTCTCTTTCTCTTCCTTTTCATTGTCATAAAGCTGCTGGATTCTTTTTGTCACTGTCTTTCTGCATGGCAGCTCATATGTTGTGTCAGACGATGCAATCTGTAGTACCTTTTGCAGCCCCTTCTCTTCTACCACTCCAAGTGGTCTACAGTCGAGTGCAATCCAGTGAGCTGGTTATCTTTTCAGACGTGGACTTAGTTATCCTGGCCCTGAAACCAGTCATCTGGTTGAGTGTGGGTCATACTTGTCAACCCTCCCGATTTTTGCGGGAGACTCCCGATTTCATTGCCCTCTCCCGGTTTCCTCCGGGGGTCATATTTCTCCCGATTTCTGACAAAATCAGATTTACACACGACTGTTTCCACTCGGACTTTAATACAGCTACACCATTGTTTGGTTTCCATGGTAACACGTCTCTTTAGTAGCGCGCACAACTCAAAGTCTGAGAGGGTGAGGCAGATATTCACAGAAAACAGAACAAGAATCGACAACTACTCTACTCTCTGCTCACTCCTTTCCTGCCCACACATATGCTCCATCAAGGACGGTGCTACAGGCCGCAAGGCAGTGCACTTACAACTACAATAAGCATGTTAATGTTAATCTAATACAGCTCCGGCGATCCACTAGCTGCCCCCCCCCCCCCCCCCCCCCCATTTTCCACGCTAGCTTCCACGCTAGCTGCTATATGTTTTGCATTGAGGTGATACTTGAGGCTTGATGTGCTGCGGTGATATGCAAATTCCTTTTTGCATAATTTGCAAACAACCGTGCTCTTATCGACGCTTCCATCCGTCCGTTTTTTAAAACAAAATGTCCCATCCACGGGGCCAACCAAAGCGGTCTCATCAGCTTCTTCATGTTTGACTATTGTTCACTGTGGTTTGTTGTTGTCTGAAGTCATGAACGTTAGTTGGTGCTCCAGTATAATCGGTACCCCTGAAACTCATCCAGTGAGAAACGTTCCGCGGTGCAAAAATAAGTGCGATTAAAATGCGTTAATTTTTGTTTAATTAATTCATCTTAATTAATTAATTAAAGTCCCGGCCCTAGTTATTAGATATTTAATATGACATGATCCAACATGTGTTATTAACCCTTTGTTTAATATGATCTAACATGTGTTATTAACCCTTTGTTTAATATGATATGTTATCATTAATAACACTTTGATATTTAAATGTTTGAATATTTTCTGCATGTTTTAATAAAGCTCTTATTTTCTGGATATTGGATTTAAATCAATATTTTTATATATGGATATCGGAGCCCCCGAGCCACTTGAGGAGGGGGGTCTCACAGCCACTTGAGGGGGGGGGGGTGTCACAGCCACTTGAGGGACGAGCACTGGTCTCAGGATCAATTACATTACATTTAGCAGTTTTATCCAAAGCGACTTACAATAAGTGCAACCGACCAGGAAGATACAAAGTTGAAGAAATCAGAATCATACCCACTGTACACCAGGTTTCATAGAGCTGAACCCCCCCCCCCCCCCCTATACCTCATTCACACCAACTCCGGTTCAAGCTCCGTGCTAGAGCTTTTCAGGTTCAGAACCGGTTCTTCGGTTTAGCTCTGGCTCTTTTCACATCGCCCAGAGTCCGACTGGTGCTGCGTCATTGCGTCATCGTTTGCGTCATGACGTAACCGTTTGCGTGCTTCATAAAGCCAAACCGCGCGGAACCCCTCACAGCTGACACCCACAACAACAACAATGGCCGATTGTGCTCCAGCTTCCTCTGCACCTCTTCAGGAGACCAGATCCCCAGCAGGTAGCTGGTCTCTTCGGAAGACCAGATCCCCAGCAGGTAGCTGGTCTCTTCAGAAGACCAGATCCCCAGCAGGTAGCTGGTCTCTTCAGAAGACCAGATCCCCAGCAGGTAGCTGGTCTCTTCAGGAGACCAGATCCCCAGCAGGTAGCTGGTCTCTTCAGAAGACCAGATTCCCAGCAGGTAGCTGGTCTCTTCAGAAGACCAGATTCCCAGCAGGTAGCTGGTCTCTTCAGAAGACCAGATCCCCAGCAGGTAGCTGGTCTCTTCAGAAGACCAGATCCCCAGCAGGTAGCTGGTCTCTTCAGGAGACCAGATCCCCAGCAGGTAGCTGGTCTCTTCAGAAGACCAGATTCCCAGCAGGTAGCTGGTCTCTTCAGAAGACCAGATTCCCAGCAGGTATCTGGTCTCTTCAGAAGACCAGACTCCCAGCAGGTAGCTGGTCTCTTCAGAAGACCAGATTCCCAGCAGGTAGCTGGTCTCTCCAGAAGACCAGATTCCCAGCAGGTAGCTGGTCTCTCCAGAAGACCAGATCCCCAGCAGGTAGCTGGTCTCTTCAGAAGACCAGACTCCCAGCAGGTAGCTGGTCTCTTCAGAAGACCAGATCCCCAGCAGGTAGCTGGTCTCTTCAGAAGACCAGATTCCCAGCAGGTAGCTGGTCTCTTCAGAAGACCAGACTCCCAGCAGGTAGCTGGTCTCTCCAGAAGACCAGATTCCCAGCAGGTAGCTGGTCTCTCCAGAAGACCAGATTCCCAGCAGGTAGCTGGTCTCTTCAGAAGACCAGACTCCCAGCAGGTAGCTGGTCTCTCCAGAAGACCAGATTCCCAGCAGGTAGCTGGTCTCTTCAGAAGACCAGATCCCCAGCAGGTAGCTGGTCTCTTCAGAAGACCAGATCCCCAGTAGGTAGCTGCTCTCTTCAGTGGACCACTGCTGCTTGTTAACTTTCTCCATCGTTGTACAAACTGGATAAAACGCGGGCTTCTTGTTATTGTTCAGGAGTTGATCCCGCCCCTGCCCCCGCCTCGACGTAAGCGTGACGTATGTGGTGCTTTTGCTCTGGCCGGATAATGTTTTAGTGCTGGAAATGAACCGGATTCTGGAGCTTAGAGGCTGCTCCGCTGCGGTGTGAACAGGAAAACCCGGTGCTTTTCAAGCTCCAGCTCCGAACCGGCCCTGAAACACCGTTGGTGTGAATGAGGTATGAGAGACACTTATACTGAAACACAAAGGCCTGCACACTGAATAGTTTTGTAGTCTAACAGGAACTTAATTGTGTGTTGTTTTACGTTGCACCTCAGAGACAGTGGGATTATTGTCAGATTATTGTGATCAAAGCTGATCAAATGCATTTGCCTCACTTTGTGAGTTCACATCACTTGTGCCGCAGAGTTTGCAACGTCACAAATAAATGGGGCCAATCTTCAGTCAGATGTGAATGTGTAATCTAACTTTGGTTAGATAAGTCAAGTAGACCATGCTACACTATACAAATTCTCAACGGTACGGACATTACCGATGCAAGAGTCGATTTAACTGTTGTAGTTGGAGCTCATTTTGAACAATGAGCTAAATAATGATTACTCTCATAATGGTTTAATGTACTGATTACTTTCTACATTAATAGAGGAAGATCTGGTTTGTTCAAACCCTAAAAATAATAGGACATGCTGTCATAATTACCCAGAGTCCAAAGTGACACCTTTACAATGTTACAGCTGTTAGATAAATGTGGTGATGTAAAAACTAAAATATTCAAGATAGTTTAGTGGAAAAGAGATGTTTTAAAAACATGTTACTAAAACAAAATATCTTGTTTTGGACTGACAGTAATGATTCAAGAAATAGTAGATCAATAAATCCAGTACGCACACATCAATCTGTGCATTTGTTGTGGATGGAACACAACACATGGTGCTCTTACCTGTGACGCCTCCTCCACACATTATAACCAGACTGTATCATTCAAACTACAAGCAACAGTTCTAGCTACTTGACTTCAGACAAACAATTCAAAAGACTAAATCAACACAATTTATTGAAAGACCAACCTTTATTTTACGGTGCCTCTCCTTTTGTTTGTATTATTAAACCCTAAATACAAATTTTTAGTTCACATCTCAATAAATTGTATTTGCATTCCTTTTGTCCGTTATTCTTACTGACATTTTTTTTCACTTGAATTTTTATTTCACATTGGTAAATTCGGAGCAAAAAAATTCAGATACATGTTTTCAAAGTATTTATTTTCAATGCTATACATTCGGTGTTGTAGAGCTGATGAACGGGAGTCGGAGGCGGTGTGTTCAGTATGGAACTCCACACTTTATTAACACGAAACATTCAGACAGGTAAGACATTAGCATGTTGCTGTATGTAAAGCTAGCATGAATGAACAACAACCCCGGTGCCTTCACTTGCAATGAAAGCTGTCCATGTCCCCCACGAGCTCCCGTGTCACACAAAAACAAGCTTCCCGAGACTCTTTCGCTGACGAAGAGAAGCCTGCTCGTCCCGCCAACGCTCAGGGCCATTACCGAGCGCTGCAGGGAGCGACACACTTCTTCGCGCTTGTCCTGAACCACGCGTGGTAAAAACACTCTCCTGTGTCTCCACGCCGGCTTGCTGCTGACGTGTCCAGCGACCCCCAAGCCTTCTTGACTGTTGCGGGGGTGCTGAGTGTCACAGCTAGCGTCTCTGCACCGGGCTGCTGGGTAGCCAGGAAAAAACGGTCGGCCTCTTCAGCCAATGCACGGGGCTCTGTAATGGACGTGTTGGCTAGCGCCGTCTGGACACGGGAAGGCAAGTGGCGTAGGAATGTCTCCATGAACAAAATCCGGGGATCCTCCCCTCCGAGCATCTTCTCCATGAGCTGAGATGGCTTGCTATCCCCTAGGCGTTGAATGTTAAGAATCTGGCGGGCCCTCTCCTTAGCAGATAAGCTGAATGTCTTAAGGAGAAGGGCCTTAATCATCTCATACTTGCCATGGTGTGGGGGGTCAGCGATAAATCCCACCAACCTGGATGACGTGGAGCTTCCCAGCGCTGCTACCACATGCTAGTATTTCAAATCCCCATCACGGACTTGTCGGCAGGCGAAGTGTGCCTCCACGTGTGCGAACCACGCCGCAGCGTCATGCTCCCAAAACTCCGGCAGCTTTACAAAAACATTGCGATCAGCCATGTTCATTGAGTCTTCGCAAACTTTCTCGATCACGTCGGGGTCACCAGTGTAGAGCCGATGAACGGGAGTCGGAGGCGGTGTGTTCAGTATGGAACTCCACACTTTATTAACACGAAACATTCAGACAGGTAAGACATTAGCTTGTTGCTGTATGTAAAGCTAGCATGAATGAACAACAACCCCGGTGCCCTCACTAACGGGTCCGGGTTGCAACACACACAAACACACGATGAATGATGTCCTATCACGTGGCACCACAGTGTCTAATACAATTCAAATACGTCTGTGTCTTGTTTGCTTCCATAAGGGATGTGTTCCCATGGAAACAGCCTATGGTGAGATGTCAGATTTGACGTAGAGCTGTTGAGGCATGGACCGGTGATATACAAGCGAAGTTTGGGGGCGATCGGACCGTGTCCAATGGAGTTATAGCGACATCGTCTTTTATGGCGAGGGATGAGTTTCCATGGAAACGGCATTTGATCATGACACCCCATAATTGACGTAGAGCTGTTGAGGGCAGGACCATTAACCTTTCGCACCGTCTCAGGTCGGTTAAATGAAATCCTTGCTTCCCTCACTTGCGTTGTTTCCCTGCGTCTAGTCCCTCCCTCCAGGGAATCAAGGAGAGAGGAAACCACGAGAAGCAGGAAACAAGTTTTAAGAGCAATGGGACGTCCTTTCCTCCGGAGCGTCACGTGAAGCGACGTCCGTTTGTGATGACGCCGCACAGCTGATCGTCTGACAGCAGCTCTGTCCCCGTTGTTTACACACACACCCCCGCCTCTGTTAATACACATTTACTGACACACACATGTGTATCATCTGTTGAAGACCCCAATAAATAAAATCAAATAAGAACTCGTTCTCAAAAAAGATAAACGCCATTCTGTAAACGAACAATAGTTTGATTAATATTGATTAGAGGGCACAATAGAAATAAAATAATTGAGAGAAGAAAAAGAGATATCTCTCAAAACCCAGTTAGATTAACATTCACTGGATTGAACACTTTGTCTGTTTGTGTGGATATGTAGCACATTAACATTTTAATAGCACTTCATGACTGACTGAATGAAATGACAGTAAATGAAAATGTAAAACGAAAAAAGCGATCATGAAAAATGTTTCCAGTGAATAAAATGATTTCACTTTGTTGTTCAGATATTTCACATGTTTGGAACTCAATGAAACATGAATTGAAACAAAACAGTTTAAACTGAGGAGTGACTCTCGTGAGGTTCATTTATGTTCTTCACTCCGCTGGGAAACTGCTCTCATGTCAAGAACAAGAAGCATGAGATCAGTGCATGCACTGCATCGTCCAATCAGTGAGCGATAGACAGTAAGGGGGCGGGGCGAGTGTCTGAGGATTTCATCGGAGGATGGTCTGGTGGTTCCTCCATTATCGCTCCTCTGGCAGAAATAAGAGCCATGGGACGCTCCTCAAGATGGCTCAGACAAATCAACTTCCGGGGAGAGCGAGGAGCGAGGAGCGAGGAAATGAAAATAGTCGACCAGAGACAGGACCTCTATCTGGAGTCTGCTGCTCTGAGCATGTCAGGTGGAGTGATGACATCATCGTGTTCCATTACACAGGTGTTTATAGTTGAGCTAACGAGCTCTGTAGAGATCAAAGGCTTCACTGTTCTGAATGAGAGATGAACCTCTTACATGTGAACGTTTTGTGGAAGAACCGTAACAGATATCTGTGAAATTTCAAAACGTGAAGCATGTCAAGGAAGTTGAGTATCTGAAGTGTAATGTTTGTGTACTTTCGGGTTAATAATGTGAATAATGTCAGAAAGATGTGTAACATTTTAAAGTTGGAATGAGGTGTCTGAGTGAAAGTATGAATGAACAGTTAGCAGTTGAAGTCTGAAGATGTCCTCCATTGACTTCAATATTAAAAATGTGATGTATTATGGGATGTATCTCTGGAATTATGAAAGTTATGAATGAGAAAAGTAATAGCCATCGATTCCCGACCGAGCTGAACGTTTTGATGTTTGAATGGAGTTTCTGCGATGTTCAATGCGGGAGGAGAGGGCCAAAATAACCCGGCAGCATAACAGAGTGGGAATGCTGTGTCAGCGTTTCCACTAAATAACATTAAACCCTAAGTTATAAAGTTATGAGTTTAACGCTTAATACAGTTTCCACTACTCAATAAAGTTCTTAGTATTCTACAAATGTTTAAATCAAAGTTAACCCTAGCAGCCAGTTAGTTCGGTTTTAAGGTTTCTTTCTCCAAATTTCTGCCTGAAAATACTGCAGCGGTTTTGAGATTAAAATCACAATTTCAATCAAACAAACACTTCTTAGAAATGAAGGACAAAGATGGACGCCTGAGAGCAGGAGGAGATGGACCCCTCGGCATCACCCTGGACCAGCAGAGACAGAGGACTAAAGATGTGTCCGGCCTGATGGACTCAGACGGTGTTCCTGACAGAGAGGAGACCAGTGAGACTGAGAGGGAATTATAACCTCATCTGCTTTATTAAGACGGCAGAACCAGAGAGAATGAATCCATAAACAGGGAGGAGGTCTCTCAGAGCGATGGCTACCGAGAGAAATGCTAAACACACCGCATGTAGTACGACACGGACCTCCGCTGTGGATTTTCAAAACACAATACAGTTAAACTATGGTGGCAGGCCCGAGTTTAACTCTCTGAGGTCTGAGCCCTTTGTTCACGTGTTAGGCTCGCCTGAACCTTGGTGACCATCGGGCTGGCCTGGGTGGTCTGCCCCAACAGCCTCTGATCAGCAACAGACTTCATGCAATGCTTCATTGGATGCATATATCATACTCTCTCACTCCTAACATCTACTTCCAGCATGGATAAATGTTCATAAAATACATCCAGTGTTTGTTCTATACGCTTCTTGAAATCTAAAAAACACATTGTTTTTCTAGAACAGATTACAAGTCGCCTGGAAATGTTACAAACAAGTGGCAACACGTGTGGCGCTGGGCTATATCATGCAATCGAAAGTGAAACCTAAGCTCAGTCCATTGCGGAGATATTCCTGCGAGAGTGCGGAAAACTTGAATAAAATCACTAGCCCCCCCCCCCCCCCCCCCGAAACCCTCGCTGTAGAACACCACAGAAGAACCTCTTCAAACCACCACAGAAGAAGAACCTCTTTAATAAACCAGGTGACGACAGCTGACGTGGAATCAAAACTTTATTTACAAAACAAGTTGCTTCACCTCGGCGGTCAAATAAAGACGATCTCTAAAACTAGTTAAAAAACAAAACAGGCAGGAAATAACAGGAAGTCAGGGGGCGGGGCTTCGGCGTCATCGTCCAATTAGATCAGGTCGGCCACTGCAGGGGGAAACACGTCATTAATCACTCAGTTTCCCCTTAAAGATTTACCTTAACAAAGGGACTATCACAGAGGAGATACTACAGCATGGCTCTGATTGGCCGAGGCGGGACATGTGACCTAAGCCTGGCACTGTGATTGGTCGTACCGTTCATGGGCATCTCGTCGATCTGCGTGCTGTAATACTGCTCGATGTCTCGCAGGATCCGGATGTCGTCGTTCTTCACGAAGTTGATGGCGACACCTTTTCGCCCGTAACGACCTGAACGACCGATCCTGGAGGAGGTCAGAGGTTGCGTTAGACGGGCCAATCACACATATTTTCTACTTTCTTGTTTATTTCAAGTCTTTTCATTTGTACAATGCCATGTGTTCCCAATTTGGGATCAATAAAGTACTTCTGTGACCTGTGGATCTACTTGGTGTGGAGGGATATGTGACTTGTGGGTCTACTTGGTGTGGAGGGCTATGTGACCTGTGGATCTTCTTGGTGTGGAGGGATATGTTACCTGTGGGTCTACTTGGTGTGGAGGGATATGTGACCTGTGGAACTACTTGGTGTGGAGGGATATGTGACCTGTAGATCTACTTAGTGTGGAGGGATATATGACCTGTGGATCTACTTGGTGTGGAGGGATATGTGACCTGTGGATCTACTTGGTGTGGAGGGATATGTGACCTGTGGGTCTACTTGGTGTGGAGGGATATGTGACCTGTGGATCTACTTAGTGTGGAGGGATATGTGACCTGTGGGTCTACTTGGTGTGGAGGGATATGTGACCTGTGGATCTACTTGGTGTGGAGGGATATGTGACCTGTGGGTCTACTTGGTGTGGAGGGATATGTGACCTGTGGATCTACTTAGTGTGGAGGGATATGTGACCTGTGGGTCTACTTGGTGTGGAGGGATATGTGACCTGTGGATCTACTTAGTGTGGAGGGATATGTGACCTGTGGGTCTACTTGGTGTGGAGGGATATGTGACCTGTGGATCTACTTGGTATGGAGGGATATATGACATGTTGATCTACTTGGTGTGGAGGGATATGTGACCAGTGGGTCTACTTAGTGTGGAGGGATATGTGACCTGTGGATCTTCTTGGTGTGGAGGGATATGTGACCTGCGGATCTACTTGGTGTGGAGGCATATGTTACCTGTGGATGTAGAGCTCTCTGTTGTTGGGCAGGTCGTAGTTGATGATGAGAGAAACCTGAGGAACGTCCAGACCTCGAGCCCAGACGTCTGTGGAGATCAGGACCCGACTGGGGGGGGGGGGGGGGGAAAGAAAGTTAATGTGTGTGTATGTGTGTGTGTGTGTGTGTGTGTGTGTGTGTGTGTGTGTGTGTGTGTGTGTGTGTGTGTGTGTGTGTGTACCTGGCTCCTGATCTGAACTCCTTCATGATGGACTCTCTTTCTTTCTGAGGCATGTCTCCATGCATCGAGGACACGGTGAAGTTCGCCTCCCTCATCTTCTCCGTCAGCCAATCAACCTGCAAACACACAGGACTCAGACTCCCAGAATGCCTTGCAGTACACACAGGACTCAGACTCCCAGAAGGCCTTGCAGTACACACAGGACTCAGACTCCCAGAAGGCCTTGCAGTACACACAGGACTCAGACTCCCAGAAGGCCTTGCAGTACACACAGGACTCAGACTCCCAGAAGGCCTTGCAGTACATAGGACTCAGACTCTCAGAATGCCTTGCAGTACACACAGGACTCAGACTCCCAGAAGGCCTTGCAGTACACACAGGACTCAGACTCCCAGTAGGCCTTGCAGTACACAGGACTCAGACTCCCAGAAGGCCTTGCGGTATACACACAGGCGTCAGCTGATGAGGTTATAGTGATGTATCTTGCTCTGCAGCGTGATCTCTCTCTCAGAGCTGAATCCATGAGATCTTCAGAAACTCAGAGCATCTCTTCTCCGTGTTTCCATCAGAGTGTCTGTGTCTCCCTGTGTCTCTGAGTCTCTCTCTCTGTGTGTCTCCGAGTCTCCCTGTGTCTCCCTGAGTCTCTGTGTGTGTCTCTGAGTCTCTCTGTGTGTGTCTCTGAGTCTCTCTGTGTGTGTCTCTGAGTCTCTGTGTCTCTCTCTCTGTGTGTCTCTCCGAGTCTCCCTGTGTCTCTCTGAGTCTCTCTGTGTGAGTCTGAGTCTTCCTGTGTCTCTCTCTCTCTGAGTCTTCCTGTGTCTCTCTCTCTCTCTGAGTCTCCCTGTGTCTCTCTCTCTGTGTCTCTCTGAGTCTCCCAGAGTCTCTCTGTGAGTCTGAGTCTCTGAGTCTCTCTGTGTGTCTCTGAGTCTCCCTGTCTCTCCCTCTGTGTCTCTGAGTCTCCCTGTCTCTCCCTCTCTGTGTCTCTGAGTCTCCCTGTCTCTCCCTCTGTGTGTCTGTGAGTCTCCCTGTCTCTCCCTCTGTGTGTCTCTGAGTCTCCCTGTCTCTCCCTCTTTGTGTCTCTGAGTCTCTCTCTGTGTGTCTCTGTGTCTCTCTCTCTGTGTGTCTGTGTCTCTGAGTCTCCCTGTGTCTCCCTCTCTGTGTCTCTCTGTGTGTCTCTGTGTCTCCCTGTTTCTCTCTCTCTGTGTCTCTGAGTCTCTCTCTCCGTGTCTCTCTATGTGTGTCCCTGTGTCTCTCTGTGTGTCTCTGAGTCTGTGTCTCTCTCTCCCTGTGTGTCTCTCTGTGTGTCTCTCTGTGTCTGTGTGTCTCTGTGTGTCCCTGCGTCTCTCTCTCCCTGTGTGTCTCTGAGTCTCTCTCTGTGTGTCTGTGTCTCTGTGTGTCCCTGCGTCTCTCTCTCTCCCTGTGTGTCTCTGAGTGTCTGAGTCTCTCTCTGTGTGTCTCTGTGTCTCCCTGCGTCTCTCTCTCCCTGTGTGTCTCTGAGTGTCTCTCTCTGTGTGTCTCTCTGAGTCTGTGTGTCTCTGAGTCTCTCTCTGTGTGTCTCTGTGTCTCCCTGCGTCTCTCTCTCCCTGTGTGTCTCTGAGTCTCTCTCTGTGTCTCCCTGCGTCTCTCTCTCCCTGTGTGTCTCTGAGTGTCTCTCTCCGTGTCTCTATTGATCCGGACGTTTCCCTCACACTGATCGTCATGGTAACGGGTCTACCTTTCTCTTGGTGTTGCAGAAGATGACAGCCTGAGTGATGGTCAGAGTGTCGTACAGGTCGCACAGCGTGTCAAACTTCCACTCCTCTCTCTCCACGGCCACGAAGAACTGCTTGATGCCCTCCAGAGTCAGCTCATCACTGGGGGAGAGAACACCAACCATCAGATCAGGTCTGAGATCACAGCAGCTCCATGTGGAACATCAGCAGACAGGGGGGGGGGGCTCACCGCTTCACCAGGATGCGGATGGGGTCGGTCATGAACTTGTTGGTCATCTCCAGGATCTCGTGGGGCAGCGTAGCGCTGATCAGACACACCTGGGTGGCGGGGGGCAGGTAGCGGTACACATCGTAGATCTGCTCCTTGAAGCCTGGACAGGAAGTGAGCGTTAGAGACCGGGAAGACCAGGAAGCGTTAGAGACCAACTTCCTGTCTCTAACGCGCGTTAGAGATAATAAAGTACTTATCTATATATCATCTAACGGGTTCCAGGTCTGAGTCTCACCTTTGTTCAGCATCTCGTCCGCCTCGTCCAGAACCAGCATCTTGATGGCTCTAGTCCTCAGGCTGCGGCGCCGGATCATGTCTGGGGAGAGAAGCGTTACTTCCTGTCTGAGGTTAAAGAGGGGGGGCGTTACTGCCTGTCTGATGTTAACGAGGGGGGCGTTACTGCCTGTCTGAGGTTAACGGGGGGGGCGTTACTGCCTGTCTGAGGTTAACGGGGTGTTACTTCCGGTCTGAGGTTAACGAGGGGGGCGTTACTTCCTGTCTGAGGTTAACGGGGGGGCGTTACTTCCTGTCTGAGGTTAACGAGGGGGGCGTTACTGTCTGTCTGAGGTTAACAAGGTGTTACTTCCGGTCTGAGGTTAACGAGGGGGGCGTTACTTCCTGTCTGAGGTTAACGAGGGGGCGTTACTGCCTGTCTGAGGTTAACGGGGGGCGTTACTGCCTGTCTGAGGTTAACAAGGTGTTACTTCCGGTCTGAGGTTAACGAGGGGGGCGTTACTTCCTGTCTGAGGTTAACGAGGGGGGCGTTACTTCCTGTCTGAGGTTAACGGGGGGGGGGCGTTACTGCCTGTCTGAGGTTAACGAGGGGGGCGTTACTGCCTGTCTGAGGTTAACGAGGTGTTACTTCCGGTCTGAGGTTAACGAGGTGTTACTTCCGGTCTGAGGTTAACGAGGGGGGCGTTACTTCCTGTCTGAGGTTAACGGGGGGCGTTACTGCCTGTCTGAGGTTAACGAGGGGGGCGTTACTGCCTGTCTGAGGTTAACGAGGGGGGCGTTACTTCCGGTCTGAGGTCAACGAGGTGTTATTTCCGGTCTGAGGTTAACGAGGGGGGCGTTACTTCCGGTCTGAGGTTAACAGGGGGCGTTACTTCCGGTCTGAGGTTAACGGGGGGCGTTACTTCCGGTCTGAGGTTAACGGGGGGCGTTACTTCCGGTCTGAGGTTAACGAGGGGGGCGTTACTTCCGGTCTGAGGTTAACGGGGGGCGTTACTTCCGGTCTGAGGTTAACGAGGGGGGCGTTACTTCCGGTCTGAGGTTAACGGGGGGCGTTACTTCCGGTCTGAGGTTAACGGGGGGCGTTACTTCCGGTCTGAGGTTAACGAGGGGGGCGTTACTGCCTGTCTGAGGTTAACAGGGGGCGTTACTTCCGGTCTGAGGTTAACGAGCGGGGCGTTTCTTCCCGTTTGAGCTTAATGAACGGTGTGTTACTTCCTGTCTTAGGTTAACAGTGGGACGTTACTTCCTGTCTGATGTTACTTCCTGTGTGAGCTTAACGAGCGGGGGTCTCACCGAACACGCGCCCTGGCGTCCCCGACACCACGTGCTGTCCGTAGTCCAGCTTGCGGATGTCTTCGCCCACGTTGGTTCCCCCGATGCAGGCGTGGCACTGCACATTCATGTAGTCTCCCAGAGCCAGCAGCACCTGAACACAACATAGAACAGCCAATCAGAGACCAGCTCTGGGCGACAGCAGGGGACTGGCTGGGGATGGGGGCGGAGCTACCTTCTGGATCTGCCCAGCCAGCTCTCGGGTGGGAGCCAGGATCAGAGCCTGCGTCTCCCTCACCTGCACACAGGAACTGGAGTTAGAACAGTTTAGGAGAGACGGACGGACAGTGAACGCACCGCGGCTGCTAGCTCACCTGGATGTCCAGACACTGCAGCACCGACACACAGAAGGTGGCAGTCTTTCCCGTTCCTGACTGGGACCTGAAGGCAGCACAGAGCAGCTGTTATCACAGAACAAACAGAGCAGGGGGGGGCACAAACACTGGGCTTATAAACCAAAACGTGTTTACATTCAATACAAAGTGTGTGTCTCACTGTGCAATGACGTCTCTCCCCTTGATGATCTGTTTGATCGCTCTCTGTTGGATCGCTGACGGTTTCTCAAAACCTGAAACAGAATATGTGTGTAAAGCAGCTGGTATCAATAACAACAACAACAACAGCGTGTTGTCTGTAACAGGTCAATCATATCAAGCACAGGTTATGTTATCGTGGGAAGAGACTCTTCTGAATACGTCTCTTCTACCCCGAATATTCATGTTTACAACGTTTACTTTATTACATTTTTATTTTAAAGGTCCCATGTCATGCTTTTCTGGTTCTGACCCGTCCCCTTGTGTGTTATGAAGGTTTCTCTGCATGTAACCGGTCTGCAGAGTCAAAACCCTCAGAGTACACCCTGTAGGAGTAAAACTCTAACACAGAGAAGACCTCCCCAAAACGCCTCGCTGGAGAAACGTCACTGTCCATTGATTCTTCCGGGTACCGCATGATGTCATGCATTACCCGGAACCAAATGGAACAATCCGTGGAGCCGTTACGTTAAGCCCCCGCTGATTGGTCCAAATTGACCAATCCACGGACTTCCTCACACACACACTCAGTGCAGGCAGCTCTGCTGACCTCTCCTCCCTGGCTGCAGGCTGATAACAGACAGTTGGGATCTCTCTGAAGTTCTCTCTACAGACCCGTTCTCTCTACAGACCCCTTCTCTCTGCAGACCCATTCTCTCTGCAGACCCATTCTCTCTGCAGACCCATTCTCTCTGCAGACCCATTCTCTCTACAGACCCATTCTCTCTACAGACCCATTCTCTCCGCAGACCCGTTCTCTCCACAGACCCATTCTCTCCGCAGACCCATTCTCTCTACAGACCCATTCTCTCTACAGACCCATTCTCTCCGCAGACCCGTTCTCTCTACAGACCCATTCTCTCCGCAGACCCGTTCTCTCTACAGACCCATTCTCTCTGCAGACCCATCCTCTCTGCAGACCCATTCTCTCTGCAGACCCATTCTCTCCGCAGACCCATTCTCTCTGCAGACCCATTCTCTCCGCAGACCCATTCTCTCCGCAGACCCATTCTCTCCGCAGACCCATTCTCTCCGCAGACCCATTCTCTCTACAGACCCATTCTCACAGCGTCTATCAACCTTTAAACCTTTTTCTTACTCAATATCAAGCCACACTTATTGTTTTTACTCCGGCTGTGACTTTGTGTGTGCTCAGGGTGAGTTTCGCTGTGTATCGCTAAACAAGGGAACCACACCTCCACGGAGCTCAGCGCGATTCACAACGTCCCGACCAATCAGAGTACACTGTGCTCACAGGGAGGGTGGGGGCTGGAGCTACTGGAGCTACAACGAGCCGTTAAAGGCAGAGAGTGAAATTCAGTGAATACACGTAGTTTACAGAGATGCTGTCTGAGAAACCGATGTGAGATTGGAACATTGAACAATATAAATCTATTCTAGTAGACCTCAACAATGGAACTATGATCAGTGGAAATGGCCATGAGACCTTTAAGGATGCAATGTTTGTGACTGTGACAGATCAATATCATCAGTTGAGACTGCTCTGTGCACACGTCTGCACTAGGGCTGTGCAATTAATCGTATTTTAATCTCGATTACGATTATGGCTTGCGACGATTATGAAAACGGCATAATTGACAAAATCGATTATTTTGCTGGGTGCGCTTTCGCCCCTCCCTAAAAGCCCACTCGGCCACGTGGGAGTGACATGTGTTGTGAGTGTTCAGCGCGAGCGAAGATGTCAGAACAAGAGCAGCAACTCGTTAAAAAGAAGGGTCGGGGGGAGATTCCCAGTCGATCGCGAGATGTGTCTAAAAA
Source organism: Notothenia rossii (assembly GCF_949606895.1). Lineage (NCBI taxonomy): Eukaryota > Metazoa > Chordata > Actinopteri > Perciformes > Nototheniidae > Notothenia > Notothenia rossii. Next base: position 105,096 of record NC_136912.1, on the reverse strand, counting down.
TAGAACAACAATATTCAGTTTTATCGTTAATGTCCTGGAACATAATCTTCCTGTGCCAGAATAATGCACTTGAACGCATCAAAGCTCTGTGATTGGCCGGCGTGACCCCATGTGTCGGGGCGTGGCTGTTGAGCAGTGGGCAGTAGCTCGCTGACGTTGTCCGTGGCAACAGGAGTGCCAGTCCGCACACACACAAGACCGCAATGATGGCAGAAGTAAAAAAGCCCAAAACATATAATGTTCACTCCGAGTGGGAGGATGATTATTTTCTATCTATTCCAATTCAAAGTCCATCTGTCTCTCGTCTGCAGTGCGAGCGTGGCTTCATCGAAGAAGGGTCATTTAGGAGCTGCATTTCAAAACAGTGCACAAACGCTACGAGACGGCATTCCCTCCTGATTCTGCCCTCCGCTCCCAAAAGGGGAGGGGCCTGAGAGGACAGCTAAATGCACAGCAGTCCATTTCCACCAGGCCCAACAACAAGAGCAAGGCTGCTTCCAGAGCATCTCATCGTGTCATCTCAAGTTAGATACCGTTATTAATCAGCTGCACGTTTTAGTTTGAACTCATTCATTATAATTATTGAACAACATGGTATAAGAATGCAAACATTCAGATCTGTTCTGTTTAAATTGATTATAGTCTATGATCATTCAGGTTTAGAAACTAGTGCTGCTTGCATCCTATTTTAAAGGCATTTCTTTTTATACTCTAATAAAATGCAACAAAAAAAGGGTTTGATTTGTTTAATGTTGTTTTTTATTGCTCTTTGCAGCAGATTCCTGAGTAGCTTCAGATCTGAGTCGTCTTATTAGTGAGCCTCATTTATACTTTTGTAGCAACACTTTTTATATAATGTCAAAGAAAGGGTTCAGAGTCTTTGTGTCCTGTGTCATGTGAGGCAGCACTGCCACAAGCTCCTCTTCAGAGAGGGTCTTCAGTACAGGGGGCAATATGTTCCCCTGCCTGCGCTCATCTCCACAGGCTGGTGCTTCTTGCGAAACATCTTTAAGAGATAATAATAATAATAATAATAATAATAATAATAATAGATTTAATTTGTTGGCGCTTTTACAGGTGCTCAAAGACGCTTTACAGATAATAGAGAAGAGAAAAGAAAAGAGAAGAAAGGAACAACAAATAAATATAGAGTTAAAGTTAAAGTCAAATAATACAAAAACAATCACACATGAAAAGCCAGATTGAAGAGGTGAGTCTGTGTGAGTGTTTTGAAGGTGGTGAGGTCGGTGCAGTCTCTGATGGGTTGTGGGAGTGAGTTCCAGAGGGAGGGGGCAGCGACGGAGAAGGCTCTGTCCCCCCAGGTCCGGTGATTGGTGCGGGTGGATGACATGAGCATGACATGAGCAGCCCTACCAGCATGGTGTGACCATGGTGGCCAAAACATTTTGATTTGGTCTTAAATTGTAGTTCAACATTTATGTCCTGTTACTTCTGGACCATGACGGTGGGCCAGCCTTCAACGTTTAACTGAGTGGAATATGTTGAATATGTTGAATATGTTGAATATGTGGAATATGTTGAATATGTTGAATATGTTGAATATGTGGAATATGTTGAACCAACATGTTGGCTCTATGTTAAGGAGTGTCAGTAGGTTGTGACCGTGCACTGCAACATATTTGATTTCATTTATTTTGGTCTAATTTATTTTTATTTAACGTATTAATACATGTTTAGTATGGTTTTGGAAGTGCGCTCCAACATATTTGTTGATCTTGTTTATTGGTAAAACATTATTTGTTTTAAAGTTCAATAAATGGTCAATGAATAATCGTCAAAATAATCGTGATATCAATTATTGAGCCAAATAATCGTGATTATGATTTTTGCCATAATCACACAGCCCTCCACCTTTAAATATAATACCCTGTAGTTTATAACATAATACCCTGTAGTTTATAACATAATACCCTGTAGTTTATAATACGCTGTAGTTTATAATATAATACCCTGTAGTTTATAACATAATACCCTGTAGTTTATAACATAATACCCTGTAGTTTATAATACGCTGTAGTTTATAATATAATACCCTGTAGTTTATAATACCCTGTAGTTTATAACATAATACCCTGTAGTTTATAATACGCTGTAGTTTATAATATAATACCCTGTAGTTTATAATACCCTGTAGTTTATAATATAATACCCTGTAGTTTATAATACCCTGTAGTTTATAATACCCTGTAGTTTATAACATAATACCCTGTAGTTTATAACATAATACCCTGTAGTTTATAACATAATACCCTGTAGTTTATAATACCCTGTAGTTTATAACATAATACCCTGTAGTTTATAATACCCTGTAGTTTATAATATAGTACCCTGTAGTTTATAATACCCTGTAGTTTATAATACCCTGTAGTTTATAACATAATACCCTGTAGCAGAGATGGAGTACTCGAGTAACTGAGTCAATAGAAATACTCAGTGAGTAACAAGTACCTCTAACCTGGACTCGGTTACTTTACACCTCTGTTATCAATAGTTAATATTCTGACGATAACTTTACGGTTTGAAATGCTTTTCTGCTACTTTATCATTGTATATCCAGTTAATTTGTGTAGATAACCTGCATATTATTACCTCTATTAACTACATTTTAACCGCTGTGTTTACAGAGCTGATGCTAAAAGCTAATGCTAACGGCTGATGCTAACAGCGGGAACCCTTTAATAATAATAATAATAATAATGAATAACTACACCCCCTAAATCACTTTACAATGAACACAACTCATCTGCAGTGTAGTTAAGCGAACCCAAACCATCGTGTTTACTGTATGAAAAGCGGAGGAACACATGCTAAGCTAACAGTAGGCCCCTGATCCCCGGTGTTACCGTAGGCGTAGACCCCCCTCAGGAGGTCCTCCCGCAGCCCCATCGTGTCGAAGGTCGGCGTCACATCCACCTCCTCGCTGGTCTCAAACTCTACTTTCGTCATGTCCTCCTCCCTCATGAGCCTCTTCCTCCCTCCTGATGTTACAGCGGCGACAGCCATCGTGTTCTTTACTCGGGATTAAAGACAAATAAACAGAGCGCTGCTAAGCTAACGGCTAACTGAGAGAAAGACCGCTCACGTGTTGAGCTGGTGACGTAGTTCCGGATTTATTCTTCTACCGGTTTACAGCAGTGTGGCGTACGGCAATCCAAGTGGGACATTTGATACAGCGGCGTTTCGCAAATTAGAAAAAAAACCCGACCACATTAATATGAGAGAGATGAGTTATGGTTTTTACGACGTAAATCCTTTTAGTGGGTTAAGTATATTCTTAGAATAAGAGATACATGGATTAGCTTCTGTTAGTTATCACACTGGAATAATAACAAACTGTATACACAGTCATTTATGGCATTAATCATTCATATCAGATTCTGTTGAGACTCCTGGAAAAGGGAAATTACAATAAAGATTGTTATAAAAAAGAGTTGACTCAAGAACAACATTCAGTATTTTTAGAATTAGAGAGATGAAACCGTCTTTAATGTTCCCACATGCAGAGCCCACAGCACCGTGACATGTGACCTCTGCTCTCACCCAGAGCCCACAGCACCGTGACATGTGACCTATGCTCTAACCCAGAGCCCACAGCACCGTGACATGTGACCTCTGCTCTCACCCAGAGCCCACAGCACCGTGACATGTGACCTCTGCTCTGACCCAGAGCCCACAGCACCGTGACATGTGACCTCTGCTCTAACACAGAGCCCACAGCACCGTGACATGTGACCTCTGCTCTCACCCAGAGCCCACAGCACCGTGACATGTGACCTCTGCTCTAACACAGAGCCCACAGCACCGTGACATGTGACCTCTGCTCTAACCCAGAGCCCACAGCACCGTGACATGTGACCTCTGCTCTGACCCAGAGCCCACGGCACCGTGACATGTGACCTCTGCTCTGACCCAGAGCCCACGGCACCGTGACATGTGACCTCTGCTCTGACCCAGAGCCCACGGCACCGTGACATGTGACCTCTGCTCTGACCCAGAGCCCACAGCACCGTGACATGTGACCTCTGCTCTAACCCAGAGCCCACAGCACCGTGACATGTGACCTCTGCTCTAACCCAGAGCCCACAGCACCGTGACATGTGACCTCTGCTTTGACCCAGATCCCACAGCACCGTGACATGTGACCTCTGCTCTGACCCAGAGCCCACAGCACCGTGACATGTGACCTCTGCTCTGACCCAGAGCCCACAGCACCGTGACATGTGACCTCTGCTCTGACCCAGAGCCCACAGCACCGTGACATGTGACCTCTGCTCTGACCCAGAGCCCACAGCACCGTGACATGTGACCTCTGCTCTGACCCAGAGCCCACAGCACCGTGACATGTGACCTCTGCTCTGACCCAGAGCCCACAGCACCGTGACATGTGACCTCTGCTCTGACCCAGAGCCCACAGCACCGTGACATGTGACCTCTGCTCTGACCCAGAGCCCACAGCACCGTGACATGTGACCTCTGCTCTGACCCAGAGCCCACAGCACCGTGACATGTGACCTCTGCTCTGACCCAGAGCCCACAGCACCGTGACATGTGACCTCTGCTCTGACCCAGAGCCCACAGCACCGTGACATGGGACCTCTGCTCTGACCCAGAGCCCACAGCACCGTGACATGTGACCTATGCTCTAACCCAGAGCCCACAGCACCGTGACATGTGACCTCTGCTCTGACCCAGAGCCCACAGCACCGTGACATGTGACCTCTGCTCTAACCCAGAGCCCACAGCACCGTAACATGTGATCTCTGCTCTAACCCAGAGCCCACAGCACCGTGACATGTGACCTCTGCTCTGACCCAGAGCCCACAGCACCGTGACATGTGACCTCTGCTCTGACCCAGAGCCCACAGCACCGTGACATGTGACCTCTGCTCTAACCCAGAGCCCACAGCACCGTAACATGTGATCTCTGCTCTGACCCAGAGCCCACAGCACCGTGACATGTGACCTCTGCTCTCACCCAGAGCCCACAGCACCGTGACATGTGACCTCTGCTCTGACCCAGAGCCCACAGCACCGTGACATGTGACCTCTGCTCTGACCCAGAGCCCACAGCACCG
>NC_136912.1:85000-90000 GCF_949606895.1 Notothenia rossii | reverse complement strand
GAGACACACCTGAGACACACCTGACACACACCAGAGACACACCTGAGACACACCTGAGACACACCTGACACACACCTGAGACACACCTGAGACACACCTGACACACACCTGAGACACACCTGACACACACCTGAGACACCAGAGAAACATCTGACACACACCTGAGACACACACACACACACACACACACACACACACACACACACACACACACACACACACACACACACACACACACACACACACACACACACACACACACACACACACACACACACACACACACACACACACACACACACACACACACACACACACACACTGACCCGCAGCAGATTATTGAGTGTAATCATTATGATAAAATATATAATGTGTGCAGGTGGACGGTTTCTTCACGCTGCTGTTCGGGCTGAGCAGCATCAACACGCTAACAGTTATTAGCATCACACGCTACGTGAAGGGCTGCCTCCCCCACAGAGGTGACCAATAGGAGACTAGTGTTCCATAGTGATGTCACTATGGAACACTGGTCACTGGTGTGTTTCAGTGTGTGTTTCAGTGTGTGTTTCAGTGTGTGTGTGTGTGTGTGTGTGTGTGTTTCAGTGTGTGTTTCAGTGTGTTTCAGTGTGTTTCAGTGTGTTTCAGTGTGTTTCAGTGTGTGTTTCAGTGTGTGTTTCAGTATGTGTGTGTGTGTGTGTGTTTCAGTGTGTGTTTCAGTGTGTTTCAGTGTGTGTTTCAGTGTGTGTGTGTGTGTGTGTGTGTGTGTGTGTGTGTGTTTCAGTGTGTGTTTCAGTGTGTGTTTCAGTGTGTGTTTCAGTGTGTGTGTGTGTGTGTGTGTGTGTGTGTGTGTTTCAGTGTGTGTTTCAGTGTGTTTCAGTGTGTGTTTCAGTGTGTGTTTCAGTGTGTGTGTGTGTGTGTGTGTGTTTCAGTGTGTGTTTCAGTGTGTTTCAGTGTGTGTTTCAGTGTGTGTGTGTGTTTCAGCTCATCAAATCAGTCTGGGCAGTGTGTGTGTGGCTCTGGTTCTGATCTGGATCACTGCTGCATTCTGGGCCGGCGCCCCTCTGCTGGGCTGGGGGAGATACAAAGGCAGGAAACACTCACACACACACACACACACACACACACACACACACACACACACACACACACACACACACACACACACACACACACACACACACACACACACACACACACACACACACACACACACACACACACACACACACACACACACACACACACACACACACACTACTTCCTTTTTTACTTTTCAAAATAAAGTGACATTTCCCGAACAGGTAACTCAGTGAAGCATCTAACAATAATATGTTTCTGACCCCCCCTGAAGTCTGACCACCTCATGACCTCTGACCCCCGCCCCCTCCCCCCCTCAGACCGTGGCTATGGAACCTGTGAGATCGACTGGTCGAGGGCGAGTTACTCTCTCTCCTCGCGCTCCTACATCGTGTCTCTGCTTTTTTCCTGCTTCTTCCTGCCGGTGCTGCTGATGCTCTTCTGCTACGTTTCCATCATCAACACGGTGAAGAGAGGAAACGCCATGACGGGGGTGGGGCTGAGCGACCGGCAGAGGAACATCGAGAGGGACGTCACTATAGTGAGTGGACATCGAGGGGGACGTCTCTATAGAGAGTGAACATAGAGGGACGTCTCTATAGAGAGTGAACATAGAGGGGGACGTCACTATAGAGAGTGAACATAGAGGGACGTCTCTATAGAGAGTGAACATCGAGGGGGACGTCTCTATAATAATAATAATAATAATAACTTTTATTTATATAGCGCTTTTCAATAACCCAAAGTCGCTTAAAAAAAAAATTAAAAGTACAGAAAGGGGGTGAACAGGCAGAAGACAACATATTGGACAAGAAAATTGAACATGAACATTACATGAACAGGCAAAGGACAACACAGGGGGGGAGCAAGCATAGGACAACGAGCAAAAGACAACATAATGGAAAAGAGGAAAGAAAAAGTTGATGAATGTATGAATAAGAGATGCAGCGTGGGGTGAATAAGAGATACAGCGTGGGGTGTGAGTGAAGTCAGTGGGTTGGGGGGTAGGGTAAGTTGAAGGCTTGGGAGAAGAGGTATGTTTTCAGCTGGGTTTTGAAGGTAGACAGTGTGGGAGAGTGGCGGACAGATTGGGGGAGGGAGTTCCAGAGGCGGGGTGCTGATCTGGAGAATGCTCTGTTGCCAAATGTTTTGAGTCTTGATGGTGGTACTGTGAGGGAGAGAGTGGAGGAGGATCGGAGGGCTCGGGGGGGGTTGTAGGGGATGAGGAGGTCAGAGAGGTAGGGGGGGGCTAGGTGGTGAAGGGCTTTATAGGTGAGGAGGAGTGTTTTGAAGATGATGCGTTGTTTGATGGGGAGCCAGTGAAGAGAGCGGAGAACGGGAGTGATGTGTTCACGGGTCCGGGTGTGGGTGAGGAGGCGGGCAGCAGAGTTTTGTACCATTTGGAGTCTATGGAGGGAATGGGAGGAGATGCCAGTGAGGAGGGCGTTGCAATAGTCGAGGCGGGAGGTGATGAAGGCATGGATGAGGGATTCAGCAGCACGGGGGGGGAGGTAGTGTTTGATTTTGGCAATGCGGCGGAGGTGGAAGTAGGAGATCTTGATGATGGAGCTGACATGGGGGTCAAAGGAGAGGGTGGGGTCCAGGATAACGCCAAGATTGCGTGCCAGGGGGGAGGGGGTGATGGTCGAATTCTCAATGGTGAGTGAAATGGGTCCTGTTTTATTGAGGGTTGATCTGGTGCCTATGATGAGTAGCTCTGTTTTATCACTGTTGAGTTTAAGGAAATTGTGAGTCAGCCATGTTTTTATTGAAGAGATGCAGGTTTCGATATGGGTGAGGGGAGGGTTGTGAGGGGATTTGGTGGTGATGTAGATCTGGGTGTCATCGGCGTAACAGTGGAAATCAAGGTTGAGGTTGCGAATAATGTGACCAAGGGGGAAAAGATAGCAGATGAAGAGGAGGGGGCCGAGGACTGAGCCCTGGGGGACCCCCTGTGTGACTGGGGAGAGGGCGGATGTGTGGCCAGAGAGGGAGATGAATTGTTGCCTGTCGGTGAGGTAGGAGGTGAGCCAGTCGAGAGCGGAGCCCTCAACACCCTGTTGGCGCAGCCTTTGTAGGAGGATTGAGTGATTCACAGTGTCAAAGGCTGCGCTGAGGTCTAGTAGTAGCAGGATGTTGAGGGCACCGGAGTCTGCAGAGGAGAGGAGATCGTTGATTACTTTGACCAGGGCTGTTTCAGTGCTGTGGAGTGGGCGAAAACCAGACTGGAGGGGTTCATAGAGGTTGTTGGACTGGAGGTGGGTGTGGAGCTGGGTGGCGACAATACGCTCCAGTGTTTTGGAGAGGAATGGCAGGTTGGAGATGGGGCGGTAGTTGGAGAGGTTGGCTGGGTCAAGGGTGGGCTTTTTGAGGATGGGGGTGATGGAGGCAAGTTTGTAGATGGAGGGAACAAGACCAAGGGATAGAGATTGGTTGAAGAGGGTGGTGAGGTGGGGGATGAGGACAGGGAGGCAGGCCTTAGTTAGGGTCGTAGGGAGGGGGTCAAGAAAGCAGGTGGTTGTTTTGGATGAGGTGATGATGGCTAGGATGTGGGAGGAGTCAACAGGAGAGAAGGCAGTGAGGGGAGGGAAGGGCGGGTGGACTGGGAGAGGAGGGGGGGCGTGGGGGTTGGAGGAGATAGTGGTCATGGCAGTTAGGGAGCTGTTGATTTGTGAAACTTTGTTGTTGAAGGCGAGGAGGAAGGAGTTGCATAGGTCAGGGGAGGAGGGTGGATTGATGTCAGGTGGCTGGAGCAATTTATTGATGGTGGAAAACAGGATGCGGGGGTTCCGGTTGGTGCTGTCGATGAGGGTGGAGAAGTGGGCAGATTTGGCGGCTTGGAGAGCATCACGGTAGGAGGAGATGTGAACTTTATAGGCTTCGGCGTGGACGGTGAGGTGGGTTCGTTTGAACAATCTTTCAAGTTGACGGCCGGTCTGTTTCATGGTACGGAGTTCCGGGGTGTACCAGGGGGCGGGGTTGGTGAATGAAACAGAGGAGGTTTTCCAGGGGGCCAGAGAGTCGAGGGAGTCAGAGAGAATTGAGTTGAGTGTGGTGGCATAGTCGTCAGGGGAAGAGGGGGCAGAGTCGGGCGGGAAGGCAGAGGATATGAGCTGGGAGAGCGTGAGGGGGTTGACTGCCTTGATGTTGCGGTAGGAGATGGTGCGTTTTTTGGGGTTGTGGGGGGAGGGTAGAGGGGCGGAGAAGAGGATGCAGAGATGATCAGAGAGTGGGAAGGGGAGGGGCTGGGGGTTAGATAATGGTAGAAAGGAGGAGCAGACTAAGTCCAGAATGTGGCCTTTGGTATGGGTGGGGAAGTCAATGTGTTGGGTGAGGTGGAAGCAGTCAAGGAGGGAGAGGAAGTCAGATGTCAGGGGGGCATTGGGCTGATCCATGTGGATGTTGAAGTCGCCGGTAAGTAGGAGGTGGGAAGATAGAGAGGATGCAATGGTGAGTAGTTCAGACAGTTCAGAGAGGAAAGAGGGGTGTGGCTTCGGGGGACGGTAGATTAGAACAGTAGTGATAGAGTTGGGGAGGGAGAAAGCAAGGTGTTCAAAGGATGAGATAGGTGGGAGGTTGAGGTTCAGTTCAGTGATGTGTAGGGATTGTTTGTGGAGAACAGCGAGACCACCCCCGCGCCCGGAGAGGCGGGGTCTGGCAGTGAAACTGTAGTTGGAGGGAGTGGCTTGGTTGAGAGCGTAGAAGTCCAGGGGCTGTTGCCATGTTTCACAGAGGAGAAGCAGATCAATGTTATTGTCCAGTAGCAGTTCGTGTATAACAGGTGATTTGTTGGAGAGGGAGCGGCAGTTCAGGAGTGCGAGGGAGATGGATGGTGGAGCAGGGGAGGGGGTACAAAGGTTGTTGAGGTTGGCAGTGCGGTGGATGGGGATGGCGGGGGGGTGGGGGATAGTCCAGAGTGAGGG
>NC_136912.1:35000-80000 GCF_949606895.1 Notothenia rossii | reverse complement strand
TTAGAGTCTGAAGTTATGAAAGCTACTGATTTAGAGTCTGAAGTTATGAGAGCTACTGATTTAGAGTCTGAAGTTATGAGAGCTACTGATTTAGAGTCTGAAGTTATGAGAGCTACTGATTTAGAGTCTGAAGTTATGAGAGCTACTGATTTAGAGTCTGAAGTTATGAGAGTTACTGATTTAGAGTCTGAAGTTATGAGAGCTACTGATTTAGAGTCTGAAGTTATGAAAGCTACTGATTTAGAGTCTGAAGTTATGAGAGCTACTGATTTAGAGTCTGAAGTTATGAGAGCTACTGATTTAGAGTCTGAAGTTATGAGAGCTACTGATTTAGAGTCAGAAGTTATGAGAGCTACTGATTTAGAGTCTGAAGTTATGAGAGCTACTGATTTAGAGTCTGAAGTTATGAGAGCTACTGATTTAGAGTCAGAAGTTATGAGAGCTACTGATTTAGAGTCAGAAGTTATGAGAGCTACTGATTTAGAGTCTGAAGTTATGAAAGCTACTGATTTAGAGTCTGAAGTTATGAAAGCTACTGATTTAGAGTCTGAAGTTATGAGAGCCACTGATTTAGAGTCTGAAGTTATGAGAGCTACTGATTTAGAGTCTGAAGTTATGAAAGCTACTGATTTAGAGTCTGAAGTTATGAGAGCTACTGATTTAGAGTCTGAAGTTATGAGAGCTACTGATTTAGAGTCTGAAGTTATGAAAGCTACTGATTTAGAGTCTGAAGTTATGAGAGCTACTGATTTAGAGTCTGAAGTTATGAAAGCTACTGATTTAGAGTCTGAAGTTATGAGAGCTACTGATTTAGAGTCTGAAGTTATGAGAGCTACTGATTTAGAGTCTGAAGTTATGAGAGCTACTGATTTAGAGTCTGAAGTTATGAGAGCTACTGATTTAGAGTCTGAAGTTATGAGAGCTACTGATTTAGAGTCTGAAGTTATGAAAGCTACTGATTTAGAGTCTGAAGTTATGAAAGCTACTGATTTAGAGTCTGAAGTTATGAGAGCTACTGATTTAGAGTCTGAAGTTATGAGAGCTACTGATTTAGAGTCTGAAGTTATGAGAGCTACTGATTTAGAGTCTGAAGTTATGAGAGCTACTGATTTAGAGTCTGAAGTTATGAAAGCTACTGATTTAGAGTCTGAAGTTATGAGAGCTAGTGATTTAGAGTCTGAAGTTATGAGAGCTACTGATTTAGAGTCTGAAGTTATGAGAGCTACTGATTTAGAGTCTGAAGTTATGAAAGCTACTGATTTAGAGTCTGAAGTTATGAAAGCTACTGATTTAGAGTCTGAAGTTATGAGAGCTACTGATTTAGAGTCTGAAGTTATGAGAGCTACTGATTTAGAGTCTGAAGTTATGAGAGCTACTGATTTAGAGTCTGAAGTTATGAGAGCTACTGATTTAGAGTCTGAAGTTATGAAAGCTACTGATTTAGAGTCTGAAGTTATGAAAGCTACTGATTTAGAGTCTGAAGTTATGAGAGCTACTGATTTAGAGTCTGAAGTTATGAGAGCTACTGATTTAGAGTCTGAAGTTATGAAAGCTACTGATTTAGAGTCTGAAGTTATGAAAGCTACTGATTTAGAGTCTGAAGTTATGAAAGCTACTGATTTAGAGTCTGAAGTTATGAAAGCTACTGATTTAGAGTCTGAAGTTATGAAAGCTACTGATTTAGAGTCTGAAGTTATTGGCATTAATATATTTGCTGACAGCTTCAGTTCTTTAAGGTAGGTAAGAATGGAGAAACCAGCTCGAGTGCGCTAGAATTTGAAAATACGTAGCCGAAAAAAATGTGCCCCTTCCTTCAGACTTCCTCACAGAGCCCCTCCTCCAACACACACGAACACTCACATGACCAATGAGGGCGCGAGATCAGTTTGTGCACAGATGGAAGGCTGACAGGCAGGTAGGCCATCCAATAATCTGACCCGGGCCGGCTCAGATGATTGGTCGTGCTTTTTACAGCGCCACAGCTTCAAAGCATTTAATGCATTCATTGCCATCGGGATGTTAAGAGCATTCCATGGAAAATAACAAAAAGTGTTTCTGAAGCGAATGACCTACCCCACCTTTAAGTGTTTCTGAAGTGAATGACCTACCCCACCTTTAAGTGTTTCTGAAGTGAATGACCTACCCCACCTTTAAGTGTTTCTGAGGTGAATTACCTACCCCACCTTTAAGTGTTTCTGAGGTGAATTACCTACCCCACCTTTAAGTGTTTCTGAAGCGAATTACCTACCCCACCTTTAAGTGTTTCTGAAGTGAATGACCTACCCCACCTTTAAGTGTTTCTGAAGTGAATGACCTACCCCACCTTTAAGTGTTTCTGAAGTGAATGACCTACCCCACCTTTAAGTGTTTCTGAAGTGAATGACCTACCCCACCTTTAAGTGTTTCTGAAGCGAATTACCTACCCCACCTTTAAGTGTTTCTGAAGTGAATGACCTACCCCACCTTTAAGTGTTTCTGAAGTGAATTACCTACCCCACCTTTAAGTGTTTCTGAAGTGAATTACCTACCCCACCTTTAAGTGTTTCTGAAGTGAATGACCTACCCCACCTTTAAGTGTTTCTGAAGCGAATGACCTACCCCACCTTTAAGTGTTTCTGAAGTGAATGACCTACCCCACCTTTAAGTGTTTCTGAAGTGAATGACCTACCCCACCTTTAAGTGTTTCTGAGGTGAATTACCTACCCCACCTTTAAGTGTTTCTGAAGCGAATTACCTACCCCACCTTTAAGTGTTTCTGAAGTGAATTACCTACCCCACCTTTAAGTGTTTCTGAAGTGAATGACCTACCCTACCTTTAACAACAGGATTAAACATGTGACTCTGCATTACCCCGGTCCGCCTGAGGAGGGCAGCAGAGCCGCTGCACACATTTCACCCGGAGAAGAAGAAACCCAGAGAAGCAGAAGTGGAATCTGTGCGACCTGAATAACAGTCCGTCAGCTGAGGGAAACATTGAACAACATTTAACAGCTACTGACACTAAACTTCCTAAAGCACAGACTTTGAATATATCTTAGTGGAATATTTATGTGAGGTGCGTTTGATTTACACTTGAGATGCTTTTGATTTATACGTGAGGTGCGTTTGATTTACACTTGAGGTGCGTTTGTTTACACGTGAGGTGCGTTTGATTTATGTGATGCGTTTGATTTACACGTGATGCGTTTGATTTACACGTGAGGTGCGTTTGTTTTTTAGAATGGCGCAGCAGGTGTGGTGCTTGTCGTTCCGGCAGCCTTACGCTGGCCTGGTTCTGGACGGGCTGAAGACGGTGGAGAGTCGCTGGCGTCCGGTTTTGGCGCCGCTAGAGAACCAGACTCTGGGGATCCACATTGCCCAGAGGGACTGGGAGGGGGGCGAGTGGAGACAGGCGCTGAGCGGACTGATGAACCGGGGTCAGATCCAAGAGCTGCTGGAGGGAGGAGAGAGGTTCGGCCGCGGGGTGGTAGCAGGTAAGCAACACCTTTACTGTGTGTACCTGAAGGCCTCGTCTGTGTAACTGAAGGCAGCACCTGTGTGTACCTGAAGGCCTCGTCTGTGTAACTGAAGGCAGCACCTGTGTGTACCTGAAGGCCTCGTCTGTGTAACTGAAGGCAGCACCTGTGTGTACCTGAAGGCCTCGTCTGTGTAACTGAAGGCAGCACCTGTGTGTACCTGAAGGCCTCGTCTGTGTAACTGAAGGCAGCACCTGTGTGTACCTTAATGCCTCGTCTGTGTTTCAGGTCTGGTGGATGTGGGCGGGACCTGGCAGTGCCCCTCCTCCCTGCAGGGGGCGGAGCTGCAGGAGCTGGAGCAGGCAGCTCTTCTGATTGGTCTGCAGCAGAAGCACCTGACCCGGCTGTCCAATCCACGCTGGCTTAAGGCCCCACTGAGCGTTCGGGGGGGTCGTGACCTCTGGGCCGTGGAGATCCCCCCCGAGCTGTTACCATGACAACACCACAACGCTTCACTCCATTGGAGGATTAACTACCTCCTGTCTTGTACCTAAGGATGATCTGTTTTTAAAAATAAATAAAGTTATTTTCTGTAATGAGCCGTTATTGTGTCAATATTCAAATGAAGCACATATTTAAATCAACTAAATATTAAAACAACGTTTAAAATAGAATTATACAAAAACTACATTTCAAAACTTAATGCAAGTGTATTACATTGAAATGAAGAAATGAATGTTAAATGGACTCATCAAAAGCCACATGTTGAAATGACTGCAGCTCTTCATATTCCTGATGAGAGCAACAACAACAACAACAACAACCACCATGAATAATATTAAAGTCATATAATAATAATAACAACAGTCACAGTCTGCTGGTGTAACCCTTTATTCAGTCACAGAACGAGCCGTTCCAACAGAAGGCGAACTCAAAGCGATCCCTCTCAAACTGGGACTTCAAACATTTACATTTTTTTGCAGAAATGTGTATTTTTCTCAGCGCTGTGAGAAACGTCCTGCTGACTCGTTAGCGCTGTTAGCATGGACACGAGCTAATGGGGACATGGGGGGTGCTGTGGGAGTCAGATGGAGGGGGGGAGGTAGTGGGTGGTGTGGTGGGGGGGCTGGGCTGTGATGTAACCCACCATGTGGGAGGTGGGGGGGGGACAGTACACCCTCGCTGTGTGTCCCCCGTTCTGCAGTGCCCCCCAGTGGGCAGAGTGGGGGAGGCAGTGGTATGAGGAGTGATGGGAAAGGTGGGAGGGGTGAGGAAGAGGAGCGGGGGCAGGGGCGGAGGGCAGGTAGGCTGTGGGGGGGGCTTCATATGGCAGGTGCATCAGGGGGGGGGGGAGGGTTTGATCCTGATACAGCAGGCCGGGGGGGTTAACAGGGTGGGAGGCTTCCATGGAGGAGGAGGGGCCTGAGGGGGAGACAACAAAGAGTTAGTCATATCCATTATAACCGTGAAAACTATCAAACGACATCAGCTGGTCGACAGGTTCAAACTGAGGCCGTTTCTCAATCTGGAGGAAACTGGCTTCCAAGCCAATATTTCAAGGATACTACGCCATCGAGTGCCGCCGAAGGACTGTTCCAATCTCCAGCATACTTGGAATTCTACCGAGGCCGCGTCCTTGGGGTAATTTCGAGGCTGCACATGGGTACACTTCGCGTCCTTCAAATCCCCACAATCCTTTGCGCACGGACCAATTTCAAAAACCCTTGCGGAGAATGGCTGAACCGAGCAGCGCAGCACACATTTAAATGTAAGTATGTAGTGGCGTAGAACATGTGTTGGTAAATATGTGACTTTGTTAAATTTGTTATCACCAAAAATGTGTTCCGTGAAAGTAAAGCAAGTTCATAATTAGATCGACATCGTGAGGGATTTATTTTCAGTAAAGTTTATGTTGAAACCGTTAGAGAGAGTGGCACACTTGTTAGCCTGTTCCATTCTTCTTTGTTTTCCGAAGCCGTGGCTTGGAAGTATACTTGCTTCGTTTTTGAAGGAAGTGACTTGGAAGTATGCGACTACCAAACCTCGGAGGGGACCCATTGGCTCCTTTTAAGGAGGGAATAGGTCCGTCTGTCCTCGCCCCTCCAAGGAGGGAATAGGTCCGTCTGTCCTCGCCCCTCCAAGGAGGGAATAGGTCCGTCTGTCCTCGCCCCTCCGAGGAGGGAATAGGTCCGTCCTCGCCCCTCCGAGGGGGGAATGGGTCCGTCCTCGCCCCTCCGAGGGGGGAATGGGTCCGTCTGTCCTCGCCCCTCCAAGGGGGGAATGGGTCCGTCCTCGCCCCTCCGAGGAGGGAATGGGTCCGTCCTCGCCCCTCCGAGGGGGGAATGGGTCCGTCTGTCCTCGCCCCTCCGAGGGGGGAATGGGTCCGTCCTCGCCCCTCCGAGGGGGGAATGGGTCCGTCTGTCCTCGCCCCTCCGAGGGGGGAATGGGTCCGTCTGTCCTCGCCCCTCCGAGGAGGGAATGGGTCCGTCCTCGCCCCTCCGAGGGGGGAATGGGTCCGTCCTCGCCCCTCCGAGGGGGGAATGGGTCCGTCCTCGCCCCTCCGAGGAGGGAATGGGTCCGTCCTCGCCCCTCCGAGGAGGGAATGGGTCCGTCCTCGCCCCTCCGAGGAGGGAATGGGTCCGTCCTCGCCCCTCCGAGGGGGGAATGGGTCCGTCCTCGCCCCTCCGAGGAGGGAATGGGTCCGTCCTCGCCCCTCCGAGGAGGGAATGGGTCCGTCCTCGCCCCTCCGAGGGGGGAATGGGTCCGTCCTCGCCCCTCCGAGGGGGGAATGGGTCCGTCCTCGCCCCTCCGAGGAGGGAATGGGTCCGTCCTCGCCCCTCCGAGGAGGGAATGGGTCCGTCCTCGCCCCTCCGAGGGGGGAATGGGTCCGTCCTCGCCCCTCCGAGGAGGGAATGGGTCCGTCCTCGCCCCTCCGAGGAGGGAATGGGTCCGTCCTCGCCCCTCCGAGGAGGGAATGGGTCCGTCCTCGCCCCTCCGAGGAGGGAATGGGTCCGTCCTCGCCCCTCCGAGGGGGGAATGGGTCCGTCCTCGCCCCTCCGAGGAGGGAATGGGTCCGTCCTCGCCCCTCCGAGGAGGGAATGGGTCCGTCCTCGCCCCTCCGAGGAGGGAATGGGTCCGTCCTCGCCCCTCCGAGGGGGGAATGGGTCCCTCCAGCAGTCTGTTTCTTATGCAGCTTAAAAACTGTTATTCTGAATATAGATATACGTATTTAGGAACTGGTTTCAGGTCCTCACACCTGGTGTTATCTGTACTGACCACTGCTGTGTCCGTCCGTCTGTCCGTCACCGGCCCTGCTGGATTCTGGGTAGGAGGAGGGGGGCTGGTGGGGGCTTCTTGTTGTCTCAGGATATGAAGGGGGGGCAGCTGGGGGCAGAAGAAGGAGGATCAACTTCCTGTTGGCAGGGGTTCAAATCACCTCACTTCATAATCAACTACCTCACACACAATCATAAGACTCTTACATCACATGTTAGACGCTTTTATCCAAAGAGACTCACATACTCAATACTGTGGGAACCCCCAGGAGCACTTTGGGGTGAAGAGTCTCAGGGACACAACGACATGCTGACTGTAGTGGGGTTTGAACCTGTGCTCCCCTGATCCCAACACCAAAGCACTAACCCACTGCACCACAGCCTCCCCTTCTTACTGTGAAACTCTCCCTCTTACTGTGAAACTCTCCCTCTTACTGTGAAACTCTCTCTCTTATTGTGAAACTCTCCCTCTTATTGTGAAACTCTCCCTCTTATTGTGAAACTCTCCCTCTTACTGTGAAACTCTCCCTACTATTGTGAAACTCTCCCTCTTATTGTGAAACTCTCCCTCTTATTGTGAAACTCTCCCTCTTATTGTGAAACTCTCCCTCTTATTGTGAAACTCTCCCTCTTATTGTGAAACTCTCCCTCTTATTGTGAAACTCTCTCTCTTATTGAGAAACTCTCCCTCTTATTGTGAAACTCTCTCTCTTATTGAGAAACTCTCTCTTATTGTGAAACTCTCCCTCTTATTGTGAAACTCTCCCTCTTATTGTGAAACTCTCCCTCTTATTGTGAAACTCTCCCTCTTATTGTGAAACTCTCTCTCTTATTGTGAAACTCTCCCTACTATTGTGAAAAAAGTGTAGTAGGTGTGACTGCAGCTCAGGAAGCTTCTGATTGGCCGTCAGAGCTGGCAGCAGCCAATCAGAGAGGCTGGTCTCACCGTGCAGGGGGGGCTCCTGGCTCAGGTAGGGGCTGTAGTGCTGGTAGGGGTAAGATACCTCCTGTGGAGTGGGGGGGTACGACTGCTGCTGCCAGCAGCTCTGATGGTACCACTGAGGGGGGAGGGGGGAGTGGGGAGGGGGTTATATGTAAATGTTATTAAAGGTTTACACCGGACTAACAGACTAACAGACACCTGCAGATAACTCACCTGGACTCCTAGGTTGAAGTAGTACTGAAGAACCCTGTAGTCTACACACACACACACACACACACACACACACACACACACACACACACACACACACACACACACACACACACACACACACACACACACACACACACACACACACACAGAGAGAGAGAGTCAGGAAGCTGCAGCAAGTGACAGGTTGTGTTTGCAGTGGTTGACCTCTGACCTCGGGGTAAGTCCGTGCCGTTGGGGTCGTAGGAGTAAGGGGGCGGAGCCACCACGCTGCAGAGAGCCTCACCCATCTCACTGACCAACCAGGGGGAGGAGGCTGGGATCGCCATGGTAACTGAAACAGGAAATTCAACGTCACATCATAGAGGTAAGCCCCGCCCTCAGTCCCCCCCTCTCCACAAGCCTGCCCTTAGAGCTTATCTGAGTGAGTCTGTGTGAGAGAGAGAACCAGAGTGTGTGTGAGAGAGAGAGAACCAGAGTGTGTGAGACAGAGAGAGAGCCTGAGTGTGTGTGAGAGAGAGAGAACCTGAGTGTGTGAGACAGAGAGAGAGAACCAGAGTGTGTGAGACAGAGAGAGAGCCTGAGTGTGTGTGAGAGAGAGAGAACCTGAGTGTGTGAGACAGAGCGAGAGCCTGAGTGTGTGTGAGAGAGAGAGAACCTGAGTGTGTGTGAGAGAGAGAACCTGAGTGTGTGTGTGAGAGAGAGAGAGCCTGAGTGTGTGTGAGAGAGAGAGAGAACCTGAGTGTGTGTGTGTGTGAGAGAGTACCTGAGTGTGTGTGAGAGAGAGAGAACCAGAGTGTGTGAGACAGAGAGAGAGCCTGAGTGTGTGTGAGAGAGAGAGAACCTGAGTGTGTGTGAGAGAGAGAACCTGAGTGTGTGTGTGAGAGAGAGAACCTGAGTGTGTGTGTGAGAGAGAGAGAGCCTGAGTGTGTGTGTGA
Organism: Notothenia rossii; assembly: GCF_949606895.1. Classification (NCBI taxonomy): domain Eukaryota; kingdom Metazoa; phylum Chordata; class Actinopteri; order Perciformes; family Nototheniidae; genus Notothenia; species Notothenia rossii. The sequence continues at coordinate 71,179 of NC_136912.1, read as the reverse complement.
GAGAGAGAGAACCTGAGTGTGTGTGTGTGTGAGAGAGTACCTGAGTGTGTGTGAGAGAGAGAGTACCTGAGTGTGTGAGAGAGAGAGAGTACCAGAGTGTGTGAGACAGAGAGAGAGCCTGAGTGTGTGTGAGAGAGAGAGAACCTGAGTGTGTGTGAGAGAGAGAACCTGAGTGTGTGTGTGAGAGAGAGAGCCTGAGTGTGTGTGAGAGAGAGAGAACCTGAGTGTGTGTGTGTGTGAGAGAGTACCTGAGTGTGTGAGAGAGAGTACCTGAGTGTGTGTGTGAGAGAGTACCTGAGTGTGTGTGAGAGAGAGAGTACCTGAGTGTGTGTGTGAGAGAGTACCTGAGTGTGTGTGAGAGAGAGTACCTGAGTGTGTGAGAGAGAGAGAGTACCTGAGTGTGTGAGAGAGAGTACCTGAGTGTGTGTGAGAGAGAGAGTACCTGAGTGTGTGTGTGAGAGAGTACCTGAGTGTGTGTGTGAGAGAGTACCTGAGTGTGTGTGAGAGAGAGTACCTGAGTGTGTGAGAGAGAGAGAGTACCTGAGTGTGTGAGAGAGAGTACCTGAGTGTGTGTGAGAGAGAGAGTACCTGAGTGTGTGAGAGAGAGTACCTGAGTGTGTGTGAGAGAGAGAGTACCTGAGTGTGTGTGTGAGAGAGTACCTGAGTGTGTGTGTGAGAGAGTACCTGAGTGTGTGTGAGAGAGAGAGTACCTGAGTGTGTGAGAGAGAGTACCTGAGTGTGTGTGAGAGAGAGAGTACCTGAGTGTGTGTGAGAGAGTACCTGAGTGTGTGTGTGAGAGAGTACCTGAGTGTGTGTGAGAGAGAGTACCTGAGTGTGTGAGAGAGAGTACCTGAGTGTGTGTGAGAGAGAGAGTACCTGAGTGTGTGAGAGAGAGAGTACCTGAGTGTGTGTGAGAGAGAGAGTACCTGAGTGTGTGAGAGAGAGTACCTGAGTGTGTGTGAGAGAGAGTACCTGAGTGTGTGTGAGAGAGAGAGTACCTGAGTGTGTGTGAGAGAGAGAGTACCTGAGTGTGTGTGTGAGAGAGAGTACCTGAGTGTGTGTGTGTGAGAGAGAGTACCTGAGTGTGTGTGAGAGAGTGAGTACCTGAGTGTGTGTGAGAGAGAGAGTACCTGAGTGTGTGTGTGTGAGAGAGAGTACCTGAGTGTGTGTGTGTGAGAGAGAGTACCTGAGTGTGTGTGAGAGAGAGAGTACCTGAGTGTGTGTGTGTGAGAGAGAGTACCTGAGTGTGTGTGAGAGAGAGAGTACCTGAGTGTGTGTGTGAGAGAGAGTACCTGAGTGTGTGTGTGTGAGAGAGAGAGTACCTGAGTGTGTGAGAGAGAGAGAGTACCTGAGTGTGTGTGAGAGAGAGAGTACCTGAGTGTGTGAGAGAGAGTACCTGAGTGTGTGTGAGAGAGAGAGTACCTGAGTGTGTGAGAGAGAGTACCTGAGTGTGTGTGAGAGAGAGAGTACCTGAGTGTGTGAGAGAGAGTACCTGAGTGTGTGTGAGAGAGAGAGTACCTGAGTGTGTGTGAGAGAGAGAGTACCTGAGTGTGTGAGAGAGAGTACCTGAGTGTGTGAGAGAGAGTACCTGAGTGTGTGAGAGAGAGTACCTGAGTGTGTGAGAGAGAGTACCTGAGTGTGTGAGAGAGAGAGAGTACCTGAGTGTGTGTGAGAGAGAGTACCTGAGTGTGTGTGAGAGAGAGAGTACCTGAGTGTGTGTGAGAGAGAGAGTACCTGAGTGTGTGAGAGAGAGAGTACCTGAGTGTGTGTGAGAGAGAGTACCTGAGTGTGTGTGTGAGAGAGTACCTGAGTGTGTGTGAGAGAGAGAGTACCTGAGTGTGTGAGAGAGAGTACCTGAGTGTGTGTGTGAGAGAGAGAGTACCTGAGTGTGTGAGAGAGAGAGAGTACCTGAGTGTGTGTGTGAGAGAGTACCTGAGTGTGTGTGAGAGAGAGAGTACCTGAGTGTGTGAGAGAGAGTACCTGAGTGTGTGTGTGAGAGAGAGAGTACCTGAGTGTGTGAGAGAGAGTACCTGAGTGTGTGAGAGAGAGTACCTGAGTGTGTGTGTGAGAGAGAGTACCTGAGTGTGTGAGAGAGAGTACCTGAGTGTGTGTGTGAGAGAGAGTACCTGAGTGTGTGTGAGAGAGAGAGTACCTGAGTGTGTGAGAGAGAGTACCTGAGTGTGTGAGAGAGAGAGAGTACCTGAGTGTGTGTGAGAGAGAGTACCTGAGTGTGTGTGTGAGAGAGTACCTGAGTGTGTGTGAGAGAGAGAGTACCTGAGTGTGTGAGAGAGAGTACCTGAGTGTGTGTGTGAGAGAGTACCTGAGTGTGTGTGAGAGAGAGAGTACCCGAGTGTGTGTGTGAGAGAGTACCTGAGTGTGTGTGAGAGAGTACCTGAGTGTGTGTGAGAGAGAGAGTACCTGAGTGTGTGTGAGAGAGTACCTGAGTGTGTGTGAGAGAGTACCTGAGTGTGTGTGTGAGAGAGTACCTGAGTGTGTGTGTGAGAGAGTACCTGAGTGTGTGTGTGAGAGAGTACCTGAGTGTGTGTGTGAGAGAGTACCTGAGTGTGTGTGAGAGAGTACCTGAGTGTGTGTGAGAGAGTACCTGAGTGTGTGTGTGAGAGAGTACCTGAGTGTGTGTGTGAGAGAGTACCTGAGTGTGTGTGTGAGAGAGTACCTGAGTGTGTGTGAGAGAGAGAGTACCTGAGTGTGTGTGTGTGAGAGAGAGTACCTGAGTGTGTGTGTGTGAGAGAGAGTACCTGAGTGTGTGTGAGAGAGAGAGTACCTGAGTGTGTGTGTGTGAGAGAGAGTACCTGAGTGTGTGTGAGAGAGAGAGTACCTGAGTGTGTGTGTGAGAGAGAGTACCTGAGTGTGTGTGTGTGAGAGAGAGAGTACCTGAGTGTGTGAGAGAGAGAGAGTACCTGAGTGTGTGTGAGAGAGAGAGTACCTGAGTGTGTGAGAGAGAGTACCTGAGTGTGTGTGAGAGAGAGAGTACCTGAGTGTGTGAGAGAGAGTACCTGAGTGTGTGAGAGAGAGTACCTGAGTGTGTGTGAGAGAGAGAGTACCTGAGTGTGTGAGAGAGAGTACCTGAGTGTGTGTGAGAGAGAGAGTACCTGAGTGTGTGTGAGAGAGAGAGTACCTGAGTGTGTGAGAGAGAGTACCTGAGTGTGTGAGAGAGAGTACCTGAGTGTGTGAGAGAGAGTACCTGAGTGTGTGAGAGAGAGTACCTGAGTGTGTGAGAGAGAGAGAGTACCTGAGTGTGTGTGAGAGAGAGTACCTGAGTGTGTGTGAGAGAGAGAGTACCTGAGTGTGTGTGAGAGAGAGAGTACCTGAGTGTGTGAGAGAGAGAGAGTACCTGAGTGTGTGTGAGAGAGAGTACCTGAGTGTGTGTGTGAGAGAGTACCTGAGTGTGTGTGAGAGAGAGAGTACCTGAGTGTGTGAGAGAGAGTACCTGAGTGTGTGTGTGAGAGAGAGAGTACCTGAGTGTGTGAGAGAGAGAGAGTACCTGAGTGTGTGTGTGAGAGAGTACCTGAGTGTGTGTGAGAGAGAGAGTACCTGAGTGTGTGAGAGAGAGTACCTGAGTGTGTGTGTGAGAGAGAGAGTACCTGAGTGTGTGAGAGAGAGTACCTGAGTGTGTGTGTGAGAGAGAGTACCTGAGTGTGTGTGAGAGAGAGAGTACCTGAGTGTGTGAGAGAGAGTACCTGAGTGTGTGAGAGAGAGAGTACCTGAGTGTGTGTGAGAGAGAGTACCTGAGTGTGTGTGTGAGAGAGTACCTGAGTGTGTGTGAGAGAGAGAGTACCTGAGTGTGTGAGAGAGAGTACCTGAGTGTGTGTGTGAGAGAGTACCTGAGTGTGTGTGAGAGAGAGAGTACCCGAGTGTGTGTGTGAGAGAGTACCTGAGTGTGTGTGAGAGAGTACCTGAGTGTGTGTGAGAGAGAGAGTACCTGAGTGTGTGTGAGAGAGTACCTGAGTGTGTGTGTGAGAGAGTACCTGAGTGTGTGTGTGAGAGAGTACCTGAGTGTGTGTGTGAGAGAGTACCTGAGTGTGTGTGTGAGAGAGTACCTGAGTGTGTGTGAGAGAGTACCTGAGTGTGTGTGAGAGAGTACCTGAGTGTGTGTGAGAGAGTACCTGAGTGTGTGTGAGAGAGTACCTGAGTGTGTGTGTGAGAGAGTACCTGAGTGTGTGTGTGAGAGAGTACCTGAGTGTGTGTGAGAGAGTACCTGAGTGTGTGTGAGAGAGTACCTGAGTGTGTGTGAGAGAGTACCTGAGTGTGTGTGTGAGAGAGTACCTGAGTGTGTGTGTGAGAGAGTACCTGAGTGTGTGTGTGAGAGAGTACCTGAGTGTGTGTGTGAGAGAGTACCTGAGTGTGTGTGAGAGAGTACCTGAGTGTGTGTGAGAGAGTACCTGAGTGTGTGTGAGAGAGTACCTGAGTGTGTGTGAGAGAGAGAGTACCTGAGTGTGTGTGAGAGAGTACCTGAGTGTGTGTGAGAGAGTACCTGAGTGTGTGTGTGAGAGAGAGAGTACCCGAGTGTGTGTGTGAGAGAGTACCTGAGTGTGTGTGAGAGAGAGAGTACCTGAGTGTGTGTGAGAGAGAGTACCTGAGTGTGTGTGAGAGAGTACCTGAGTGTGTGTGAGAGAGTACCTGAGTGTGTGTGAGAGAGTACCTGAGTGTGTGTGTGAGAGAGTACCTGAGTGTGTGTGTGTGAGAGAGTACCTGAGTGTGTGTGAGAGAGTACCTGAGCGTGTGTGTGAGAGAGTACCTGAGTGTGTGTGTGTGAGAGAGTACCTGAGTGTGTGTGTGTGAGAGAGTACCTGAGTGTGTGTGTGTGAGAGAGTACCTGAGTGTGTGTGAGAGAGTACCTGAGTGTGTGTGTGAGAGAGTACCTGAGTGTGTGTGTGTGAGAGAGTACCTGAGTGTGTGTGAGAGAGTACCTGAGTGTGTGTGAGAGAGTACCTGAGTGTGTGTGAGAGAGTACCTGAGCGTGTGTGAGAGAGAGTACCTGAGTGTGTGTGTGAGAGAGTACCTGAGCGTGTCTGTGAGAGAGTACCTGAGTGTGTGTGAGAGAGTACCTGAGTGTGTGTGAGAGAGAACCTGAGTGTGTGTGAGAGAGAGTACCTGAGCGTGTCTGTGTAGCCACCGGCAGGTGAGCAGCAGGTAGATGTGATGATGGAGAGGAAGGTGATGAGGAGGAAGAGGAGGGAGAAGAGCCGATCACTGCTAATGGTTTCACCACCTTAAACACAAAACAGGAAGTAGGTGACTGCTGTGTGTGTGTGTGTGTACACGTGTGTGTACCTGCTGTGTGTGTGTGTGTACCTGCTGTGTGTGTGTGTGTGCGTGCTGTGTGTGTACCTGCTGTGTGTGTGTACCTGCTGTGTGTGTACCTGCTGTGTGTGTGTGTACCTGCTGTGTGTGTGTGTGTGTACCTGCTGTGTGTGTGTACCTGCTGTGTGTGTACCTGCTGTGTGTGTGTGTACCTGCTGTGTGTGTGTGTGTGTACCTGCTGTGTGTGTGTACCTGCTGTGTGTGTACCTGCTGTGTGTGCGTGTGTACCTGCTGTGTGTGTACCTGCTGTGTGTGTGTGTACCTGCTGTGTGTGTACCTGCTGTGTGTGTGTGTGTACCTGCTGTGTGTGTGTGTGTACCTGCTGTGTGTGTGTACCTGCTCTGTGTGTACCTGCTGTGTGTGTGTGTACCTGCTGTGTGTGTGTGTACCTGCTGTGTGTGTGTGTACCTGCTGTGTGTGTGTGTGTGTACCTGCTGTGTGTGTACCTGCTGTGTGTGTGTGTACCTGCTGTGTGTGTACCTGCTGTGTGTGTGTGTACCTGCTGTGTGTGTACCTGCCGTGTGTGTGTACCTGCCGTGTGTGTGTACCTGCTGTGTGTGTGTACCTGCTGTGTGTGTGTACCTGCTGTGTGTGTGTACCTGCTGTGTGTGTGTACCTGCTGTGTGTGTGTACCTGCTGTGTGTGTGTACCTGCTGTGTGTGTGTACCTGCTGTGTGTGTGTACCTGCTGTGTGTGTGTGTGTACCTGCTGTGTGTGTGTGTGTACCTGCTGTGTGTGTGTACCTGCTGTGTGTGTGTGTACCTGCTGTGTGTGTGTGTGTACCTGCTGTGTGTGTGTACCTGCTGTGTGTGTACCTGCTGTGTGTGTACCTGCTGTGTGTGTACCTGCTGTGTGTGTGTACCTGCTGTGTGTGTGTACCTGCTGTGTGTGTGTGTGTGTGTGTACCTGCTGTGTGTGTGTGTGTGTGTGTGTGTGTGTGTACCTGCTGTGTGTGTGTGTGTGTGTACCTGCTGTGTGTGTACCTGCTGTGTGTGTGTACCTGCTGTGTGTGTGTGTACCTGCTGTGTGTGTGTGTACCTGCTGTGTGTGTGTGTACCTGCTGTGTGTGTGTGTACCTGCTGTGTGTGTGTACCTGCTGTGTGTGTGTGTACCTGCTGTGTGTGTGTGTACCTGCTGTGTGTGTGTACCTGCTGTGTGTGTGTACCTGCTGTGTGTGTGTGTGTGTGTGTGTGTGTGTGTACCTGCTGTGTGTGTGTGTGTGTGTGTGTACCTGCTGTGTGTGTGCGTGTCTACCTGCTGTGTGTGTGTGTGTGTGCCTGCTGTGTGTGTGCGTGTCTACCTGCTGTGTGTGTACCTGCTGTGTGTGTGTGTGTACCTGCTGTGTGTGTGTGTGTGTGTACACCTGCTGTGTGTGTGTACCTGCTGTGTGTGTGTACCTGCTGTGTGTGTGTACCTGCTGTGTGTGTGTGTGTACCTGCTGTGTGTGTGTGTGTGTGTACACCTGCTGTGTGTGTGTACCTGCTGTGTGTGTGTACCTGCTGTGTGTGTACCTGCTGTGTACGTGTGTGTGTGTGTGTACCTGCTGTGTGTGTGTGTACCTGCTGTGTGTGTGTACCTGCTGTGTGTGTGTACCTGCTGTGTGTGTGTGTGTACCTGCTGTGTGTGTGTACCTGCTGTGTGTGTACCTGCTGTGTACGTGTGTGTGTGTGTGTGTACCTGCTGTGTGTGTGTGTGTACCTGCTGTGTGTGTGTACCTGCTGTGTGTGTGTGTACCTGCTGTGTGTGTGTGTACTTGCTGTGTGTGTACCTGCTGTGTGTGTGTGTACTTGCTGTGTGTGTACCTGCTGTGTGTGTGTGTACTTGCTGTGTGTGTACCTGCTGTGTGTGTGTGTACTTGCTGTGTGTGTACCTGCTGTGTGTGCGTGTGTACCTGCTGTGTGTGTGCGTGTGTACCTGCTGTGTGTGTGTGTGTTTACCTGATGTGTGTGTGTGTGTACCTGCTGTGTGTGTGTGTGTGTGTTTACCTGCTGTGTGTGTGTGTGTGTGTACCTGCTGTGTGTGTACCTGCTGTGTGTGTGTGTGTGTTTACCTGCTGTGTGTGTGTGTGTGTACCTGCTGTGTGTGTACCTGCTGTGTGTGTGTGTGTGTTTACCTGCTGTGTGTGTGTGTACCTGCTGTGTGTGTGTGTGTGTTTACCTGCTGTGTGTGTGTGTGTGTGTGTGTGTGTGTGTACCTGCTGTGTGTGTACCTGCTGTGTGCGTGTGTGTGTTTACCTGCTGTGTGTGTGTGTGTGTACCTGCTGTGTGTGTGTGTGTGTGTGTGTGTGTACCTGCTGTGTGTGTACCTGCTGTGTGTGTGTGTGTGTGTACCTGCTGTGTGTGTACCTGCTGTGTGCATGTGTGTGTGTACCTGCTGTGTGTGTGTGTGTGTGTACCTGCTGTGTGTGTGTGTGTGTGTGTACCTGCTGTGTGTGTACCTGCTGTGTGTGTGTGTGTGTTTACCTGCTGTGTGTGTGTGTGTGTGTGTGTACCTGCTGTGTGTGTACCTGCTGTGTGCGTGTGTGTGTGTACCTGCTGTGTGTGTGTGTGTACCTGCTGTGTGTGTGTGTGTACCTGCTGTGTGTGTGTACCTGCTGTGTGTGTACCTGCTGTGTGTGTGTGTACCTGCTGTGTGTGTACCTGCTGTGTGTGTACCTGCCGTGTGTGTGTACCTGCCGTGTGTGTGTACCTGCTGTGTGTGCGTACGTGTGTGTGTACGTGTTTGTGTGTACGTGTGTGTGTACGTGTGTGTGTGTGTCTACCTGCCGTGTGTGCGTACCTGCTGTGTGTGCGTACCTGGTGTGTGTACGTGTGTGTGTGTACGTGTGTGTGTGTACGTGTGTGTGTGTGTACCTGCTGTGTGTAGCTGTAGTTGATCTCCTGTCTCGGTGGAGAGTCAGCTGTTCCTCCTTCCTGCTCGTCCTTCACAATAAGAGTATTAGTTTATTCTGAGCGCTCACTGATTCTGTGTTCTGATTGGTCTGATTTTACAGGTGACTGCACAGGTGTGTTCTGATTGGTCTGATATTACAGGTGACTGCACAGGTGTGTTCTGATTGGTCTGATATTACAGGTGACTGCACAGGTGTGTTCTGATTGGTCTGATATTACAGGTGACTGCACAGGTGTGTTCTGATTGGTCTGATATTACAGGTGACTGCACAGGTGTGTTTTGATCGGTCTGATATTACAGGTGACTGCACAGGTGTGTTCTGATCGGTCTGATATTACAGGTGACTGCACAGGTGTGTTCTGATTGGTCTGATATTACAGGTGACTGCACAGGTGTGTTCTGATCGGTCTGATATTACAGGTGACTGCACAGGTGTGTTTTGATTGGTCTGATATTACAGGTGACTGCACAGGTGTGTTCTGATTGGTCTGATATTACAGGTGACTGCACAGGTGTGTTCTGATTGGTCTGATATTACAGGTGACTGCACAGGTGTGTTCTGATCGGTCTGATATTACAGGTGACTGCACAGGTGTGTTCTGATCGATCTGATATTACAGGTGACTGCACAGGTGTGTTCTGATCGGTCTGATATTACAGGTGACTGCACAGGTGTGTTCTGATCGATCTGATATTACAGGTGACTGCACAGGTGTGTTCTGATCGATCTGATATTACAGGTGACTGAACAGGTGTGTTTTGATCGATCTGATATTACAGGTGACTGCACAGGTGTGTTCTGATTGGTCTGATATTACAGGTGACTGAACAGGTGTGTTCTGATCGATCTGATATTACAGGTGACTGAACAGGTGTGTTTTGATTGGTCTGATATTACAGGTGACTGCACAGGTGTGTTTTGATTGGTCTAATATTACAGGTGACTGCACAGGTGTGTTTTGATTGGTCTGATATTACAGATGACTGCACAGGTGTGTTCTGATTGGTCTGATATTACAGATGACTGCACAGGTGTGTTTTGATTGGTTTGATATTACAGGTGACTGCACAGGTGTGTTTTGATTGGTCTGATATTACAGGTGACTGCACAGGTGTGTTTTGATTGGTCTGATATTACAGGTGACTGCACAGGTGTGTTTTGATTGGTCTGATATTACAGATGACTGCACAGGTGTGTTTTGATTGGTTTGATATTACAGGTGACTGCACAGGTGTGTTTTGATTGGTCTGATATTACAGGTGACTGCACAGGTGTGTTTTGATTGGTCTGATATTACAGGTGACTGCACAGGTGTGTTTTGATTGGTCTGATATTACAGGTGACTGCACAGGTGTGTTTTGATTGGTCTGATATTACAGGTGACTGAACAGGTGTCTGACTGAGGTGAGGTTACCTGGGTGTTGGAGGGCTCTCCAGCAGAGTACACACCTGAGGCGGGGTAGCTTGGATCTGCAACACACAGATCTCTGATCTCAAACACACTGATCCGACACCCCCCCCCCCCACCCACCCACCCACACACACTCTCTGATCCGACACACACCCACACTGATCCGACACCCCCCCCCCCCACCCACCCACCCACCCACACACACTCTCTGATCCGACACAGACCCACACTGATCCGACACCCCCCCCCCACCCACCCACCCACCCACACTCTCTGATCCGACACACACTCACCCTGATCCGACACCCCCACCCACCCACCCACACACCCACACACACACTCTCTGATCTGACACACACTCACCCTGACCGATGTAGATGTACTCTTCCGTGTACTCCGCTGAGAGGAACACAAACATTCTCAGGGTTAGTTTGGATAGTAACAGTTTTAGAGTGTATGATCTTTGTGATTTTGGGCTGTATGAATAAAGTTAGATTGAATAACTGTGTGTGTGTGTGTGTGTGTGTGTGTGTGTGTGTGTGTGTGTGTGTGTGTGTGTGTACCCTGGTCCTCCACAGTACTGGTGTCCTCAGTATCCTCCTCTGATGAGCAGACAGGTGTGTTTCCAGGTGGGGGGGCTGGGGGCCCTGAGCCTCTCTGGACTCTGTAGGAGGAGCCAGGAGGGGGCGGGGCTCCCAGCGAGGCTCCCAGTGAGGGGGGCGGGGCCAGTGGGGGGCCCTGAGGGGGGGGTAACATTATAATACAGACGTGTTAGTTCTCACCAGAGTACTTTTCCCGTTTAGTTCCGTTTAATGTCACGTTCACACCAAAAAGAGAACTTAGCGCCAGGACTTTTACCCCCGTGTTTAGTGCCTGCTGAGAGGTGGGACTATCCTGGGGGAAAAAAAGTGCCCCAGTTCTGATTGGCTGCAAACCACGCCCCGTAAAACTCTGAAAGTTTTGTAGAGCCACCATTTTATTATCCTCGCATTAGGATTGTTAGCATTAGCCCAGCGCACCAACGCAGAGAGACTAACTTATGGCAACACAAAAGAAAACATGGGAGCGATGGAGATGAGGAGGTGTCGGTGTTCTGGCGATTTACTCGCAAGGCTTCAGTAGAAGCTGCTGGGAGTCCCAGCAGCTTCTACTGAAGCCTTCCCCAACTCCGGGGACTTCCGGCCGGGGACTCCGGGTGGCAGTATACGCCGTGAAGTGGTTTGCAGCCTGCCAGTAAACCCAAAGCAGAAGAAGAAGAAGTGACGTCAGCGGCTTCATTTGCTAAGTACGGCAAAGTACTTGGTGTGAACGCGGCTAATGTGTCACATCGTTACAGCAGAAGAGTGAAAGAAGAGATTTTGCGCAGGGGAAAGAAACGCGTGTTTTTAAACGGAATAATGATATACTTTGATCAAGACTATCCGCCTGCAGTCCTGAAGCCAAAGGAATACTCCGAAGCTAAACGGGTGTTAAAGCAGAACAAGATCCGCCTCCAGGCTGCGAGTACACTGAGGATAAAAGAGGTCCTCAGAGGGACCGAGGAGAGCTGAGCAACGGGCCGGCTGTGCCTGGAAGGTGGTTGGAGGATCTGAACCGCAGGGGGCAGAGGATGCGCGAGAGCAGGGCATTAGAGAGAAACTACGGAGCCCCCCCCCCCCCTCCCTCAGAGGAGACGTCTGGATAACTTGGGAAACGTCGGCGAGCGGTTCCAGATTTCAAATGAACAGGTACTTTATATTTTGTTTGCTATTTTCATCCCCTCCCCCTCGTGTGTGTTCCGCACACGGGAGGAGCACACAGGAGGAGCACACGGGAGGGACACACGGGAGGAGCACACGGGAGGAGCACACGGGAGGAGCACACGGGAGGAACACACGGGAGGAACACACGGGAGGAGGAGCACACGGGAGGAACACACGGGAGGAGCACACGGGAGGAACACACGGGAGGAGGAGCACACGGGAGGAGGAGCACACGGGAGGAGCACACGGGAGGGACACACGGGAGGAGCACACGGGAGGAGCACACGGGAGGAGGAACACACGGGAGGAGCACACGGGAGGAACACACGGGAGGAGGAACACACGGGAGGAGCACACGGGAGGAGCACACGGGAGGAGGAACACACGGGAGGAGCACACGGGAGGAACACACGGGAGGAGGGACACACGGGAGGAGCACACGGGAGGAGCACACGGGAGGAGGAACACACGGGAGGAACACACGGGAGGAACACACGGGAGGGACACACGGGAGGAGGAACACACGGGAGGAGCACACGGGAGGAGCACACGGGAGGAACACACGGGAGGAACACACGGGAGGAGGAGCACACGGGAGGAGGAACACACGGGAGGAACACACGGGAGGAACACACGGGAGGAGGAACACACGGGAGGAGGAACACACGGGAGGAACACACGGGAGGAGGAACACACGGGAGGAGCACACGGGAGGAGGAGCACACGGGAGGAGGAGCACACGGGAGGAGGAGCACACGGGAGGAGGAACACACGGGAGGAGCACACGGGAGGAGGAGCACACGGGAGGAGCACACGGGAGGAGCACACGGGAGGAGCACACGGGAGGAGGAACACACGGGAGGAGGAGCACACGGGAGGAGGAGCACACGGGAGGAGGAGCACACGGGAGGAGCACACGGGAGGAGCACACGGGAGGAGGAGCACACGGGAGGAGCACACGGGAGGAGGAGCACACGGGAGGAGGAGCACACGGGAGGAGGAGCACACGGGAGGAGCACACGGGAGGAGCACACGGGAGGAGGAGCACACGGGAGGAGGAGCACACGGGAGGAGCACACGGGAGGAGGAGCACACGGGAGGAACACACGGGAGGAGGAACACACGGGAGGAGGAACACACGGGAGGAGGAACACACGGGAGGAGCACACGGGAGGAGCACACGGGAGGAACACACGGGAGGAGCACACGGGAGGAGGAACACACGGGAGGAACACACGGGAGGAGGAGCACACAGGAGGAACACACGGGAGGAGGAGCACACGGGAGGAACACACGGGAGGAGGAACACACGGGAGGAGGAGCACACGGGAGGAACACACGGGAGGAGGAACACACGGGAGGAACACACGGGAGGAGGAACACACGGGAGGAGGAACACACGGGAGGAGGAACACACGGGAGGAGGAGCACACGGGAGGAGGAGCACACGGGAGGAGGAACACACGGGAGGAGGAGCACACGGGAGGAACACACGGGAGGAACACACGGGAGGAGCACACGGGAGGAGGAACACACGGGAGGAGGAGCACACGGGAGGAACACACGGGAGGAGCACACGGGAGGAACACACGGGAGGAGGAGCACACGGGAGGAGCACACGGGAGGAGCACACGGGAGGAGCACACGGGAGGAGCACACGGGAGGAACACACGGGAGGAACACACGGGAGGAGGAACACACGGGAGGAGCACACGGGAGGGACACACGGGAGGAGCACACGGGAGGAGCACACGGGAGGAGGACACGGGAGGAACACACGGGAGGAACACACGGGAGGAGGAACACACGGGAGGAGCACACGGGAGGAGCACACGGGAGGAGCACACGGGAGGAACACACGGGAGGAGCACACGGGAGGAGCACACGGGAGGAGCACACGGGAGGAGCACACGGGAGGAACACACGGGAGGAACACACGGGAGGAACACACGGGAGGAACACACGGGAGGAGGAACACACGGGAGGAGGAGCACACGGGAGGAGGACACGGGAGGAGGAACACACGGGAGGAACACACGGGAGGAGCACACGGGAGGAGGAACACACGGGAGGAGGAACACACGGGAGGAGCACACGGGAGGAGCACACGGGAGGAGCACACGGGAGGAACACACGGGAGGAACACACGGGAGGAGGAACACACGGGAGGAGCACACGGGAGGAACACACGGGACACACGGGAGGAACACACGGGAGGAACACACGGGAGGAGCACACGGGAGGAGGGACACACGGGAGGAGCACACGGGAGGAGCACACGGGAGGAGGGACACACGGGAGGAGGAACACACGGGAGGAGCACACGGGAGGAGCACACGGGAGGAGCACATGGTGTGATGGATGGAGACTGCAACGAGGGCTCTCAGCCCACAGGCGGGAGAGGCTTTCCCTCTAGCCCAGGCAGGGGTCATCCAGGGGAGACCCCTGCCTGGGAACCACACCTTTGTTCCATGTGTTTCTTTATTGTTCGAGGAGTAGATCTCTTATTCTTTTCTTCGTTAGATTCGAAACACAAAGGAAGAGACAGATGACTAACGACGAAGTAACATCTCCTTTCATGGGAATCGCATTTTGGATCGGAAAAAATATAAAAATAAGAGTAGCGTGTATTCAACGTGATGGCAGCCAGGTCACTGTCTCAGAGGCGGAGCCAGTCATTATCATCCATATACTTTACACATCAGTGATATGACTGATCACCTGCAGGGGGGGGAACACGCCCTCCCCCCCGTCCTCCAGCTGGTAGAACATCGCTGGGTCCAGATCGGATGGCTCCTCCCCCTCAGCGGAGAAACCAAACTGGCACTCTTTATTCAGAGCGGCTGCCAACTGCCGTCTGCTGCGCCTGCACACAGAGAGGACTCTTTAAAGTAGAGACACTACATACTGATATACACCTGAACATCAGCAGGAGAGGACTCTTTAAAGTAGAGACACTACATACTGATAAACACCTGAACATCAGCAGGAGAGGACTCTTTAAAGTAGAGACACTACATACTGATAAACACCTGAACATCAGCAGGAGAGGACTCTTTAAAGTAGAGACACTACATACTGATAAACACCTGAACATCAGCAGGAGAGGACTCTTTAAAGTAGAGACACTACATACTGATATACACCTGAACATCAGCAGGAGAGGACTCTTTAAAGTAGAGACACTACATACTGATATACACCTGAACATCAGCAGGAGAGGACTCTTTAAAGTAGAGACACTACATACTGATATACACCTGAACATCAGCAGGAGAGGACTCTTTAAAGTAGAGACACTACATACTGATATACACCTGCATATCAACAGGAGAGGACTCTTTAAAGTAGAGACACTACATACTGATATACACCTGAACATCAGCAGGAGAGGACTCTTTAAAGTACAGACACTACATACTGATATACACCTGAACATCAGCAGGAGAGGACTCTTTAAAGTAGAGACACTACATACTGATAAACACCTGAACATCAGCAGGAGAGGACTCTTTAAAGTAGAGACACTACATACTGATAAACACCTGAACATCAGCAGGAGAGGACTCTTTAAAGTAGAGACACTACATACTGATATACACCTGAACATCAGCAGGAGAGGACTCTTTAAAGTAGAGACACTACATACTGATATACACCTGAACATCAGCAGGAGAGGACTCTTTAAAGTAGAGACACTACATACTGATATACACCTGAACATCAGCAGGAGAGGACTCTTTAAAGTAGAGACACTACATACTGATATACACCTGCATATCAACAGGAGAGGACTCTTTAAAGTAGAGACACTACATACTGATATACACCTGATCATCAGCAGGAGAGGACTCTTTAAAGTAGAGACACTACATACTGATAAACACCTGAACATCAGCAGGAGAGGACTCTTTAAAGTAGAGACACTAAATACTGAAATACACCTGAACATCAGCAGGAGAGGACTCTTTAAAGTAGAGACACTACATACTGATATACACCTGAACATCAGCAGGAGAGGACTCTTTAAAGTAGAGACACTACATACTGATATACACCTGAACATCAGCAGGAGAGGACTCTTTAAAGTAGAGACACTACATACTGATATACACCTGAACATCAGCAGGAGAGGACTCTTTAAAGTAGAGACACTACATACTGATATACACCTGAACATCAGCAGGAGAGGACTCTTTAAAGTAGAGACACTACATACTGATATACACCTGAACACCAGCAGGAGAGGACTCTTTAAAGTAGAGACACTACATACTGATATACATCTGAACATCAGCAGGAGAGGACTCTTTAAAGTAGAGACCCTACATACTGATATACACCTGAACATCAGCAGGAGAGGACTCTTTAAAGTAGAGACACTACATACTGATATACATCTGAACATCAGCAGGAGAGGACTCTTTAAAGTAGAGACACTACATACTGATATACACCTGAACATCAGCAGGAGAGGACTCTTTAAAGTAGAGACACTACATACTGATATACACCTGAACATCAGCTGGAGAGGACTCTTTAAAGTAGACACACTACATACTGATATACACCTGAACATCAGCAGGAGAGGACTCTTTAAAGTAGAGACACTACATACTGATATACACCTGAACATCAGCAGGAGAGGACTCTTTAAAGTAGATACACTACATACTGATATACACCTGAACATCAGCAGGAGAGGACTCTTTAAAGTAGAGACACTACCTACTGATATACACCTGAACATCAGCAGGAGAGGACTCTTTAAAGTAGAGACACTACATACTGATATACACCTGAACATCAGCAGGAGAGGACTCTTTAAAGTAGAGACACTACATACTGATATACATCTGAACATCAGCAGGAGAGGACTCTTTAAAGTAGAGACACTACATACTGATATACACCTGAACATCAGCAGGAGAGGACTCTTTAAAGTAGAGACACTACATACTGATATACACCTGAACATCAGCAGGAGAGGACTCTTTAAAGTAGAGACACTACATACTGATATACACCTGAACATCAGCAGGAGAGGACTCTTTAAAGTAGAGACACTACCTACTGATATACACCTGAACATCAGCAGGAGAGGACTCTTTAAAGTAGAGACACTACATACTGATATACACCTGAACATCAGCAGGAGAGGACTCTTTAAAGTAGAGACACTACCTACTGATATACACCTGAACATCAGCAGGAGAGGACTCTTTAAAGTAGAGACACTACATACTGATATACACCTGAACATCAGCAGGAGAGGACTCTTTAAAGTAGAGACACTACATACTGATATACACCTGAACATCAGCAGGAGAGGACTCTTTAAAGTAGAGACACTACCTACTGATATACACCTGAACATCAGCAGGAGAGGACTCTTTAAAGTAGAGACACTACATACTGATATACACCTGAACATCAGGAGGAGAGGACTCTTTAAAGTAGAGACACTACCTACTGATATACACCTGAACATCAGCAGGAGAGGACTCTTTAAAGTAGAGACACTACATACTGATATACACCTGAACATCAGCAGGAGAGGACTCTTTAAAGTAGAGACACTACCTACTGATATACACCTGAACATCAGCAGGAGAGGACTCTTTAAAGTAGAGACACTACATACTGATATACACCTGAACATCAGCAGGAGAGGACTCTTTAAAGTAGAGACACTACATACTGATATACACCTGAACATCAGCAGGAGAGGACTCTTTAAAGTAGAGACACTACCTACTGATATACACCTGAACATCAGCAGGAGAGGACTCTTTAAAGTAGAGACACTACATACTGATATACACCTGAACATCAGCAGGAGAGGACTCTTTAAAGTAGAGACACTACATACTGATATACACCTGAACATCAGCAGGAGAGGACTCTTTAAAGTAGAGACACTACATACTGATATACACCTGAACATCAGCAGGAGAGGACTCTTTAAAGTAGAGACACTACATACTGATATACATCTGAACATCAGCAGGAGAGGACTCTTTAAAGTAGAGACACTACATACTGATATACACCTGAACATCAGCAGGAGAGGACTCTTTAAAGTAGAGACACTACATACTGATATACACCTGAACATCAGCAGGAGAGGACTCTTTAAAGTAGAGACACTACATACTGATATACACCTGAACATCAGCAGGAGAGGACTCTTTAAAGTAGAGACACTACCTACTGATATACACCTGAACATCAGCAGGAGAGGACTCTTTAAAGTAGAGACACTACCTACTGATATACACCTGAACATCAGGAGGAGAGGACTCTTTAAAGTAGAGACACTACCTACTGATATACACCTGAACATCAGCAGGAGAGGACTCTTTAAAGTAGAGACACTACATACTGATATACACCTGAACATCAGCAGGAGAGGACTCTTTAAAGTAGAGACACTACCTACTGATATACACCTGAACATCAGCAGGAGAGGACTCTTTAAAGTAGAGACACTACATACTGATATACACCTGAACATCAGCAGGAGAGGACTCTTTAAAGTAGAGACACTACATACTGATATACACCTGAACATCAGCAGGAGAGGACTCTTTAAAGTAGAGACACTACCTACTGATATACACCTGAACATCAGCAGGAGAGGACTCTTTAAAGTAGAGACACTACATACTGATATACACCTGAACATCAGGAGGAGAGGACTCTTTAAAGTAGAGACACTACCTACTGATATACACCTGAACATCAGCAGGAGAGGACTCTTTAAAGTAGAGACACTACATACTGATATACACCTGAACATCAGCAGGAGAGGACTCTTTAAAGTAGAGACACTACATACTGATATACACCTGAACATCAGCAGGAGAGGACTCTTTAAAGTAGAGACACTACCTACTGATATACACCTGAACATCAGCAGGAGAGGACTCTTTAAAGTAGAGACACTACATACTGATATACACCTGAACATCAGCAGGAGAGGACTCTTTAAAGTAGAGACACTACCTACTGATATACACCTGAACATCAGCAGGAGAGGACTCTTTAAAGTAGAGACACTACATACTGATATACACCTGAACATCAGCAGGAGAGGACTCTTTAAAGTAGAAACACTACATACTGATATACACCTGAACATCTATATTGATTCTGACTTTTCTACATCCAACTCACAGGTGTAACCTTGCTTTGAGAAAAAAAGATTATTAATTTAACCGTTTTAGGGAAGATATGGTAATTTGTTCTGGGAATGTCATTTTCGAGCCTGAGACCTGAAAAACAGGCTCGGGGCTTAACAGGTTAAAGTAGAGACACGTGGTGTTGGTTTACCGAGACCTGAAGGCGTAGTTCTCGTAGTCCTGGTAATAGCGTCGGCCCGGGTGGTGGTAATAGGTCAGGTGTGGACCAATCAGGTGACGGTTGAGGAAACGGGTGGAGCTTCTGACCAGAACACACACACACACACACACACACACACACACACACACACACACACACACACACACACACACACACACACACACACACACACACACACACACACACACACACACACACACACACACACACACACACACACACACACACACACACACACACACACACACACACACACACACACTTAAAAGGTGCTCTGCTGTGATTGGTTCTCAGTCTCAGCTAATGTCTCACCTGGAGGCTCCGTAGCGAGGCGCCCTGGCGGGGGGCTGGTGATGGTGGGGGGGGGCGTAGGGGTCGTAGGTCATGGCCCCTGCTGAGAGGGGGGGGGGGGCGGGGGTGACCTGTGGGCTGGAAGCGGGGGGGCAGGCTGGAGGGGGCGGGGCCTCCGTATGAGGGGGGGGGCATCAGAAGCTCCGCCCCCTTCATCCCGCCGCGGGACTTCCTGAAGTAGCGGTGGCGGGGGGGGTGGCGCCGGTCCGGGTCTACAGGGGGAGGACAGGTGAGGAGCAGGAGGACAGGTGAGGAGACAGGTGGGGAGCAGGAGGACAGGTGAAGACAGGAAGTGGATCTTACCCATGTCTCCCTTCCTGGACGGCGCTGCCACGTTCCAGGCAGGAACCGGATTCACAGGCTTCAGGTCGGTCAGCTGGACCAGGTGTCTGTGGGGGATCAGGTGGTCTCAGGTCAGCTGGTCTCAGGTGGTCTCAGGTCAGGTGGTCTCAGCTGGTCTCAGGTCAGCTGGTCTCAGGTGGTCTCAGGTCAGGTGGTCTCAGCTGGTCTCAGGTCAGGTGGTCTTAGGTGGTCTCAGGTCAGCTGGTCTCAGCTGGTCTCAGGTCAGGTGTTCTCAGGTCAGGTGTTCTCAGGTCAGGTGGTCTCAGGTCAGGTGGTCTCAGCTGGTCTCAGGTCAGCTGGTCTCAGGTCAGGTGGTCTCAGCTGGTCTCAGGTCAAGTGGTCTCAGGTCAGGTGGTCTCAGGTCAGGTGGTCTCAGGTGGTCTCAGGTGGTCTCAGGTCAGCTGGTCTCAAGTCAGGTGGTCTCAGGTCAGGTGGTCTCAGCTGGTCTCAGGTCAGGTGATCTCAGCTGGACTCAGGTCAGCTGGTCTCAGGTCAGGTGGTCTCAGCTGGTCTCAGGTCAGGTGATCTCAGCTGGACTCAGGTCAGCTGGTCTCAGGTCAGGTGGTCTCAGCTGGGCTCGGGTCAGGTGGTCTCGGGTCATGTGGTCTCGGGTCAGGACACTCTTAGCTAACCTTAAACAGCTGATATTAGCTATCTAAACATCTGACAGATAAACTGGTCTCTGGTTGTCTTTCTAAATGTCCGCAGAGGCTCTGTGGACCCTCCCCTTGTGGCAGGTGTGAAAAGGGGCGGGGCTACATTCGATGTGAAAAGGGGCGTGGCTACATGAGGTGAATAAAGGTGTTTACTTGTCTCCCAGCTCCTCGATGAACACAGTGACCGCTGACGCGTTCGTCCCCACCTCCTGGATGAAGGCGTTGTAGAATTTCCCCTTCGGCTCCAGACGCACCTGAAACCCACACAGCGCTGCGTTCAGGCGCTGCTCTGACTGTCAGTAATCTGAGTGCTCACCAGCTGTAGTGATGTGGATCAGTTTTACCTGACACTTGTCTCCCAGGAAGTACTGCCTCCCTGCAAACACCATGTAGTCCGTCTTCTGCATCTCTGAGGAGGACACAGAACGAGTTAGACGCTTTTATCCATGAGTCTTTCAGTAATCTGTTCACTAACGCAGAGACCCCTTCACTTACGGTCCCCTTTAGGTCTTGATTGACAGCTCTGATCTAACGCAGAGACCCCTTCACTTACGGTCCCCTTTAGGTCTTGATTGACAGCTCTGATCTAACGCAGAGACCCCTTCACTTACGGTCCCCTTTAGGTCTTGATGGACAGCTCTGATCTAACGCAGAGACCCCTTCACTTACGGTCCCCTTTAGGTCTTGATTGACAGCTCTGATCTAACGCAGAGACCCCTTCACTTACAGTGCCCTTTAGGTCTTGATTGACAGCTCTGATCTAACGCAGAGACCCCTTCACTTACGGTCCCCTTTAGGTCTCGATTGACAGCTCTGATCTAACGCAGAGACCCCTTCACTTACGGTCCCCTTTAGGTCTCGATTGACAGCTCTGATCTAACGCAGAGACCCCTTCACTTACGGTCCCCTTTAGGTCTTGATTGACAGCTCTGATCTAACGCAGAGACCCCTTCACTTACGGTCCCCTTTAGGTCTTGATTGACAGCTCTGATCTAACGCAGAGACCCCTTCACTTACGGTCCCCTTTAGGTCTTGATTGACAGCTCTGATCTAACGCAGAAACCCCTTCACTTACGGTCCCCTTTAGGCAGTGGTGTAGTCTACGTGATACGCAGGTATACGCCGTATACCCACTAGAAAATGCCATTGATTTCCGTATGCCCTCTTAAAAATGAGCGATGATACGTAACAACATCATTTTGTGACTTCGCTTTCACGCTTTCGCCCCCTTCTGTATTAATACTTTTGGACGTCTGGGGCTTCCGTCGCCTTTGGCCTGTTGCTAAGCAACAGCAACACACTTTGTTCGGCTCTGACAAACCCCACGTTTCTCTAACGTTATCAGAATTTGATCCTTCCATCATTCAAGTTCGCGGAGCGCTAAACAGGAAGCAAACATGAAACGAAAACAGACGAAAATATTTTTATGTTTTCCGAAGTTTTCCCCTATTACCACTACAGAAGAAGAGCCAGGTCAGGCGGCTGTCCTAAAGGTGACAGAGAACGAGCCCGGCGCTACCGCAAATTTACCCGGTAAGTGGAATTAGCATGGTTATCATTAACGTAACAGTAGCTGGAATTTAAGAACAGGCATCCTTGGTTAGAGTGGAGGGACAGAAAGTTAGGGAAATGTCAGCACACACGCAAAGGAAAGCTGATCTAAACAACAGAAATTCATAAAGTCAATGACTATGCAAATGAGAGTTAATTCATGGTCATGTTAAAAGTGCATTTAAAACATTTGCACCATTACATTACTATATGTTAGTTATCAGTAGTTGTCAAATAATTAGCTATTGAAAAAGTGGAACATTGTTCTCCTTTTATCTGCTTTTCATGCATTTGTTAGCCATGATGTAAATATTGTAAGCAGTTTATTAAATACTTTTGAGTAAATCTTGGCTCTTTTCTGCAGATATTATTGGTAAAACTTGTATTATGCTAATTAGTCATGGTTTTCTTTATTTCCAGGTTGTGCTCTTTGCAGCGCTACAAAATCAACAGGTGTCCTCACAGAACAACGAGTGTCTATGTCTGAGGAGTGGGTGCACTTTAAGATCCAGTCCTCAGATTCAAGCAGATCAACATCTCTGGCCTCTTTGAGAAACAAGATTAGACGACATGAGACGTCCAGAGCACACAAAATAGCCCAGGAGCTCACGGAGAAGGGTGGACAGGATTTAGTTGGAAATTTGGTGAGAGCTGTGTCAGAGACAGTGTTTGCAGTAGGCCATATTGAGATTTTGATAAAAATGTCGATTAATTGTTCAACCCTAGAAGATAAGTGGGCTTTTTCCATCATTGTTCATTCTTTTATTTTGTTATTGTTAATGTCTCTGGCAGTTAAAAGTCACATAAAAATGCTTATAATACATTGACATGTTGATAACACATAACCAGTCTCAAGACTAGTCTATGCATTAGTAAGTGTGATGGTGTTCATGAGGTGTTGCTTCGAAACAGGATGAATACAATTATTACAGTATACCCACTACAAAAAAGTAGACTACACCACTGCCTTTAGGTCTTGATTGACAGCTCTGATCTAAGCAGAGACCCCTTCACTTACGGTCCCCTTTAGGTCTTGATTGACAGCTCTGATCTAACGCAGAGACCCCTTCACTTACGGTCCCCTTTAGGTCTTGATTGACAGCTCTGATCTAACGCAGAGACCCCTTCACTTACGGTCCCCTTTAGGTCTTGATTGACAGCTCTGATAATAAGGTGTTACCTTTGCAGGTGTCCTGCCACACGTCAAACTCCAGGTTCCTGTACACCTCTCCATCCAGAGACTTCATCACCTTATAAGGAAGAGACAGCCTGGAGGGGGGCGGGGCTTCTGCAGGAGGCTGACCAATCACAAGCACTCAGGATCATTATGATATAATAAAGTGTAATGCAACATAACATGATATATAGTGTGTGTGTGTGTGTACCTTTGTGTCCTCGGGCACGGCTTGTTTCTCCTCCACAGCTCCACCCGGGTCAGACTCCTCCCTGAGGACAAAACAAACGCACCTGAGCCCAGCATGAGGTCATGGTACAGGTGAGGTGACCTGCTCTGAACAGGAAGGGGTCAGTACACTGCATTGTGTGTGTGTGTGTGTGTGTGTGTGTGTGTGTGTGTGTGTGTGTGTGTGTGTGTGTGTACCTGCGGTCCTCAGGTGTGTCGTAGCCGAAGTCAGCGTCGCTGCACACCGACGGGCTGTTTCTATAGCGACGACCTCCGACCCTGAAGGCCTCCATCGCCTGACAGAGCTCTGCCTCCTCGAAGCTGAACACCTGAGTGTATAGCACCTCGTAGAACAGAGCTACACACACAGCAGAGACACACACACAGCAGAGAGAAAGAGAGACACACACACACAGCAGAGAGAGAGAGAGAGAGAGAGAGAGAGAGAGAGAGAGAGAGAGAGACACACACACACACACACCAATGATTTTCGGTGACTTCTCCATGACCTAATTTTCCATGACAAAACAAAAGACTCAGCAGTACCACTGAAAATGGTATATTTGAACATGGAACAGGAAAATAAGGTCTGCATATGAAACATGTTGTGCCGATCTAAAACAAATAGGCTTACTGGCTTCTACAGGCTAAAGCAACTCAAATCTCTCACCAGCAAAAACACCTCCTCAGTTAAATGCCATTTTACTAGGGATGGGTACCGAGCCCCGGTATTAAACGGGCCCCGGGGCTGAATTATTAAAGACCGTGGTACCGTTAAGCTCCGACGTTATCGGTCTTTTTATCGGTACTGGAGACATCTAAAAAATGTATGTATTATTGCTACACAAACATTATATTGCAGTTTTAGTGTCGCCAACTCCGATTCTAATACGCAAAATGCGTCTATGATTATTTTTTGAAATTTCAATCCAGACGAGAGATCTCTCTCCTGTCTGTGTGCGAGGGGGCGGGAACACACACACACACACACACACACACACACACACACACACACACACACACACACACACACACACACACACACACACACACACACACACACACACACACACACACACACACACACACACACACACACACACACACACACACACACACACACACACACACACACACACACACACACACACACACACACACACACACACACACACGAGAGAACGCGCTCCAAGGTGTGGTTAAACTTTACCCGTCTCGATGTGGACAATGCTCGTTACCTAAAGTGCAATAAGTGTTTAGCATGTAAGGGCGGTAACACGAGCAGTTTGTCTAAACATTTATCAAAGTGCTCCACATCCAGACGGAGGAATGCACCGGGTTCCTGTCTTTCTAGCAGCTCTGTAGCCCCATCCACGAGTAACGTTTCCACGTCAGGTGTTATGTATGCTAGCAGCAACACACGGAGTTAACTACATGATACAAACATGGGTTAATGATTAGAGGAAACTGAGTTATTTAGTTTGTTAAAGTTTCAGCTATTCTGTTTACAGTTCTGTCATCACATTATTTAATACCATTTGTTAAAACATTGTTGTTTCTTTTGATGTGAAATATTATTTATTTAATTTAAATAAAAACCAATGTTAGTTTTGTTCACAATGTGTTTACCTTATTTGTTTCTCCAAAAGTACCGATAAAAGTACCGTTGAAAGACCGGACCGATCAGCGGTATTGATAAAAGTAGTAGTATCGTTAAAACCTTAACGATACCCATCTCTACATTTTACGTTTCATTACTATACAGTATTTATTATCATTATAGTATTAATATTTCAGCGATTAGATAAAATATAAATTATATTTGATCCAACTTTAGTTACATTTCCATGACTTTACCAAAACTTTGGGAAATATATTGTTTTACAAAACTTTTCCAGGGCCTGGAATTAGCATTTTTAGACACACACACCTTAGACTTGCTCCACCAATCAGAGCTCAGAACTCACAATGCTTCACCAATCAGAGCTCAGTACTCACACTGCTTCACCAATCAGAGCTCAGAACTCACAATGCTTCACCAATCAGAGCTCAGTACTCACACTGCTTCACCAATCAGAGCTCAGAACTCACAATGCTTCACCAATCAGAGCTCAGTACTCACAATGCTTCACCAATCAGAGCTCAGAACTCACAATGCTTCACCAATCAGAGCTCAGTACTCACACTGCTCCACCAATCAGAGCTCAGTACTCGCACTGCTCCACCAATCAGAGCGCAGTACTCGCACTGCTCCACCAATCAGAGCGCAGTACTCGCACTGCTCCACCAATCAGAGCGCAGTACTCATACTGCTCCACCAATCAGAGCGCAGTACTCATACTGCTCCACCAATCAGAACGCAGTACTCACACTGACAGAGGGCTGCGGAGGCGGGGTAACTCCTCGGGTAAACAATGTCATAGTGACCATTGATGGAGCAGCACAGCGTCACCTAGGAAACACAGCTGACATCAGTCTTGACGAATCAAATTGCAGAGTTTACAGTCATGTGACCTGCTGTTGGTAGTTTAATGATCATCACATGTTTCCCTTCTTACCTTGTCATCAAATTCTTCTTCTGAGATCACCGTGGCTGCTTTCCCTGGGTAACGATAGATCAGGAAACAGTGCCTAGACACACCGACCAAACACAGACCACACACACAGATACAGACACAGATACAGACACACACTTTAATTCACAAACAGATGGAGGTTGGAGCAGATGAACTGGATGGATAATCCCTCACCTGTAGAGCTGAGACAGAGCCTTGATCTCCACCTGACCCACTGTCTCCTGAAAACACACACCTGCCGTCACACACCATCGTCTACACACACCTGCCGTCACACACCATCAGCTACACACGCTGTCCCGAATATCATTTTTCGGGCTCCGGATATTCCGTAGTAATCTGCAGCGAATATTCGGCCCGCGGGGGGGGGGGGTTGTAGTAATCAGCACCGAACCACTTCAACACGTGTATTTTGGTGTATTCACGGCATTTATTTTGTTATTCTACAGCAGAGGTGCCCAGTACGTCGACCGCGGTCCACCGGTCGACCGCGGGGGCAATGCTGGTAGATCGCGAGTCATTCATAAATAAAAAAAATCCAGCTCCGTTAAAATAGACAAAACAGCTTTTGATTCCTCCTCCTTTGGCCTCCCTGCCACTTAATTCAGGAGTTGACTTGATTGACAGAAAAAGCGACCTATTGCTTTCCAGTCTGTTAACCCAGAATGCAAAGCGATACAAAATCAGTCAAGTGCCGGGAGAGACAAACAACAAAATGAGTGCGGGAACGAGCAAAAAGCTAAAGACAAACCACTTCCACCCAGAATGGGAGGGAGAATCTTTTTTGTGATGTCACATTCAAAGGTTATTTGCCTTATTTGTAAAGCAAGCGTCGCTCTGCCAAAGAAAGGTAACGTGGAGAGGCATTATCGGAGTGTTCACAAGGCATATGACAGCGACTTCCCTCCGAGTAGCGAGTTGAGAAAGAGAAAGGTCATGTATTATTGCTACACAAACATTATCTCTTAGTCTTAGTGTCGCCAACTCGTTTCTAACATGCAAAAAGACAAACAAATGCGTCTATGGTCGGTGTATTTTCTATCTTTCCAATCGAGAAGAGATCTCTCTCTCCCCCGTCTGTTTGCAAGGGGGCGGGGCAGTTTACACACACGCAGCTGCTACATGCAGCAACACACGGAGGAGATGGTGGAGAGAAGCGCTCCAAGGTGTGGTTACATGTTACCCGTCTTGAGGTGGACAATGCTCGTCACCAAAAGTGTTTATCATGTAAGGGCGGTAACACGAGCAATTTGTCTAAACATTTATCAAAAGTGCACCACATTCAGACGGAGGAATGCACCGGGTTCGACTGTCTTTCTAGAAGCTCTGTAGCCCCGTCCACGAGTAACGTTTCCACGTCAGGTGTTATGCATGCTAGCAGCAACACACGGAGTTAACTACATTATACAAACATGGGTTAATGATTAGAGGTAACTGAGTTATTTAGTTTGTTAAAGTTTCAGCTATTCTGTTTACAGTTCTGTCATCACATTATTTAATACCATTTGTTCAAACATTGTTGTTTCTTTCGATGTGAAATATTATTTATTTAATTTAAATAAAAAGCAATGTTAATTTTGTTCACAATTTGTTTAGTTAATTTAATAATATATCTATTTTTGAATCAAGTATTCATCTTTATTGTCTTCATTGTTAGTTTCCACATGCCTAAAACAACCTCAAACTAAATCTAAAAGTTGATGGCTAAATCAGAGCGTTTGAGAAATTGTGCAAGGCACACAGTGGTAGTCCGAATAGTCGATTAATCGTTTCATTAATCTATAGATTAATCGATAATCAAATGAGTCGTTTGTTGCAGCCCTATTGTAGTCATCCCATGTAAAAATAAAACGTGTTATTCAGCAACCCTTGCAATTTAGGATTTTATTTTTGGTTGGTAGACTTCGGTTAGCTGGTCATTTCAAAAGTAGCTCACCAGCCAAAAAAGTGTGGGCACCCCTGGTCTACAGTATTGTTGTTTGATAGTTATTAAGCCAATTTGTGTTCTTTGAAATTGAAAAGGACATCGCATTGTGTTTGTTACTTTCGTTGCAGTTGTATATGTCTTAAGTGTCTTAATTTGGCTTGGCTTCCTATTTATGGACATGCTTTTATTTTGAAGGAGAGGTAGCGCTGTTGAAAGGAAGTTGTTGTTGCTATGGAAACAACGTGACTGAGATTAACGGAGAAAAGTAATATCTATTTATAAAGACGGAGAAAGTAAACGATAACGTTTATGGTTAAGTGTTAGCACCCCCCGAAGAGGAGCTCTTACGTTGATATTGGAGATTTCAATAAATTCAATTTATGTTTAAAAAACAAACAAAACGAATAACGAAATTGAAACCCGAATAGTACTCCAATGCATCGGCATCGCGAGACCCTTTTCACGGGGGCACGTGCCCCCCTGTAGATCTGAGGTGCCCCGGTATGCCTGGGTCACTGATTTTTTTATTAATTTATTCAGGGTTCGAAATGGCGACACGCCCGCACGCCCGGGTCTAGTAACTTTCCTATCGGACTAGTAACTCTATGCACTTGCCTGCCCGTGTGTCTGGTAACTTTATAACCCCTTTGCACGGAGCGTCTTTTACAAGCATTGTGGCCGTCAATGCGAACTCAATTTTGCTACTGTAAACCTCTCTTGCACAGCATAAGACTAGTCCTATTCAGCACACGCTGCTTTCATTTGTTTATTCGAATGTTTTTTGTCCCTTCTGATAACCCGTAGTGTTGATGCGTGTTTTGCCTTGGTAGTTCAGGATACCATGAAATAAAGCTTGCGGTCAATCTGGTAAGCAACGTAATTTTACGATGAACATAATCTTAGTTTTAGAAGTGAAGGTCACACAGGAGTAGGCTATATATTTTAATGAGTTTGCCTGGAAGCTAATCGTATAGGCTACACTGTTAAATGTTATGTGATTTGTATAAATAGCACTTTTGAATAATTTATAAAACATAATAGACTAGGCTAAATGGATGGAGATGTGAATAGCAGTGACATGCGCTGAGGTTCATGGCTGGTGAGGCACTGACAGTTTCAGTGTCAGATTTAGAAATATATAAACCCAAGTATCTTAAATCACGAAATCTATTATTGAGGTGAAACATTTTCAAAGAAATGTGGCTTTGAACGTGAGTAGTCGATGGAGTTATCCTAACCGTCTTTTGAAACATACCTTTTAGCTCCGGCGTTGGTTTCCCATTATTTATCACTTCACGATTTGATTGATTTGATAGTATTCTGTATTTTAGTATTTAGTATCTTGTAAATGGACATCAGAAAGTTATTCGCTCGGAGCAGGGATAAAGCAGCAAGGAGAAATGAGAGAGGTAAGCTAGGTAACAAGGCAACCCAAACCACTTTTAGGTAACAACCCACAAGTTGAGTTCACCACTGGTCACTAGCCTAACAGTTACATATCTGTCCAGACAAAGAGGAGCAGCAGAGTGTCGGAGGAGGTGAAGGAGAGAGGGATGTTGATGAGCACGAGCAGAGGTGATATGGCTATTAATTTAATATTAATTAGGAATAACTGCAAACAGGTTATACACAAGTAACCTTACATCTGCATATGTAAAAATGTAGATAATGAAAATGCAGACATTAGACTGTAATATGTTCATGTTGTTTCAAGACTCAGTGCAGCAGAGTGCAGAGGAGGAGAGGAGGAGATTGAAGATCGTCGCACGCATCTCTGCTTGCCTAGCAGACATCTCTCGGTGGATGTCTGCTCATCACCTCAAGCTCAACCTTGACAAGACTGAACTGCTTTTCCTTCCGGGAAAAGATTGTCCCACTCTTGACCTAACAATCAACATCGGCACCTCTGTTGTTTCCCCGACTCAGACTGCAAGGAATCTGGGTGTGGTCCTAGATAACAAACTGTCCTTCACTGCAAACATCACTGCTACAACCCGCTGCTGCAGATACACGCTTTACAACATCAGGAGGATACGTCCCCAGCTGACCCAGAAAGAGACGCAGGTTCTGGTCCAGGCTCTCGTCATCTCACGCCTAGACTACTGCAACTCCCTCCTGGCTGGTCTACCTGCATGTGCCCTCTGACCTCTGCAGCTCATCCAGAATGCAGCGGCTCGTCTGGTCTTCAACCTTCCCAAATTCTCCCACACCACACCACTCCTCCGCTCCCTTCACTGGCTTCCAGTAACTGCTAGAATCCACTTCAAGACACTGGTACTTGCGTACCATGCTGTGAATGGATCTGGCCCTTCCTACATCCAGGACATGGTTAAACCGTACACCCCAGCACGTGCACTCCGCTCTGCATCGGCCAAACAGCACGCTGCACCCGCACTGCGAGGGGGACCCAAGTTCCCGTCAGCAAAAACACGTGGGTTTGCTATCCTGGCTCCAAAATGGTGGAATGAGCTCCCCATTGAAATCAGGACAGCAGAAAGCTTACACATCTTCTTCAGACTGAAAACTCATCTCTTTGGACTCCACTTCCAGAGATAGAGTTACTAACAAAGCACTTATATACTAATAAAGGGCTGGCTTTCTAAATGCCAGTTGAGTAGCACTTGAAATGTTTGGCTCTATGAAACCTGATGAACTTATATGATTCTGTTTTCTTAAAGGTTGTATCTTCCTGGTCGAACGCACTTATTGTAAGTCGCTTTGGATAAAAGCGTCAGCTAAATGCAATGTAATGTAATGTAATGTAAAAGGGACACAGGAAGGGATGACACTGAGAGATGACACTGACAGGTGAGAGTGAGACTCAGCTGACAATGTAGTTAGCTACTGTAAATGTCCCTACTTATAGATGTGATGAATGTTATTTGAACTTTTAATGGTTATCTGAGGTAACTATTGAGCATATGATTTTTTTGTACGTTGCACCAGACAGGAGAGTCAGAGGGCAGAAGAGATTGAGCTGGTTGAGGCAGGGGAAAGGCAGAGAGAGAAGGAAGGACAACAAGAGACAGACAGGCCGGAGAGATCACACCCCAGAGATGAGACTGAGAAAACAGTTGCCACAGTGGCAGAGAACATTAGACTGGGGGCAAGAGAAAAAAGCAGTGTCCACAATCTTGAGGGACATACAAGTGATCTTGGGGGAAAGGAGTCTGGCCCAAACCAAGTTAAGTTGTCAAAATATCCCCAGCACAACTTTGGTGCAAAGAATCGATCATTTAACGCCAACTGGTTTGAAAGCTTTACATGGCTGGAATATTCCAAGGCTAAAGATGCAGCGCTTTGTTTTCCCTGTAGAATATTTGGGAAACATTTGAAGAATGACACCTTTGTAAACACTGGCTTTCAAAATTGGAAAAAAGCTCTGGATGTCTATAGAGAGCATGAGAAATCACCAGCACATAAGGCAAGCATGCAGTCTTGGTGTAGTTATAAAGCCAGTGAGGCTCATGGCAGTGTTGTCGACCATTTGGATTCTGCCAGTGAGCATGAAATAAAAGAGAGACGGGAGTACCTCAGCCGGGTTGTGGCTGTTACCAAGTTTTTGGGAAAACAAAATATCCCATTCCGTGGCCATGATGAGGGCATGTCCAGCGACAACCAGGGGAACTTTCTGGAATGCATGAACCTCTTGAAAGAGTTCGACCCTTTCCTTCAGACATATTCAGCACCATCACACACTACATACTTGTCACCTTCATCACAAAATGAAGTAATTCAGTGCTGTGCCCAGGAGATAACAAAAGCTATCAGTAAAGACATTAAGGAGGCTGGAATGTTTTCAGTGATGGCTGACGAAGCAAGAGATGGCAGCACTGAGCAGCTAGCTGTGTGTGTCCGATATGTTGCTGGGGGGAGTGTGCAAGAACATTTACTAGCTATGGTAGATTTGAAGGGTTTTGACGCGGAGTCCATTACAACTGCCATTGAACAACAGCTAAGGTTGAATGGCATAGACCATGTGAAGGTGGTTGCACAGGCTTATGATGGCGCCTCAGTCATGAGTGGGGCTGTTGGAGGGGTCCAAGCAAAGTTCCGAGAGAACCATCCCATGGCCATTTATGTGCACTGCTATGCACATCAATTGAATTTAGTGCTCTGTTCCACATGTCTGGCCATACCAGAGGCCAGGAAGTTATTTGACCTCCTGCAGAATGTCTATACATTCTTTTCTGGCTCCCTTGTGAACCATGACAAGTTTAAGGAGACTCAGAAACAGCTTGGCTTACAAGCGTCTGAGCTTGTACAGCTGTCCAAGACCCGATGGTCTTGCCAGCTGAGGTCTATCAACGCTATGATAGAGAATTTCCCAGCAGTTCTCACGTGCCTGTCCAATATCAGCAACCCTACGGCTGTGGGTCTGCATGCCAACCTTGCAAGGTTCTCCACAGTTTATCTATTGATGATGTTCAAGACTTTTTTGTCTGTGACAGAAAGTCTACACAAATACCTACAAAGTGAAACTGTGGACCTGGCAAAAGCTGAGGAGTTCAAATGCGCTGTGTGCGCCACTCTACAAGAAATGCGCACTGATGACAAAGCAGCTGAGGTTTATGACCGCGCAAAGGCCTTGTGCGAAACACACCAAATCCCTGAGTCATGTGCTGTACCAAGACAAAGGCAGAAGCAGAGACGCATGGAGGAGTATGTAGTCGAGTCTAGTTGTGGGGCAGCGAGTGACCTAGGGAATGCCGAGAAGTTGAGAACCGCAGTGTATCTACCTTGCCTTGACAGGATGGTTGCTGAGATGGAGCAGCGTTTTTCATCTCTCAACAGCACAGTTCTAAAAGGTGTTCAGGCCTGTAATCCAGGATCTAGCAACTTTCTCTGTGAGGAGGACCTCAGAGGTCTGGCAGATCATTATAATGTGGATCTAAAGCAAGAGGAAGTGCTGGTGGCTAAAAACTATCTGGCCAGAAAGCAGGAAAGCCTTCCAATCACTGACATGCAATGTCTTTTCAGTTTGCTGGATCATGTCATGTTCCCAACATTGACACAGGTCATTCAGATATCTCTGACCATTCCAGTGTCCAGCTGCACTTGTGAACGTACATTCAGCGTGCTGAGACGCCTCCACACGTGGTTAAGAAGCACAATGGGGCAAGACAGACTCCACCATCTTGCCATCATGTCTGTTGAGAGAGGAGCACTCTCCAAGTTAAGCCACTGTCAATTGATTGATAGCTTTGCAAAACTGAAACCGAGACGTTACAGTTTACTTTAAAAAAAATGAACATAGACCTCTCCCATCTCTCTGACCATGTACACACCTCATAGGATGGGGGGTTCTCTTTCAGTTTTCAGTTTTCAAGTCCATGTTTGCTGACAGATATTTCATGAAGATTCATTGTGCCTCTTTTGCCTTCATCAGTTAGTGATTTAGAGATACTGCATACAGTTAAGTTCACAAGTAGGCCAATTCAATTCAGTTTGGTTCAGGTAGGCTAGATATTTAATGATGCAGAAAATAACAATCTGATTGTACTATTTATTTATGACACTTTATTATAATAAATAAGTGCAAAAAAATGTTTGCTCGCGTGCTTGCATTAATTATCTGTGCCCATGCTTTTTTCAAAGAAATAACTGCAAAACATTTTTTTTTTCTGTGCCCCTGTAGTGCCCCTGTATAGTATTGGGTCAGCTGACGCCCCTGCTCCAATGAACGAATATTCGGTTATTCGGGTACAGCCCTACTACACACACCTGCTGTCACACACCATCAGCTACACACACCTACTGTCACACACCATCAGCTAAACACACACAATCAGCTACACACACCTGCTGTCACACAACATCAGCTAAACACACACCTGCTGTTACACCATCAGCTACACACACCATCAGCTACACACTAGGGATGCCAGCAATTATTCGATTTTTCGTTACAGTCTCCATAATCGAAAATTATTTTTTAAATTCGATTTTATCTATATATTTTTATTATTTATGTTTCTTTTTTTTCCTGGCTTAGTTTCAACCAAAATATAGACTAATGCTAATAATAGTATTAATAATTGTAAATGGCCATTGGTCAGACCACCAGTTTGTTTTACTGTAAGCTTGAAGGAAGCCAGCAGCTACACACCGCCCCCCCCCCCCCCCCCTCTCCGTCACACGTGCGATTGATTTATTGGTGATATACAGAACAGTGAGAACAACACAACTAAAGATGAACAAAGCGGCACGTTCAAAGAAGAGTTCCTCGTGGAACTACTTCGAACTCACAAGTGCAAATGAAGTAAAATGCAAGCTCTGCGAAAAGACTTTGGTCTACCACAGCTCAACATCGCGTTCGCATTTGAGTATGCACACCTGCTGTCACACACCATCAGCTACACACACACACACACAGAGTCAAAGGTCACAGCAGCTCACCTTCGGGTCCTCCAGACGCTGCAGATATTTCTCAAACGAACCTTCAACAAACTGGAAGAGAAAACAACACATGCGTTAGTTAGCTTAGCACGTTAGCTGCCTGCTAGGCACGTTAGCATTTGATTTCTCTGCCCAGTTACTCACAGGTTCAAAGTTGCATCTGTTAGTTCTCATGTAGTCGGCACATTCCTGACGGATCCTGTGATGGTAGTTCTGAGAGTAATACAGCTACACACACACACACACACACATGTTAGCATGTAGCTTGAAATCGTCGTGTTCCTGAAACACAACCATCTAGTTAATTGCATATCCATTAAACTTCATTTAATTAAATTAATATAATGAGTCAAATTAATCTTTATAGATATCATAAAGTTCACTTTTGTTTCTCCAATTTTATTTTCAATCCTAAATAATGAGTTTCAATGTCAAACCAAAAGAGGCAGACGATACCTGCGCTGACTCATTAGCTGATCTCTCCTCTGTTCAAAATAAGAGACCTGAATATAGATTTCAGATCTTTCATAATTTTTTGTTTTACAGAAAAAAAAAATGTTCATTTAAAAAGTGAATTCAAGACAGCTGCTAGCTAGCTTTATTATAGTTAGCTTTAACATGTTTTTTTCGTTTTTTTTAATTAGCCTTAGCATTGTTAGCCTTAGCGTGGTTAGCTTCATCATGTTTTTTAAATTAGCTTTATCCCGTTTATCCCGGTTTCGCCCGCTCCTCACCTGCTCGGACACGGCTCGGAACAGGCTGGACGCGTCTCGTGCCACCATCTTCCGGTACAGACCCAGGCTGCACAGGTACTCGTCCATGTTGACGAAGTACTTCTTCAGACCTTTCTGCATC
Source organism: Notothenia rossii (assembly GCF_949606895.1). Classification (NCBI taxonomy): domain Eukaryota; kingdom Metazoa; phylum Chordata; class Actinopteri; order Perciformes; family Nototheniidae; genus Notothenia; species Notothenia rossii. Next base: position 36,387 of record NC_136912.1, on the reverse strand, counting down.
CCGGGGGCTCAACGGGACTCAGATAAACCCCGGTACTACTCTCTGGTACTGTCCGGTTCCCTCTCTCCGGTCCTCTCTCTGGTACTGTCCGGTTCCCTCTCTCCGGTAATCCAGGGTCCTCTCTCGGAGCAGAGAGCGCCCAGGTGAATCTCATCAGCCTGATCAGCGCGTGGCCCCCTGAGGCGTTCAGGGACTCTGTTAGAAACACGCTGTTTGAAAACTGAATGTGTTAATGTATCAGTCTACAGGTGTCCCTTCAGTCTACAGGTGTTAACGTGTCCCTTCAGTCTACAGGTGTTAACGTGTTCCTTCAGTTTTCAGTTGTCCCTTCAGTCTACATGTGTCCCTTCAGTCTACAGGTGTTAACGTGCCCCATCAGTCTACAGGTGTTAACGTGTCCCTTCAGTCTTCAGTTGTCCCTTCAGTCTACATGTGTCCCTTCAGTCTACAGGTGTTAACGTGTCCCTTCAGTCTACAGGTGTCCCTTCAGTCTACATGTGTTAACGTGTCCCTTCAGTCTACAGGTGTTAACGTGTCCCTTCAGTCTACAGGTGTTAACGTGTCCCTTCAGTCTACAGGTTTCCCTTCAGTCTACATGTGTTGAGATGTTTAAATTCACATCATGTCTTCTTTTACCTGATCAATATAGCCTATATAACCTACAAAATAATAAAACTAACTTGTGAGCAACACACACACACACACACACACACACACACACACACACACACACACACACACACACACACACACACACACACACACACACACACACACACACACACGCACACACGCGCACGCGCGCGCGCTTCATGGGGCCTCACATTGCGCAGGTCTCCGCAGGTCTCCTTGTATCTGCTAATGTGCAGGAGGAAGAGTGATAAACTGTCTCTCTAGTTGGCTTACATAACAGTTACATTTTACATCCTCAAAAACTATGGATGCCAGAAACTGACCATGATCAAATTCGAAAATCGGACAGCCCAGCTGGCGATTATTAATCGATTATTCGCCGCCGCCTTGACTATATTACAACTATATTATAATAAAAATAATGTAGTATTTATATTATTGAATTGATTATTATTATTATTATTATTATTATTATTATTATTATTATTAGTAGTAGTAGAAGTAGTTTATTTGCATTAATTATATTAAAAACTGCTCTGGAGATGTTGTCATTTCTCCACAAAAGTGAGTTACAGGAGCTGTACCCAGACCTCTGGATTTCCATCCGCATAGCAGAAACTCTTCCTGTTGCGTCTGCTGAGAGAAGCTTTTCCAAACCGAAGCTTATGAAGACGTACCTCCGGTGGTCAATGGCACAAGAACGCTTAGGTGGCCTGGCTATCATAAGCATCAACTCACAGTTGGCACAGCAGCT
>NC_136912.1:22500-25000 GCF_949606895.1 Notothenia rossii | reverse complement strand
CACACACACACACACACACACACACACACACACACACACACACACACACACACACACACACACCAGTGTTTCCCCTATATACAAATAGTCGCGGCGCAGCGCCGCTGCTGAAATATGAGCGCTGCTGCTAGGGGGCGCCAGCAAGGTACCAAAAAAAATAACATATATTTTTTTAAACTTTTTTTTCTTTTCTTAAAATAATAAGTGGCGACCCTTTTTCATTTTTGATTGTTTGTTATGTGGATTTGTAGTATTTGTGTTACTGTATGGTGTAAGGTGTATTTTTGTTAAATCTTGAGACATTGCCCCTGTATGTACTGGCAGGGCCAATTTCTGGCATAATACACAGGCGGTCGCCTAGGGCGCCAGATCTGGGTGGCGCTGCGCTGGGAGGGAATTTTTTTTTTTGACCGTTGGCGCTCATCCAAATGTTCGACCTTGATGTAACAACATTCATAATTAAGTAAATGTAACACCCTTTTCACCCCGGTTACACATTTAATTTGCCCTGTACGATGGGCGCTGTAAGTGATGAAAGTGGGGGATGTTGGCTTATCAGGCGCCCGCAGCTCACAGCCAAAGTGTGAGCGTGGTAGCGAGAGAGGGAGCAAGGGAGAGGGCGCACCGGTACCGGCGCTGTTGTTGTTAGCATCTGGTGCTAGCTGCGCTAACGGATATAAGAAGTAGATGTTTCTACAACCAGGCTGGAGGAGAGCTCTCCTGTCAGACTGAGAGGCTCAGTGAGGTTAAAGACTCTCTGAGTATTTAGATAGTTCACTTTAGTCGAAGTTATCTCAGTGGGTCTCAAACATTTTGACCACAAATGATGTAAACACATATTTCCAAGGCACTCCTTTGCAATTATTAGGATAAATAAAAACAGGTTTGAAATCATTCCAATGCATACTATAGGACAGTTAACCAAAAATATTGTTTAAAGTTGGAGAAATACAAAGATATGCATAAATAAATAAATGTTAACTAGGTAAAATAAGATATGAATGAACAACAAAAATAAAATACGTTACATTTATTTGTTATTGGCTATGGTAGCTTATTGGTTATGTTCACATACTTATTTGATTATTAAAATGTAAACCAATCTTTTTCATATGGGCCTTTTAGAGTTGTACCCCCTAGATCAGGTCTCTAGTCATTGTGTGCTCAAAGTGCACCAGATTGAAGCATTTTACTGTAAAATGTTCAAAAAAAAATCTTCCCGGGAGGGCATACCCCCGTACCCCCCTAGAGGATGTGAAGTCCACCCCCCAATTCAAACCTGTTCATACAATACTGAATACATTTGAAGCCATTTTTCACTTATATTACCTATGTCAATACGTTTCTGTTTTTGCAGTGTATTTGTCTTTTGTAGAGATTTTTAATTTATTCTTCATATAAAATGTCGCCTAAAATCTCGCCTAGGGCAGCAAATTGTCTAGAATCGGCCTTGGTACTAGGCCTCAAGAGCCTTTCTTGTGCTGACACATAGAAACAAATTGGCACGCGCACACACTAAAAAATTCCACGCGCTCCGCGCTCACATTATGCTGGGCCAGCGTGCCTTAGCACCGCTGCTATGAATCCATCCTAGGAGAAACACTGCACACCATCCGATACGATAACACTTTAACGGTCATATGAAGTCTGAAATACTCCTTGCATCACAGCAGCTCCATGTGGAACATCAACACACAATGCCTGAAGCATCCTCTGTTGTCCAGACAGAACAGAGGATGCTTCAGGCTGTCTGGAGCACAGAGGATGCTTCAGGCTGACTGGAGCACAGAGGATGCTTCAGGCTGGAGCACAGAGGATGCTTCAGGCTGGAGCACAGAGGATGCTTCAGGCTGTCTGGAGCACAGAGGATGCTTCAGGCTGTCTGGAGCACAGAGGATGCTTCAGGCTGGAGCACAGAGGATGCTTCAGGCTCTCTGGAGCACAGAGGATGCTTCAGGCTGTCTGGAGCACACAGGATGCTTCAGGCTGTCTGGAGCACAGAGGATGCTTCAGGCTGTCTGGAGCACAGAGGATGCTTCAGGCTGTCTGGAGCACAGAGGATGCTTCAGGCTGTCTGGAGCACAGAGGATGCTTCAGGCTGTCTGGAGCACAGAGGATGCTTCAGGCTGTCTGGAGCACAGAGGATGCTTCAGGCTGTCTGGAGCACACAGGATGCTTCAGGCTGTCTGGAGCACAGAGGATGCTTCAGACTGTCTGGAGCACAGAGGATGCTTCAGACTGTCTGGAGCACAGAGGATGCTTCAGGCTGTCTGGAGCACAGAGGATGCTTCAGACTGTCTGGAGCACAGAGGATGCTTCAGGCTGTCTGGAGCACAGAGGATGCTTCAGGCTGTCTGGAGCACAGAGGATGCTTCAGGCTGTCTGGAGCACAGAGGATGCTTCAGGCTGTCTGGAGCACAGAGGATGCTTCAGACTGTCTGGAGCACAGAGGATGCTTCAGGCTGTCTGGAGCACAGAGGATGCTTCAGGCTGACTGGAG
>NC_136912.1:0-15000 GCF_949606895.1 Notothenia rossii | reverse complement strand
ACTCTGACCTACACACACCTGAGTAGGTCTCACTCTGACCCACACACACCTGAGTAGGTCTCACTCTGACCTACACACACCTGAGCAGGTCTCTGACCCACACACACCTGAGTAGGTCTCTGACCCACACACACCTGAGTAGGTCTCACTCTGATCCACACACACCTGAGCAGGTCTCTGACCCACACACACCTGAGCAGGTCTCACTCTGACCTACACACACCTGAGCAGGTCTCACTCTGACCTACACACACCTGAGCAGGTCTCACTCTGACCCACACACACCTGAGCAGGTCTCACTCTGACCCACACACACCTGAGCAGGTCTCTGACCCACACACACCTGAGTAGGTCTCACTCTGACCCACACACACCTGAGCAGGTCTCACTCTGATCCACACACACCTGAGCAGGTCTCACTCTGATCCACACACACCTGAGCAGGTCTCACTCTGACCCACACACACCTGAGCAGGTCTCACTCTGACCCACACACACCTGAGCAGGTCTCACTCTGATCCACACACACCTGAGCAGGTCTCACTCTGATCCACACACACCTTAGCAGGTCTCACTCTGATCCACACACACCTGAGCAGGTCTCACTCTGATCCACACACACCTGAGCAGGTCTCACTCTGACCCACACACACCTGAGCAGGTCTCACTCTGACCCACACACACCTGAGCAGGTCTCACTCTGACCCACACACACCTTAGCAGGTCTCACTCTGATCCACACACACCTGAGCAGGTCTCACTCTGATCCACACACACCTGAGCAGGTCTCACTCTGACCCACACACACCTGAGCAGGTCTCACTCTGACCCACACACACCTGAGCAGGTCTCACTCTGATCCACACACACCTGAGCAGGTCTCACTCTGACCCACACACACCTGAGCAGGTCTCACTCTGATCCACACACACCTGAGCAGGTCTCACTCTGATCCACACACACCTGAGCAGGTCTCACTCTGATCCACACACACCTGAGCAGGTCTCACTCTGATCCACACACACCTGAGCAGGTCTCACTCTGATCCACACACACCTGAGCAGGTCTCACTCTGATCCACACACACCTGAGCAGGTCTCACTCTGACCCACACACACCTGAGCAGGTCTCACTCTGACCCACACACACCTGAGCAGGTCTCTGACCCACACACACCTGAGCAGGTCTCTGACCCACACACACCTGAGCAGGTCTCACTCTGATCCACACACACCCGAGCAGGTCTCACTCTGACCCACACACACCTGAGCAGGTCTCACTCTGATCCACACACACCTGAGCAGGTCTCACTCTGATCCACACACACCTGAGTAGGTCTCACTCTGACCTACACACACCTGAGCAGGTCTCACTCTGATCCACACACACCTGAGCAGGTCTCACTCTGATCCACACACACCTGAGCAGGTCTCACTCTGATCCACACACACCTGAGCAGGTCTCACTCTGACCCACACACACCTGAGCAGGTCTCACTCTGATCCACACACACCTGAGCAGGTCTCACTCTGACCCACACACACCTGAGCAGGTCTCACTCTGATCCACACACACCTGAGCAGGTCTCACTCTGACCCACACACACCTGAGCAGGTCTCACTCTGACCCACACACACCTGAGCAGGTCTCACTCTGACCCACACACACCTGAGCAGGTCTCTGACCCACACACACCTGAGCAGGTCTCACTCTGACCCACACACACCTGAGCAGGTCTCACTCTGACCCACACACACCTGAGCAGGTCTCACTCTGACCCACACACACCTGAGCAGGTCTCACTCTGACCCACACACACCTGAGTAGGTCTCACTCTGACCCACACACCTGAGCAGGTCTCACTCTGATCCACACACACCTGAGCAGGTCTCACTCTGACCCACACACACCTGAGCAGGTCTCTGACCCACACACACCTGAGTAGGTCTCACTCTGATCCACACACACCTGAGCAGGTCTCACTCTGATCCACACACACCTGAGCAGGTCTCTGACCCACACACACCTGAGCAGGTCTCACTCTGACCCACACACACCTGAGCAGGTCTCACTCTGACCCACACACACCTGAGCAGGTCTCACTCTGACCCACACACACCTGAGCAGGTCTCACTCTGATCCACACACACCTGAGCAGGTCTCTGACCCACACACACCTGAGCAGGTCTCACTCTGACCCACACACACCTGAGCAGGTCTCTGACCCACACACACCTGAGCAGGTCTCACTCTGATCCACACACACCTGAGCAGGTCTCACTCTGACCCACACACACCTGAGCAGGTCTCACTCTGACCCACACACACCTGAGCAGGTCTCACTCTCTGCTGAAACCTGTCCCTCTCATCTGAAACCTGTCTCTCTGCTGAAACCTGTCTCTCTCATCTGAAACCTGTCTCTCTGCTGAAACCTGTCTCTCATCTGAAACCTGTCTCTCTCAGCTGAAACCTGTCCCTCTCAGCTGAAACCTGTCTCTCTCATCTGAAACCTGTCTCTCTCAGCTGAAACCTGTCCCTCTCAGCTGAAACCTGTCCCTCATCTGAAACCTGTCTGTCTCTCTGCTGAAACCTGTCTCTCATCTGAAACCTGTCTCTCTCAGCTGAAACCTGTCCCTCTCAGCTGAAACCTGTCTCTCTCAGCTGAAACCTGTCCCTCATCTGAAACCTGTCTGTCTCTCTGCTGAAACCTGTCTCTCATCTGAAACCTGTCTCTCATCTGAAACCTGTCCCTCTCAGCTGAAACCTGTCCCTCTCAGCTGAAACCTGTCTCTCTCATCTGAAACCTGTCCCTCTCAGCTGAAACCTGTCCCTCTCATCTGAAACCTGTCTCTCTATTGAAACCTATTTGTCTCTCAGCTGAAACCGGTCTCTCATCTGAAACCTGTCTGTCTCATCTGAAACTTGTCTGTCTCAGCTGAAACCTGTTCGTCTCTCTCAGGTGAAGTCTGGGGGTCAGACAGGTGTTCAGTCTCAGGTGTTGGACGTCCTCAGTCTGGCGGAGCTGCAGCGTCTCAGAGTCCCTCACACCGACGACAGCCTGAAGTACCAGTACAGCCTGCAGCAAGACAGATACGGTACTGTCTCACCCTCCGCCTTACTCACCAGTCTTCATTTAATTTAATTTCAAACCGTTATTTAACGAGGTTGGTCCCATTGAGATCATAGATCTCTTTTTCAAGGGAGACCTGCAGCATATAGGTTCCACATGAAACATAAAACAATAAAGGACATCATAAATTATATTTACAGGATACATTTAGATAGTTATAGACATTTACAAGTGCCCATAGTATCAACGAGCATTTCATTTAGCCTAGCTTTAAAGACATGCAGAGGAATGAGATCGCTCAGTTTCAATTCTTGCTGAAGATTGTTCCAAGCAAGTGGAGCTGCGCACATAGAAGCTGTCTCACCTAAGACAGTCCTTGCTCTTGGGACATCTAACAATACTACATCATGAGATCTCAGACCATAGCTGCTTACAGCTCTCTGTGTGATCAGAGAGCTGATATAATACGGGAGTTTACCCAACATGGCTTTATAAATAAACATGTACTGTGACTGAGCCTCCGTACAGTTAGTGAAGGCAGACCTGCCCTTGCACACAGGGTACAGTGATGGGTTAATGCTTTACTGTTTGTCACAAATCTCAGAGCACTGTGATACGCAGCATCTAGTTTGACCAGGCAATGGGCAGGTGCATTCATATAGATCAGATCACCATAGTCCAGCACAGGTCAAAAGGTCACAGAGCCTTTTCCTGGCCTCAAGAGAGAAACAGGACTTGTTCCTGAAAAAGAAACCTAGCCTAACCCTCACCTCTCTAAGCAGGTTATTGACATGAAGTTTAAAAGAGAGACAATCATCAAGCCAGATACCAAGGTATTTGTAACAGGCAACCACTTCAAGTTTTGTTCCTTGCGTAGATACAATATCTAAAACAGGCTCTGGTCTCTTTTTAGCTTTAGAAAAGAGCATTATCTTGGTTTGATCAACATTTAAAAGAAGCTTGAGTTCAGAGAGCTGAGTCTGAATAATGTTAAAAACAGCCTGTAATTTAACACCAGCCTCCTGAATGGAGGGACCTGCTCAGTACATCACGGGATCATCCCCATACAAATGTAAAGTAGCTTCATCCACATTTTCACCTAAACTGTTGATATGGAGAATAAAAGTGGACCTAAAACAGAACCTTGAGGAACACCATTAGTAATGTTTAACCACTCAGAAGACAGCCCATCAAAGTGAACACATTGGGACCTTTCAGAGAGGTAGTTCACAGACCACCCCACTGCATGGCTGGATATGTCAGTACTGAGTAGCCTCTGCTTTAAGATGTGATGATCGACGGTATCAAACGCTTTGGACAGGTCAATAAATAGAGCTGCACAACTCTGTTTATTATCTAAAATACTCCTAATGTCATTCATCTCTTTCATTGTGGCAGTGATGGTGCTGTGTTTCTTTCTGAAGCCTGACTGATGTTTAGACAGGATGTCATTCTTACATAAAAACTCCTTTACCTGTTCACTCACTAGGCGTTCAAGAACCTTAGCCAGAACTGACAACTTAGAGATTGGCTTATAATTATTTAATAAGGTGGCTTCCCCTCCTTTTAGCAAACGCAGGACATACGCTGACTTCCACAATTTTGGAATTGCATTTGTGTTGAGTGTCTCACCTGTCTCTGCCTTACCCTCCGCCTGTCTCACTTGCTGTTGTCTCACCTGTTTGTCTCACCTGTCTCTCCTTTCTGTCTCACCTGTCTCACCTTTCTGTCTCACCTGTCTGTCTCTCCGGTCCGTCTCACCTGTCTGTCTCACCTGTCTGTCTCTCCTGTCTGTCTCACCTGTCTCACCTGTCTCCCAGTGTTCCCAGCATGCAGTGCGTTGGTGCTGGCCCTGTATGATGGCAGCTCTCTGGTCTCACCTGTCTGTCTCTCACCTGTCTCACCTGTCTGTCTCCCAGTGTTCCCAGCATGCAGTGCGGTGGTGCTGGCCCTGTATGACGGCAGCTCTCTGGTCTCGGAGGTGGGGGAGGGGCAGCGCTGCTTCGTGGTTCTGGATCAGACCTGTTTCTACTCTGAACAGGGGGGGCAGTCACACGACCAGGGATACTTCACCCGGGACGGTCTGCAGGTGAGAGGGGAAATGCATCATGGGAAGTTTACCTGCCCATTAGCTTCTGTTAGCGTAGCTCTGACTGTTTCCTGTCTCAGGACGTCCCGTTTCCTGTGGAGGCCGTGGAGCAGGCGGGGGGGTACGTTGTGCATCAGGTGACCACAGCTGGACCCCTGAAGACCGGAGACCAGGTGCAGCTCCACCTGGACCAGGTACACACACACACACACACACACACACACACACACACACACACACACACACACACACACACACACACACACACACACACACACACACACACACACACACACACACACACACACACACACACACACACACACACACACACACACACACTGTTTTCCTCTGTTTACATCCTGCTGCTTTAAATCTGTGTTCTAACTGAGGGATCAGAGCTGATTATACAGGTCCCTCCCCAGGTCCACGTTATGCAGGTTAATGATAACTAGTCCCTCCCCAGGTCCACGTTATACAGGTTAATGATAACTAGTCCCTCCCCAGGTCCACGTTATACAGGTTAATGATAACTAGTCCCTCCCCAGGTCCACGTTATGCAGGTTAATGATAACTAGTCTCTCCCCAGGTCCACGTTATGCAGGTTAATGATAACTAGTCTCTCCCCAGGTCCACGTCATACAGGCTAATGATAACTAGTCCCTCCCCAGGTCCATATCATACAGGCTAATGATAACTAGTCCCTCCCCAGGCCCATATCATACAGGATAATGATAACTAGTCCCTCCCCAGGTCCATATCATACAGGTTAATGATAACTAGTCTCTCCCGGGGTCCATATCATACAGGTTAATGATAACTAGTCCCTCCCCAGGTCCATATCATACAGGCTAATGATAACTAGTCTCTCCCCAGGTCCATATCATACAGGGTAATGATAACTAGTCCCTCCCCCGGTCCATATCATACAGGCTAATGATAACTAGTCCCTCCCCAGGTCCATATCATACAGGCTAATGATAACTAGTCCCTCCCCAGTTCCATATCATACAGGGTAATGATAACTAGTCTCTCCCCAGGTCCATATCATACAGGGTAATGATAACTAGTCCCTCCCCAGTTCCATATCATACAGGTTAATGATAACTAGTCCCTCCCCAGGTCCATATCATACAGGGTAATGATAACTAGTCCCTCCCCAGTTCCATATCATACAGGTTAATGATAACTAGTCCCTCCCCAGGTCCATATCATACAGGTTAATGATAACTAGTCTCTCCCCAGGTCCACGTTATGCAGGTTAATGATAACTAGTCCCTCCCCAGGTCCACGTTATGCAGGTTAATGATAACTAGTCTCTCCCCAGGTCCACGTTATGCAGGTTAATGATAACTAGTCTCTCCCCAGGTCCACGTCATACAGGCTAATGATAACTAGTCCCTCCCCAGGTCCATATCATACAGGCTAATGATAACTAGTCCCTCCCCAGGCCCATATCATACAGGATAATGATAACTAGTCCCTCCCCAGGTCCATATCATACAGGTTAATGATAACTAGTCTCTCCCGGGGTCCATATCATACAGGTTAATGATAACTAGTCCCTCCCCAGGTCCATATCATACAGGCTAATGATAACTAGTCCCTCCCCCGGTCCATATCATACAGGCTAATGATAACTAGTCCCTCCCCAGGTCCATATCATACAGGCTAATGATAACTAGTCCCTCCCCAGTTCCATATCATACAGGGTAATGATAACTAGTCTCTCCCCAGGTCCATATCATACAGGGTAATGATAACTAGTCCCTCCCCAGTTCCATATCATACAGGTTAATGATAACTAGTCCCTCCCCAGGTCCATATCATACAGGGTAATGATAACTAGTCCCTCCCCAGTTCCATATCATACAGGTTAATGATAACTAGTCCCTCCCCAGGTCCATATCATACAGGTTAATGATAACTAGTCCCTCCCCAGGTCCATATCATACAGGCTAATGATAACTAGTCCCTCCCCAGGTCCATATCATACAGGCTAATGATAACTAGTCTCTCCTCAGGTCCACGTCATACAGGTTAATGATAACTAGTCCCTCCCCAGGTCCACGTTATACAGGCTAATGATAACTAGTCTCTCCTCAGGTCCACGTCATACAGGTTAATGATAACTAGTCCCTCCCCAGGTCCACGTTATACAGGCTAATGATAACTAGTCTCTCCTCAGGTCCACGTCATACAGGTTAATGATAACTAGTCCCTCCCCAGGTCCATATCATACAGGTTAATGATAACTAGTCCCTCCCCAGGTCCACGTCATACAGGCTAATGATAACTAGTCTCTCCCCAGGTCCATATCATACAGGCTAATGATAACTAGTCTCTCCTCAGGTCCACGTCATACAGGCTAATGATAACTAGTCCCTCCCCAGGTCCATATCATACAGGCTAATGATAACTAGTCCCTCCCCAGGTCCACGTCATACAGGCTAATGATAACTAGTCTCTCCCCAGGTCCATATCATACAGGTTAATGATAACTAGTCCCTCCCCAGGTCCACGTTATACAGGCTAATGATAACTAGTCTCTCCTCAGGTCCACGTCATACAGGCTAATGATAACTAGTCCCTCCCCAGGTCCATATCATACAGGCTAATGATAACTAGTCCTTCCCCAGGTCCACGTCATACAGGCTAATGATAACTAGTCCCTCCCCAGGTCCATATCATACAGGCTAATGATAACTAGTCCCTCCCCAGGTCCATATCATACAGGCTAATGATAACTACTCCCTCCCCAGGTCCATATCATACAGGCTAATGATAACTAGTCCTTCCCCAGGTCCACGTCATACAGGCTAATGATAACTAGTCCTTCCCCAGGTCCACGTCATACAGGCTAATGATAACTAGTCTCTCCCCAGGTCCATATCATACAGGTTAATGATAACTAGTCCCTCCCCAGGTCCATATCATACAGGGTAATGATAACTAGTCCCTCCCCAGTTCCATATCATACAGGTTAATGATAACTAGTCCCTCCCCAGGTCCATATCATACAGGTTAATGATAACTAGTCCCTCCCCAGGTCCATATCATACAGGCTAATGATAACTAGTCCCTCCCCAGGTCCATATCATACAGGCTAATGATAACTAGTCTCTCCTCAGGTCCACGTCATACAGGTTAATGATAACTAGTCCCTCCCCAGGTCCATATCATACAGGTTAATGATAACTAGTCCCTCCCCAGGTCCACGTTATACAGGCTAATGATAACTAGTCTCTCCTCAGGTCCACGTCATACAGGTTAATGATAACTAGTCCCTCCCCAGGTCCATATCATACAGGCTAATGATAACTAGTCTCTCCCCAGGTCCACGTCATACAGGCTAATGATAACTAGTCTCTCCCCAGGTCCATATCATACAGGTTAATGATAACTAGTCTCTCCTCAGGTCCACGTCATACAGGCTAATGATAACTAGTCTCTCCCCAGGTCCATATCATACAGGTTAATGATAACTAGTCTCTCCCCAGGTCCATATCATACAGGCTAATGATAACTAGTCTCTCCCCAGGTCCATATCATACAGGTTAATGATAACTAGTCTCTCCCCAGGTCCATATCATACAGGCTAATGATAACTAGTCCCTCCCCAGTTCCATATCATACAGGCTAATGATAACTAGTCTCTCCCCAGGTCCATATCATACAGGCTAATGATAACTAGTCTCTCCCCAGGTCCACGTCATACAGGCTAATGATAACTAGTCTCTCCCCAGGTCCATATCATACAGGCTAATGATAACTAGTCTCTCCTCAGGTCCACGTCATACAGGTTAATGATAACTAGTCCCTCCCCAGGTCCATATCATACAGGCTAATGATAACTAGTCTCTCCCCAGGTCCACGTCATACAGGCTAATGATAACTAGTCCCTCCCCAGGTCCATATCATACAGGTTAATGATAACTAGTCCCTCCCCAGGTCCACGTTATACAGGCTAATGATAACTAGTCTCTCCTCAGGTCCACGTCATACAGGTTAATGATAACTAGTCCCTCCCCAGGTCCATATCATACAGGCTAATGATAACTAGTCCCTCCCCAGGTCCACGTTATACAGGCTAATGATAACTAGTCTCTCCTCAGGTCCACGTCATACAGGCTAATGATAACTAGTCCCTCCCCAGGTCCATATCATACAGGCTAATGATAACTAGTCCCTCCCCAGTTCCATATCATACAGGCTAATGATAACTAGTCCCTCCCCAGGTCCATATCATACAGGCTAATGATAACTAGTCCTTCCCCAGGTCCACGTCATACAGGCTAATGATAACTAGTCCTTCCCCAGGTCCACGTCATACAGGCTAATGATAACTAGTCCCTCCCCAGGTCCATATCATACAGGCTAATGATAACTAGTCCCTCCCCAGGTCCATATCATACAGGCTAATGATAACTACTCCCTCCCCAGGTCCATATCATACAGGCTAATGATAACTAGTCCTTCCCCAGGTCCACGTCATACAGGCTAATGATAACTAGTCCTTCCCCAGGTCCACGTCATACAGGCTAATGATAACTAGTCTCTCCCCAGGTCCATATCATACAGGTTAATGATAACTAGTCCCTCCCCAGGTCCACGTCATACAGGCTAATGATAACTAGTCTCTCCCCAGGTCCACGTCATACAGGCTAATGATAACTAGTCCCTCCCCAGGTCCATATCATACAGGCTAATGATAACTAGTCCCTCCCCAGGTCCATATCATATAGGCTAATGATAACTAGTCCTTCCCCAGGTCCACGTCATACAGGCTAATGATAACTAGTCCTTCCCCAGGTCCACGTCATACAGGCTAATGATAACTAGTCTCTCCCCAGGTCCACGTCATACAGGCTAATGATAACTAGTCTCTCCCCAGGTCCACGTCATACAGGCTAATGATAACTAGTCCTTCCCCAGGTCCACGTCATACAGGCTAATGATAACTAGTCTCTCCCCAGGTCCACGTCATACAGGCTAATGATAATTAGTCTCTCCCCAGGTCCACGTTATGCAGGTTAATGATAACTAGTCTCTCCCCAGGTCCATATCATACAGGCTAATGATAACTACTCCCTCCCCAGTTCCATATCATACAGGCTAATGATAACTAGTCTCTCCCCAGGTCCATATCATACAGGCTAATGATAACTAGTCCCTCCCCCGGTCCATATCATACAGGCTAATGATAACTAGTCTCTCCCCAAGTCCATATCATACAGGCTAATGATAACTAGTCCCTCCCCAGGTCCATATCATACAGGCTAATGATAACTAGTCTCTCCCCAGGTCCATATCATACAGGCTAATGATAACTAGTCCCTCCCCAGGTCCATATCATACAGGTTAATGATAACTAGTCCCTCCCCAGTTCCATATCATACAGGCTAATGATAACTAGTCCCTCCCCAGGTCCATATCATACAGGCTAATGATAACTACTCCCTCCCCAGTTCCATATCATACAGGCTAATGATAACTAGTCCCTCCCCAGTTCCATATCATACAGGCTAATGATAACTAGTCTCTCCCCAGGTCCATATCATACAGGCTAATGATAACTAGTCTCTCCCCAGGTCCATATCATACAGGCTAATGATAACTAGTCCCTCCCCAGGTCCATATCATACAGGTTAATGATAACTAGTCCCTCCCCAGGTCCATATCATACAGGTTAATGATAACTAGTCCCTCCCCAAGTCCATATCATACAGGTTAATGATAACTAGTCTCTCCCCAGGTCCATATCATACAGGTTAATGATAACTAGTCTCTCCCCAGGTCCATATCATACAGGCTAATGATAACTAGTCCCTCCCCAGGTCCATATCATACAGGCTAATGATAACTAGTCTCTCCCCAGTTCCATATCATACAGGCTAATGATAACTAGTCCCTCCCCAGGTCCATATCATACAGGTTAATGATAACTAGTCCCTCCCCAAGTCCATATCATACAGGTTAATGATAACTAGTCTCTCCCCAGTTCCATATCATACAGGTTAATGATAACTAGTCTCTCCCCAGGTCCATATCATACAGGCTAATGATAACTAGTCCCTCCCCAGGTCCATATCATACAGGCTAATGATAACTAGTCTCTCCCCAGTTCCATATCATACAGGCTAATGATAACTAGTCTCTCCCCAGTTCCATATCATACAGGCTAATGATAACTAGTCCCTCCCCAGGTCCATATCATACAGGTTAATGATAACTAGTCCCTCCCCAAGTCCATATCATACAGGTTAATGATAACTAGTCTCTCCCCAGTTCCATATCATACAGGCTAATGATAACTAGTCTCTCCCCAGTTCCATATCATACAGGTTAATGATAACTAGTCTCTCCCCAGTTCCATATCATACAGGCTAATGATAACTAGTCCCTCCCCAGGTCCATATCATACAGGTTAATGATAACTAGTCCCTCCCCAAGTCCATATCATACAGGTTAATGATAACTAGTCCCTCCCCAGGTCCATATCATACAGGTTAATGATAACTAGTCCCTCCCCAAGTCCATATCATACAGGATAATGATAACTAGTCCCTCCCCAAGTCCATATCATACAGGTTAATGATAACTAGTCCCTCCCCAAGTCCATATCATACAGGTTAATGATAACTAGTCTCTCCCCAGGTCCATATCATACAGGCTAATGATAACTAGTCTCTCCCCAGGTCCATATCATACAGGCTAATGATAACTAGTCCCTCCCCAGGTCCATATCATACAGGCTAATGATAACTAGTCTCTCCCCAGGTCCATATCATACAGGTTAATGATAACTAGTCCCTCCCCAGTTCCATATCATACAGGCTAATGATAACTAGTCTCTCCCCAGTTCCATATCATACAGGCTAATGATAACTAGTCCCTCCCCAAGTCCATATCATACAGGTTAATGATAACTAGTCTCTCCCCAGGTCCATATCATACAGGCTAATGATAACTAGTCCCTCCCCAGGTCCATATCATACAGGCTAATGATAACTAGTCCCTCCCCAGGTCCATATCATACAGGCTAATGATAACTAGTCTCTCCCCAGGTCCATATCATACAGGTTAATGATAACTAGTCCCTCCCCAGTTCCATATCATACAGGCTAATGATAACTAGTCCCTCCCCAGGTCCATATCATACAGGTTAATGATAACTAGTCCCTCCCCAAGTCCATATCATACAGGTTAATGATAACTAGTCCCTCCCCAAGTCCATATCATACAGGTTAATGATAACTAGTCCCTCCCCAGGTCCATATCATACAGGTTAATGATAACTAGTCCCTCCCCAGGTCCATATCATACAGGTTAATGATAACTAGTCTCTCCCCAGGTCCATATCATACAGGTTAATGATAACTAGTCCCTCCCCAAGTCCATATCATACAGGTTAATGATAACTAGTCCCTCCCCAAGTCCATATCATACAGGTTAATGATAACTAGTCCCTCCCCAAGTCCATATCATACAGGTTAATGATAACTAGTCCCTCCCCAAGTCCATATCATACAGGTTAATGATAACTAGTCCCTCCCCAGGTCCATATCATACAGGTTAATGATAACTAGTCCCTCCCCAGGTCCATATCATACAGGTTAATGATAACTAGTCTCTCCCCAGGTCCATATCATACAGGTTAATGATAACTAGTCTCTCCCCAGGTCCACGTCATACAGGCTAATGATAACTAGTCTCTCCCCAGTTCCATATCATACAGGCTAATGATAACTAGTCCCTCCCCAGGTCCATATCATACAGGTTAATGATAACTAGTCCCTCCCCAAGTCCATATCATACAGGTTAATGATAACTAGTCTCTCCCCAAGTCCATATCATACAGGTTAATGATAACTAGTCCCTCCCCAGGTCCATATCATACAGGCTAATGATAACTAGTCTCTCCCCAAGTCCATATCATACAGGTTAATGATAACTAGTCTCTCCCCAGGTCCATATCATACAGGTTAATGATAACTAGTCCCTCCCCAGGTCCATATCATACAGGTTAATGATAACTAGTCCCTCCCCAAGTCCATATCATACAGGTTAATGATAACTAGTCTCTCCCCAGGTCCATATCATACAGGTTAATGATAACTAGTCTCTCCCCAGGTCCATATCATACAGGCTAATGATAACTAGTCCCTCCCCAGGTCCATATCATACAGGTTAATGATAACTAGTCTCTCCCCAGGTCCATATCATACAGGCTAATGATAACTAGTCCCTCCCCAGGTCCATATCATACAGGCTAATGATAACTAGTCTCTCCCCAGGTCCATATCATACAGGCTAATGATAACTAGTCCCTCCCCAAGTCCATATCATACAGGCTAATGATAACTAGTCCCTCCCCAGGTCCATATCATACAGGTTAATGATAACTATTCCCTCCCCAGGTCCATATCATACAGGTTAATGATAACTAGTCCCTCCCCAAGTCCATATCATACAGGCTAATGATAACTAGTCCCTCCCCAGGTCCATATCATACAGGTTAATGATAACTAGTCCCTCCCCAAGTCCATATCATACAGGTTAATGATAACTAGTCCCTCCCCAGGTCCATATCATACAGGTTAATGATAACTAGTCCCTCCCCAAGTCCATATCATACAGGTTAATGATAACTAGTCCCTCCCCAGGTCCATATCATACAGGCTAATGATAACTAGTCCCTCCCCAGGTCCATATCATACAGGTTAATGATAACTAGTCCCTCCCCAAGTCCATATCATACAGGTTAATGATAACTAGTCCCTCCCCAAGTCCATATCATACAGGTTAATGATAACTAGTCCCTCCCAGGTCCATATCATACAGGTTAATGATAACTAGTCCCTCCCCAAGTCCATATCATACAGGTTAATGATAACTAGTCCCTCCCAGGTCCATATCATACAGGCTAATGATAACTAGTCCCTCCCCAGGTCCATATCATACAGGCTAATGATAACTAGTCCCTCCCCAGGTCCATATCATACAGGTTAATGATAACTAGTCCCTCCCCAAGTCCATATCATACAGGTTAATGATAACTAGTCCCTCCCCAGGTCCATATCATACAGGTTAATGATAACTAGTCCCTCCCCAAGTCCATATCATACAGGCTAATGATAACTAGTCCCTCCCCAGGTCCATATCATACAGGTTAATGATAACTAGTCTCTCCCCAGGTCCATATCATACAGGCTAATGATAACTAGTCCCTCCCCAGGTCCATATCATACAGGCTAATGATAACTAGTCCCTCCCCAGGTCCATATCATACAGGCTAATGATAACTAGTCTCTCCCCAGGTCCATATCATACAGGTTAATGATAACTAGTCCCTCCCCAAGTCCATATCATACAGGTTAATGATAACTAGTCTCTCCTCAGGTCCATATCATACAGGCTAATGATAACTAGTCCCTCCCCAAGTCCATATCATACAGGTTAATGATAACTAGTCTCTCCTCAGGTCCATATCATACAGGCTAATGATAACTAGTCCCTCCCCAAGTCCATATCATACAGGTTAATGATAACTAGTCTCTCCTCAGGTCCATATCATACAGGCTAATGATAACTAGTCCCTCCCCAAGTCCATATCATACAGGTTAATGATAACTAGTCTCTCCCCAGGTCCATATCATACAGGCTAATGATAACTAGTCCCTCCCCAGGTCCATATCATACAGGTTAATGATAACTAAGTCTCTCCCCAGGTCCACAGAATGTCCCTCATGGTGAACCACACAGCGACTCACCTCCTGAACTTCTCTCTGAAGACGGTTCTCGGGGACTCGGTCCAACAGAGAGGATCCCACGTCTCAGC